>NW_016804151.1:94254-217344 GCF_001698545.2 Rhinopithecus bieti
AAAAAAAAAAAAAAAAAAATTAACCTCTTCTTACTTGCAATTTTTCCTTTCTAGAATCATTTTTATCCAATTACCTTCCTATTTGGTATAAGTAGCCCTTGAAAACCTGGTTATGCGCCAGTATGCATAGAGCTTCCATTGCTACTCAGTGGCAACTCAGCAAAGTCCTCCAGCCTTTGAACACAGCATGGTTACGTTATAATAAGTATCCTTATAAAAATTATCTCCAAATTATACATACTATTTCAGTTTATACTTTTAGGATATTATTAAATACTAATCATCTTTCTGAATTTAAGAAACTAATTTTTCACAGGAGTTTTTGGTAATGCAATCTGAATTTTGGTAAGTAATTTTTTACTGGTTTATATTTTTTCAGCTTTATTAAGGCATAATTAATAAATTAAAATTGTATACATTTACAGAATCCAATATGTTTTGATATATTTATACATTGTGAAATGATTAAATCAAACAAAATTAACATTGGCATTACCTCACATATCTTTTTTTGTTTGTGTAGTGAGAACATTTAAGACCTAATCTCTTTGCAATTTTTAAGTATACATACATTATTAACTATAGTCTAATGTAAGTAGACTTACATTAGATCTCTAGAATTTATTCATCCGGTCTAACAGAAACTTTGTATCCTTTAACCAACATCTCCCCCAGTGCCTCCCACCACCTTTCAGCTGCTGGCAACCTAGTCCCACTCTCCTCTTCTATGAGTTCAACCTTTTAATATTCCACATATAAGTGAGATAATGCAATATTTGTCTTTCTGTCCCTGACTGATTTCAAATAGCATGATGTCCTCCAAGTTCATCCATGTCATACGTGACAGGATGTTATTCTTTTTTAAGGCTGAAAAGTATTTCAATTATTCCATTGATGGACACAGGTTAATTCCATATCTTGGTTATTGTGAATAATAAGTAAGCAAATATTATTTTAAAATTAAAAGACACCATAACTACTTTAACCCAAGGTGAATTTTTTAAAAAATAAATAAAATTTCACATAGTGTATGTATAGACATATACATATATAGTATATTTATATCGTGTGTGTATGTATGTGCATGTGTAGATTACTGATTGAAGAAAAAAGCCCTAATATTATCCTCAAATAAGACCTTTTTCTTTTACAGATTAATGGAGGCATTCGAAGTATGGCAATTCGACACTTTGGTGAATTAGTTAGGGATATGAGACAGTACACATGGATGCTGAAGGATGTGATTCTAGAAGGCTTGGTGCCCCTAATCCTGTTTTTGGAGGATGACGAGGAAAGAGTAGCTAAAGTAAGTCATTTGATCTTCTTTTTCTTAAATTTACCAAGAATTACAATGTTTTATCTAACAACAGATGAATAGATCTTCACTGACCCTTTTCTGTCTCACAGGCATGTAAATATACATTAAAAATCTGTACCTCACAATTAAAGTGGTCAACATCACGTTTGCTCAAAGATGAAAATTACAGTTTTGAGATGGTGGTGCTCAATATCTGTAACAATCTTGTAAGTGGCTCTTCCATTTTTACTACTATAAGAGTTATAGACAAAACTTACAGGATCTCCAAAGTGATGAAAACTGTAATGGGGATAAGAGAAGATCTTGGAGAAAAAGAAATGGAAGAAAAAATCTTCAATAAGTGATTATAACTGGAGCTTGAGCAGAGAGGAATTAGAATTTTCCACTTCCTCTTTCTCAACATTGATCATCCATCTTATCTTCTTCCTCCTGCCCATCCATTTTGAGCTATGGATGGGTATTAAGGTAGGAAGAACATCCCAGATCATGAAAAAGAAAACTAGAATTACTTTGCCACTGCCTCTTGAGCTAGTCCTCTGAAACCCAGCATGAACAGTAATGATAGACAAGTAGGAATGGATGAATGCTAACCAAAGAATGGAAAAAGAAAGTTGAGTTTAGGAACAAGAGTATAGTTCACACAAAAACATCCCCAGCTTCTAATCTGGTCCTGATTTGGTATGTTGAAGCCTTTCTGGAGGAAGCAAATGTTCTATTTCAACAATTGAGAGAGGTGCTTTTTCCCCCTTTTATTCTCAGATTATTTCTCATAGGAACTACATTACAGATTTGATATCTGATACCTTAGGATTCCTGTGGAGCTCCAGAACATATCTTAAGAAGGCATCGGTTATTTTGATAGGTAAATACAATTCAATTCTCAATTCCTAATTTGTCTTAAATGGTATAGAATGGAGAAGAAGCTAAAAGTTTTTCTTATATTTTTTTAATGTCTCTGTTTATGAGGGACAGCACCTGTCATGGTGATGAACAGAGGTTGATACGTGTGATGAGAATAGAGTTCTATTTTATAATACACAGAGAATATAGCTGCATGATTAATTTTTATGCAAAGTGTATTCAGCAAAATGGATTTCAAAATTTAAAATGGTGACATACCATTGTTCATTATTCCCCTTCATCACTTAAAAATCACTACCCAAAGAATACGAATAATTTAAAAAAATATAAAAACATCATCTTCGACCAAACTTGGACATCTGTAACCACAGACTACAGCAGATGAGGAACAACTACCAAATCCACTAAAGTTTTTAAAAAGTGGAAACAGGCAGGGGCAACCCAGGAAGACTCTAAGACTAGACAGCTTTTTAATATTAGACAAACCTGATGAAACAGTTTTCCCCTACTAGCTCTGTGAAAATAAAAATGAATTATTCTGTATTTTGGAATTCCCAACTTGGTAGTGAGTCTCCAACTTGGCAGTAGGATCTTCCCTTGACCCCAAGTAGCATCATGGAGTAATAGGAGCAGCAAAGAATAAGGAAATATACAGTCACATCATACATATAGAGAGGAGGCTCTCAGTCAAGGTAGATGACAAAATGAATTATGATCAGCACTGAAGCCCATGATCTGTTTTAATCAGAGAGGAGTGGCAGAACACACACAGACACAGGCGCGCGCGCACACACACACAGACACACACAGACACACACACACAAAGAAAAACCCTGTTATAAATTTCTGTCATTTTCTTTTCTTTTGGTTTTGTTGTTGTTGTTGTTGTTGTTGTTGTTTTGAGACAGACTCTTGCTCTGTCACCTACGCTGGAGTGCAGTGCACAATCTTGGCTCACTGCAGCCTCCACCTCCCAGGTTCAAGCGACTCTCCTGCTTCAGCCTCTAGAGTGGCTGGGATTACAGGCATGCACTATCACGCCTGGCTAATTTTTCTATTTTTAGTAGAGACAGGGTTTCACTATGTTGGCCAGGCTGGTCTTGAACTCCTGACCTAAAGTGATCTGCCTGCCTCCGCCTCCCAAAGTACTGAAATTACAAGCATGAGCCACCGTGCTCAGCCAATAATAACTTTATTTCAAACCAGAATTAATCCCTGCTATCCTGAGTTCTACCTTGGAAGTTCCCACAAATAAACCTCTGTATATAACTATTGCAAGATTAGTAAATAAGTAGTTTAAAAAAAGAAACAGCATTATCTTTCTACAGTGGTACTTCAAGGGAAAAAAGAGACAAAAGAATGAAGAAAAACAAACCTTAGAAAATATGTCTATAGAGCAGATGAAAGTCATGATAAATATTTCCATGAATCCAAAACATTTTAAAATGAAGATCTAAAGTATAGACACAAGCATATAGGGAATATAGGATGGGATAATGGGAGCACATGAAAAATAAGCTTTCAAAGTACAAGGGAGAAAAAGTAAGAAAAAACGTATCACCAAAAATGCAAATTAAATTATAACCAGCAAAAGAGAAAATATTTGTTGAGAACTCAGTAAGGGACAAGGAGTACAGGGTTGAGAAATGTTAGCAAAATCAAACAAAAACCATCAGTGAAAAATTCTTTTTATTCTTTCTTCTAAAAAAAATGGAATACATGTGCAGAACGTGCAGGTTTGTTACATACCATACATGTGCCATGGTGGTTCGCTGCACCTATTGACTGGCCCTCCAAGTTCCCTCCCCTCACCCTCCACCTCCCAACAGGCTCTGGTGTGTGTTGTTCCCCTCCCTGTGTCCATGTGTTCTTGTTGTTCAGCTCCCACTTATGAGTGAGAAGATGTGGTATTTCGTTTTCTGTCCCTGTGTTAGTTTGCTGAGAAGAATGGCTTCCAGTGTCATCCACGTCCCTGCAAAGAACATGATCTCGTTCCTTTTTATGGCTGCATAATATTCTGTGGTGCATATATACCACATTTTCTTTATCCAGTGTATCATTGATGGGCATTTGGGTTGGTTCCATGTCTTTGCTATTTTAAATAATGCTGCAATAAACATACATGTGCACTTGTCTTTATAGTAAAATGATTTGTATTCCTTTGGGTATATACATAGTAAAGGGATTGCTGGGTCAAATGGTATTTCTGGTCCTAGATCCTTGAGGAATTGTCATACTGTATTCCACAACAGTTGAACTACATTCCCACCAACAGTGTAAAAGCGTTCCTATTTCTCCACAGCCTTGCCAGCATCTATTGTTTCTTGACTTTTTAATAATCACCACTCTGACCTGTGTGAGATGGTGTCTCACTGTAGTTTTGATTTGCGTTTCTCTAATGATCAGTGACGTTGAGCTTTTTTGCGTATGTTTGCTGGCCATGTAAATGTCTTCTTTTCAGAAGTGCCTGTTCATATCCTTTGCCCACTTTTTGAGGGGGTTGTTTTTTCTTGTAAATTTGTTTAAGTTTCTTGTAGATTCTGGGTATTAGACCTTTGTCAGATAGGTAGATTGCAAAAATTTTCTCCCATTCTGTAGGTTGCCTGTTCAGTCTTATAGTTTCTTTTGCTGTGCAGAAGCTATTTAATTAGATCCTATTTATCAATTTTGGCTTTTGTTGCAATTGCTTTTGGTGTTTTTGTCATGAAATTTTTGCCCATGCCCATGTCCTGAATGGTATTGCCTAGGTTTTCTTCTAGGGTTTTTAGGGTTTTGGGTTTTACATTTAAGTCTTTAATCCTTGTTAATTTTTGTATAAGGTATAAGGAAAGCATCCAGTTTCAGTTTCCTGCATATGGCTAGCCAGTTTTCACAGCATCATTTACTGAATAGAAGATCCTTTCCCCATTGCTTGTATTTAACAGATTTGTCAAAAATCAGATGATTATAGCTGTGTAGTGTTATATCTGAGGTCTCTGTTCTGTTCCATTGGTCTATGTATCTGCTTTGGTACCAGTACCATGTTGTTTTGGTTACTGTAGCTTTGTAGTATAGTTTGAAGCCAGGTACCACAATGCCTCCAGCTTTGTTCTTTGTGCTTAGGATTGTCGTGGCTATATAGGGTCTTCTTTGATTACATGTGAAATCCAAAATAGTTTTTCCTAATTCTATGAAGAATATCAATGGTAGTTTGATGGGAATAGTACTGAATCTATAAATTACCTTAGGCATTATGGCCATTTTCACAATATTGATTCTTCCTATCCACGAGGATGGAATGTCTTTCCGTTTGTTTGTGTCCTCTCTGATTTCTTTGAGCAGTGGTTTGTAGTTCTCCTTGAAGAGGTCCTTCACATTTCTTGCTACCTGTATTCCTAGGTATTTTACTTTCTTCTTAGCGATTATGAATGGGAGTTCATTCATGATTTGGCTCTCTTGTGTCTATCATTGGTGTAAATGAATGCTCATAACTTTTGCACATTGATTTTGTGTCCTGAGACTTTGCTGAAGGTGCTTATCAGTTTAAAGAGTTTTGGGGCTGAGGTGATGGAGTTTTCTAAATGTAGAATCATGCAGTCTGCAGAGACAATTTGACTTCCTCTCTTCCTATTTGAATACCCTTTGTTTTTTTCTCTTGCCTGATTGCCCTGGGCAGAACTTCCAATACTATGTTGAATATGAGTAGTGTGAGAGGCCATCCTTGTCTTGTACGAGTTTCAAAGGAAATGCTTCCAGCTTTTGCCCATTCAATATGATATTGATATGATATTGGCTGTGGGTTTGTCATTAAGAGGTGGTTTTTTTGTTTTGCTTGTTTTTTGATGGAGTCTTGCTCTTGTTGCCCAGGCTGGAGTGCAGTGGCACAATCTTGGCTCACTGCAACCCCCTCTCCCAGATTCCAGTGATTCTCCTGCCTCAGCCTCCCAAGTAGCTAGGGTTACAGGCACATGCCACCATGCCCAGCTAATTTTTGTATTTTTAGTAGAGATGAGGGTTCACCATGTTGGCCAGGCTGGTCTTGAACTCCCGACCTCGTGATCTACCTGCCTCAGCCTCCTAAAGTGCTGGGATTGTTAAGTTTTTAACATGAAGGGATGTTGAATTTTAACCAAGGCCTTTTCTGCATCTATGGAGATAATCATGTGGTTTTTGTCTTCGGTTCTGTTTAATGTGATGGATTATGTTTATTGATGTGCATATGTTGAATCAGCCTTGCATCGCAGGGATGAAGCCAACCTGATCATGGTGGGTAAGTTTTTTTTATTTGCTGCTAGATTTGATTTGTCAGGATTTTATTGAGGATTTTTGCATTGATGTTCATCAGAAATATTGGCCTGGAGTTTTCCTTTTTTGTTGTATCTCTTCCTGGTTTTGGTATCAGAATGATGCTGGCTTCATAAAATGAGTTAGGGAGGAGTCCCTCCTTTTCAATTGTTTGGAATAGTTTCAGAAGGAATGGTACCATTCCTCTTTGTGTTTCTGGTAGAATTCAACTGTGAGTCCATCTGGTCCTGGGCTTTTTCGGTTGGCAGGCTATTAATTACTGCCTCATGTTCAGAACTTGTTATTGGTCTATTCAGGGATTCAACTTCTTAATTGTTTAGACTTGGGAGTGTGTATGTGTCCAGGAATTTACCCATTTCTTCTAGATTGTCTAGTTTATTTGCGTAGAGGTGTTTATAGTATTCTCTGATGGTTGTTTGTATTTCTGTGGGGTCAGTGGTGATATTTCCGTATCATTTTTTATGGTACCTATTTAATTCTTCTCTTTTTTTCTATATTAGTTTAGCTAGTGGTCTATTTTTTTTTTTTTTTTTAAACCAGCTCCTGGATTTATTGATTTTTTTGGAGGGCTTTTCATGTCTCTATCTTGTTCAATTATTTTTGATCTTAGTTACTTATTGTCTTATGCTAGTTTTTGGATTAGTTTGTTCTTGATGCTCTAGCTTTTTTAACTGTGATTCTAGACTGTCAATTTGAGATCTTCCAAGCTTTCTGATGTGGGCATTTAGTGCTATAAATTTCCCTCTTAACCCTGCTTTAGCTGTGTCCCAGAGATTCTGGTACATTGTCTCCATGTTCTCATTGGTTTCAAAGAACTTCTTGATTTCTGCCTTAATTTCATTGTTTACCCAGGAGTCATTCAAAAGCAGGTTGTTCAATTTCTGTGCAATTCTGTGTTTTTGAGTGAGATTTTTAATCCTGAGTTCTAATTTGATTGCACTGTGTTCTGAAAGATTGTTATGATTTCAGTTATTTTGCATTTGCTGAGGAGTGTTTTACTTCCAATTACGTGGTGTATTTTAGAATCAGTGCCATGTGGCACTGAGAAGAATGTATATTCTGTTGATTTGGGTTGGAGAGTTCTGCATATGTCTACTGGGCCCACTTGATCCAGAGCTGAGTTCAAGTCCTGAATATCCTTATTAATTTTCTGTCTAGTTCTGTCTAATACTGACAGTGAGGTGTTAAAATCTCCCACTATTATTGTGTGGAAGTCTAAGTCTCTTTGTATGTCTTACAAACTTGTTTTATGAATCTGGGTGTGCCTGTATTGAGTGCATGTATATTTAGAATAGTTAGCTCTTCTTGTTGAATTGTTCCCTCTTCCATAATGTAATGCCCTTTTTATTCTTTTTTGATCTTTGTTTTAAAGTCTGTTTTGTCAGAGACTAGGATCGAAATCCCTGTGGGTTTGTGTTTGTTTGTTTTGTTTTTTTGGGGTTTTTGTTTTGTTTTGTTTTCTTTTTGTTTTTGTTTTGCTTTCCATTTGCTTGGTAAATTTTCCTCCATCCCTTTATTTTGAGCCTATGTGTGTCTTTGCACATTAGATGGGTCTCCTGAATATAGCACACCAATGAGTCTTGACTCTATCCAATTTGCCAGTCTGTGTCTTTTAATTGGGGCATTTAGCCCATTTACATTTAAGGTTAATATTTTTATGTGTGAATTTGATCCTGTCATCATGATACTAGCTGGTTATTTTGCACTCTAGTTGATGCAGTTTCTTCATAGTGTCATTGGTCATTACATTTTGGTGTGTTTTGCAGTGACGGGTACTGGGTGCTTTTTTTCCATATTTAGTGCTTCTCTCAGGAGCTCTTGCAAGGCAGACCTGGTGATAATGAAATCCCTCAACATTTGTCTCAAAATGATTTTATTTCTCCTTTGCTTATGAAGCTTAATTTGGCTGGATATGAAATTCTGGGTTGAAAATTCTTTTCTTTAACAATGTTGAATTTGGCCCCCAATCTCTTCTGGCTTGCAGGGTTTCTATTGAGAGGTGTAGTTTTAATCTTATGGGCTTCTCTTTGTAGGTGACCTGGCCTTTCTCTCTGACTGCCCTTAACAATTTTTCCTTTATTTCAAGCTTGAATAATTGGATGATTATGTGTCTTGGGGTTGATCTTCTCATGGAGTATCTTAGTGGTGTTCTCTGTATTTCCTGAATTTGCATGTTGGGCTGTCTTGCTAGGTTGGGAAAGTCCTCCTGGATAATATCCTTAATATATCCATAAATATAAGTGTGTTTTCCAGCTTGTTTCCATTCTCCTCATCTCCTTCTGGTACTCTAAGCAATCGTAGGTTTGGTCTTTTTTATGAAGCCCCATTTTTTGGAGGCTTTGTTCATTCCTTTTCATTCTTTTATCTCTAGTCTTGGCTGCATGCCTTATTTCAGTAAGGTGGTTTTCAAACTCTGATATCCTTTCTTCCACTTGGTCAATTTGGCTATTGATACCTGTATATGTTTTACAAACTTCTAATGCTGAGGTTTTCAGCTCCATCAGATCATTTATGTTCCTCTCTAAACTGGTCATTCAGTTAGCAGCTCCTATAAGCTTTTATCAAGGTTCTTAGTTTCTTTGCATTGAGTTAGAACATGCTCCTTTAGTGCAGCATAGTTTTTTATTACCCATCTTCTGAAGGCTACTACTGTCAATTCATCCATCTGATCCTCTGTCCAGTTCTGTGTCCTTGATGGAAAGATGTTGCAATTATTTGGAGGAGAAGAGACACTCTGGCCTTTTGGGTTTTCAGCATTTTTTTGTTGATTCTCATCTTCCTGAGTTTGTCTAGAGTCGGTCTTTGAGGCTCTGACCCTTGGATGGGGTTTTTGTGGGGGCTTTTTTGTTGCTGCTTTTATTGTTTCTTTCTGCTTGTTTTTCTTTCAGTGGTCAGGTCCCTCTTCATTTGCTGGGGGTTCACTTCAGGCCCTATTCATCTGATTCACTCCCATGCCTGGAGATGTCACTCAAGGAGGCTGGGTGCCTTCTCCTTCCTCTAGGACCTCTGAGCTCCAGGGGCACCAACCTGATGCCAGTAGGATTGCTCTTGTATAGGGTTTCTGACAACCCCGTTGGAGAGTCTCACACAGTTGGGTACCACGGAGAACAATACCCATTTAACAAAGCACTTTGTCCCTTGGTAGAGGTGGTGTGCCTCACTGCGGGGGAAACCTACTTGTCTGGGCTGCCTGGATTCCTTAGAACTACCAGGAAGAAAGGCTAAATCTGCTGGTCTGCAGAGACTGTGGCCTCCCTCTCTTTAGGGGCTCAGGTCCTGCGGGATTCAGGTTCTGTCCCTGAGCCCCTGGCTGGAGTTATTGGAGTTCCTGCAGGGAAGTCCCACCCAATGAGGAAGGATGGTTAAGTCAGGCCTGTAGAGGCACTCAGGCCACAGACTGCCACAGCCAGTGTGTTGGGCTGCAGGGTGACAAGTCTTGGAATCAAGCCATCCAGCCTCCCTGGCTCTGGCAGGGGAAAAACACAGCCTGGGGCTTTAGAAATGGGTGCCACCCTTTTCTGGGCGTTCATCTGCCCAGGGAGCTTAGCGTGTTAGGCATTTGTGAGCCCCAGTGCTGGCTGCTGCCCCTCCCTCAAGGAGTTCAAATGGCTTAGAGAGTTCGGTAATCTTAAGCCGATTCCAGATGAGAAGCTCTTAAGAGTCTGCACATTCTGCTGTTGAGACACTAGGCCTCAGTGGCGTGGGTTCACGAGTGGGATCTTCCAATCTGTGGGTTGCCCAGTTTCATCAAAAAAGCACAGATTCCTGGCTGGGTAGCACACTCACTCACTGCCTCCCTTGGTTTTGGAGGAGGAGCTCCCCTGCCCCATGTGGCTCTCAGGCAGGTGGCCACACCACACTGTTCTTCCTTCTCTCTCTCACACCAGCCTCCTAGTCAGTTCCGATGAGAAAACCTGAATACCTTGGCTGCTGGTGAAGGATTCACATGCTTAGTATGGTTTTTGTTTGTTTGTCTGTTTTTTTCCATGATGGGAGCCTCTGAACTCTGCTGTTTCTATTCCACCATCTATTCGGCACCCCCACAAAATTCTTAAAATTAGAGAACAATAGTAGACATAGATGATAGAAAAAAGAAATGCAAATATGTGCAAGTGATATCCCTGAAGAAGAGAAATGAAAAATTACAACAGAACAAAAGTCTTTGAATTTAAAATTTAAGAAATAAAGATGACTGGATTAAATATACTGAGATAGGAAAACACTTTTTCAAGAAATATTTTATACAGAATGCAACATTAAGGCATTTTGTAATAAAGTTATGGAACTGCACAGTTCTGTAATTCTTCAAGAATTCTTTATGCATTCAGCCAAAAAAAATTACCTGTAGATTTTTAAAATAGAGAAACTGTCATTAAACTTCTTTATTTCAATATTCTATATTTTATAGTTGAATACTAAAAAATACTTTTTCATAGAATTCAACTATAAAATATAGAATATTGAATACTATAAAATACGTTTTATAGTATTCAACTATAAATTATGGAATATTGCCTACAAATTCCTAAGTGAAAACTGTGACTGAGGAATTTTATATTTAGCACAATGTTATCCAACTATACAGATGACAGAACATTATTTTCAAAAACACAAGAACTCAGGATGAAATCATCATCATGAATTCTTCTTGAAGAAAGTATTAGAGCATGGAATTCATCTAACTGAAGAGTGAATGGATGAACTATTGCAAAAAGACATCTAGTATCTATTTACCTGTAGGACTCTCATCTTTCAATCAAGTCTCTACCACTTTTTATTTTCCTCTATGCCTCGGAAGGCTGACCTCTGCATTCTATATCTCCCAAGCTCCCTTGCCAGCTTGCTTCCTGATGGGTACAACACTTAATGCCCATTAATGCATTTAATGAGCAGAAATATGCTTAATAATCAGAAATAATTATGACAGTGCTATTCACAAATGCTTGTCCCATCTAGAATCCTTACTGAGCATCTGTCGAAAAATACTGATCAACAGGCTCAGTTCAAGTGTCATGAATATACTACCAGATAATTTCATAGATCTTGATAAGTTGATTCTAAATGTTTGTGGAATAGCAAAAGGCCAAGATACTCCTGAAGGAAAAAAATTTGGGACTACTACTTTCACTAGATACAAAGATTTATTATAAAGCTACAGAATTTTAAACAGTCTGTTACTCACTCAAGGAAAGACAAACAGACCTGTGGAACAGAATAGAAAACCGATCCACACATATACCTAATACATATCAGAATTGGCAGTGTATATGAGACCAGCAAATGATGGGCTGCCTAATAAAAGGTGCAAAGAAAATTGGAAATACACAAGGACTCCTGACGCCCTACACAAAAATTAATTCTAGAAGAATCAAACAATGTAAACATAAAACACAAATATTTAAAAACTTTTAGAAGAAAATGTAGGATAATATCTTCATAACTGAAAATTAACAAAATATTTCTAAAGAAAAATATAAAAATCAAGCAATAAGCTGAGAGAAATATTTGTACATGTGTAACTAAAACATATTAATTTTGATATTATATTAATTATAACATAGAAAAAGACAAAAAAAATCCATAGACCAAAAAATAAAAGGTGCAAAAAATAATAATAAATATGAAGAGGAAGTTCACAAAAAACATAAATACAAATAATCATGTAAAAAGATGTCCAACAATATTAATAATCAGAAACATACAAATTAGAACAATAACACCACATTTCACACCAATAAAGTAACAACGCTTCTTAAAATATAAAAAAATAAAAACTGATGTTAAAATTGAAAGCTTCTCTTCACCAAATGATGTTAAAAGGCAATCACCAAATGGAAGAAGATATTTACGACACATGTATCTGGCAAAGAATCACATTAGAATATATAAAGAATTCATATAAATTTATAAGAAAAAAACCACCTAATGGAAAATGAGTAATAAATGACACTTTTCAGAAAAGGATAGACAAATGACCAATAAACATATAAAAAGATATTTGACTCTATTGTTCATTTGTAAAATGCAAATTGAAAACTTAAGGTACCATTTTACATCCAACATAAAGTGTAGAATAAAGACTAACAAGCTCAACTGTTGTCAAGGATATGGAGCAAACAGAACTCTCTTATATGCTGTTGGCACTGAAAATTCTTAAACCACTTTGGAAAGCTGTTTAGCTATATGTGATAAAACCAAACACATACATATCCTATGACTCAGGAATTCTATAAAATCTCACAGAAATACATACATGTGTTCACAAATATATGTACTAGAATATTCAAAGCAGCATTACTAGTTATAACCCAATCCCGCAAATCAACAGTTAGATGAATATATTGATGTAGATTCACACAGTGAAATACTACATACCAACGAAAAAAACAATCAACTGCATTCACAATGGAGAGAAAGCTTATAATGTTGAAATGAAAGCTAGTCACAAAAAGTACATATCGTACAATTCCATTGATGTAAAACACAAAAACAGCTAGAACTAAAGAGTTATTACACTCAGGGTAGTGTTTACACTTGGGAGAAACTAAAAGGGAGCCTCAGAGAGAGTTCTGGATTACTGGTAATGTCTTGTGTCTTGACTTTAAATGTGGTCACTGTGTGAATATTCCATGAGCTATGCATTTATATGTGCACTTTTTCATACATGCATTATACCTAGATTTTTAAAATTAAAGAGATATATATATACACATATATACACACATATATTTTATATATATATGCATGTGTGTATATATGTGTGTGTATATATATAAAACTTTAATTTTAAAAATCTAAGTATAATTCAGGTATACCTAGATTTGTGTGTGTGTGTGTGTGTGTGTATATATATATATATCAAGAGTTGAAAAGTGTGTGGAGTGGTGGGAATTTCTGTTGCTTGTAGTGGGAACAGAAATTGATACAAACACTCAGAAAATAATTTGACATAATCTTATTAGCTAAAGTTGAGCATAATGTTCCTGTAAGTCAGTCATACCATTTTTAACTATGTACCTTAGACTCTCTCACATAGGTGCATCTGGAGACATGTAAGTTTATTGCTATATTATTTGTAATATCAGATAAATTAGAAATAATCCAAATGTCTGTTACAGGTAGAATGAATAAATAATTTTTGTATTGTCACAAATGCAACAGTAAATAGCAAGGAAGTTTATTACAAACAATAAATAAATAATAAGCAAATAAATGCTATCTTTACACTCACCAGAATAGATGAACACACAAAAAAAACAACTTTGAGTAAAATAAATAAAAACAAAAAACAAAACCCAAAGAATACATACTACTTATATACTGATGAAAGCAGACACCACTAAAACATTATTTGAGAATTCACATTAATTTTCTGGAAAACAGTAAGAAAGATCAAGGAAATGGTCAACACAAAATTCAATATACTAGTTTACCCAGGAGGAGAAGGAGGGAAGAAAGTGTTTATGAAAGGACACACAAGAAGCTTCAAGAGCACCAGTATTTTTTAAGTCCATAGGTAGGATATTATATATATTCTTTTATATGCTTTTAATTTAAAAATACATGCTTTAAATTATGCTAATCTCAAAGCAACTAACTCATTAAAAAAATACAGTGAAAGGAAATATCCCATTTATAGTAGGTAAAAATTAAAGAAGGAAATAAAAAATGAGGAAGTAAAGGAGAAAGGAGGAAGGGAAGAATGAGGGAGGGAGAGAGGAGAAAAAGGAGGAGGGAGCAAAAGAAAGAAGGAAGGAAGGAAGACTTTTGGAAGAAGGTAAGAAGGGAGATGGGAGATAGGGAGAGGAATAAGAAAAGGAGGAAGGATAGACAGAAGGAAGGAAGGGAGGTCTAAAAATAAACTTTAAAATATATGCAATATTTCTATGAAGAAAATTGCAAACATTACTGAGGGACACAAAGACTGAAAATAGAAAAGTATAAACCCTATTTTAGGAAAAAAAGAATAAAAATTTTAAAAGTGTCAATTTTTTTCTAAATGAATCTATGCATGGAATGAAATGCCAATTAAAATATCAATAGGATTTTTTTCAACATTGGCATGCTGATTCTAAAATTAAAGTAGAAAAGTTAGCATGTAAGAATAATGGAAACTCTAACTGAAAAGAATAATGACAGAGGACTAGCCCTATCATATGTCAATATAGCTTTAGTAATTAAAATCACATGGAATGAATAGACAGCTAAATAGGACATAATACCATCCAGAAATAACCCCCTAAATATGCAGTGTTTTAGAAAGTGAATCATTGACCTTAACTAACAGTGATGAAAATATGGAATGCTCCTTAAATGATGTTGGGACACCTGCTGAGCCATCTGGAATTTTTAGAATAATTTTACTCCCATTTCATTTCTTACACGAAATAAAATCCAGATGGTCACAAGTTCAAATGTTAAAAAGGAAACTATAATAATAAATAAAATTAAATTAAGTAAATTGGAAAAATGGGCTTTACAATCATGAGGTGGGGAAGATCTTTCTAAGAGTCGAAAGAAGCCATAAAGAAAAGATTGATAACTATGTAAAAATGAAACGGTATTGGCAAGGCAAAACCACTATAAACAAAGTCAAAAGCCAAATTTTGATGAAATATTTACATTTATCAAGATCAAGCATGAATTCTCACTGTCTATAGGATCTTTACTAACCCCTAAGAAAAGTAACAATAGAAAATGGACGAAGAACACATCGAAAAAAATCATTTGGCTCTTAAACATTAAAATGTTCACAAATTTATCTAAAAGTGATGCCAACAATGTTTCTATCCATTGAGTTGACAAAGATGAAAAGTTTTGTACTACCCTATTTTGGCCAGGTTGCAGGAAGTGAGCCATCACTTACATTACTGTTGAGACTGTAAATCATTACTTTCTCTAAGAAGAACAATTTGGTAAAATCTATCAAAATGTGAAATGCATATTCTTTTGACTCAGTAATTTCCTCTCAAGAGAATATATCATCAGATACACTCACACAGGGGAGAAATGATGTGTGTACATAGATATTTATTGCATCATTGTACACTGCCATCTGACCTTAGCATGTGGCTTTTATCCTTGTATTTTCTGATTACCTTCAGCATTTTAAAAGTGTTAGACCAAGAAAGAAACAAAAAAGTAAAAGACAAAAGATGTGCTTTCCAACTGCGTCAGCCCAGTTTTACAAGGCTGTCTTCAAAGTCCCCAACCTGTGACTTATCTTACAGTCACAATGACCAGAACTGTCATAGTGACACCATTAGTTCAAGAGATGCTTGGAAATATAGTTATTTAAATGGTCAAGAAAGGGACCGTGATATTAACATGGGGTAGTATGTCACAGCTGTCAATATTTAAAATGTGAGAGTTCTCATATAAGTTTCTGGGATTCTAGTTATTCATGAAGAAAAAAAAAAGGGAAGACGAAGCTATACTGAACCTGCATTTCTGCATGGTAGCAACCGGATGTAGCTGACCATTAGCTTCACTTGTGGATAAAGCCTGTACTTCCTGTTAACCACACTCCCCACCACCACCAAATGCATTCTTCCACACAGTTGGGATCACATGGTTACCTACCTAGGCCTTGGCATTTTGGTTAATTTGACATAATGTCCAAAGCATCAAATTCTGTTTGAAAGTTCATTTGTGACTTTCAAAAATACAGTTTCCGTAGAGCCATTCAATTTGTAGGTCTTTTGCATAATTTTCCACCTATTTTGTTCATTTGGTGGTAACATTTATGAAATAAGTATCTGCAGTTGTAAGAACAATCCAAATATAACTATGTTTAAACAAGATGGTAATTTATTTCTCTCTCATGCAATAGTCCAAGGATACGTAAACTAGGGCCAGCTCTTTTACTGCTCTAGCATTCTCATCACATAGTTTCCCACAGCAGCTCCAAAATGTTTGCTCCAGCTTCTGCAGCCACTTCTACATTCCAGTTGGTTGGAAAGAAACAAAAATATCAACAGGTCACACACACTCCTCAGAAAAGCAAATATAACTTCTGCTAAATTATCATTAGCCCAGATCATAGACATATTCTCCCGCCTAGCTGTAAAGAAGTCTTAAGTATCTGGTTGTTAGCTGAGTGGCCAGCTAAATCTCAGTAATTTTAGTAAAAGCACTAAAGAAAAAAAAGAGATATTTGACATTGGGAGAATTAATACTTGTTAGCATGAGAAATTTTCATTCATTTATCTACCTAATCTTAAAAGGAAATGCATTGGAATACAAAATCAAACAGATAGAAAAGCACAGTAATAAAGGACATCCCACAAAACAGGTTTTTTTTAAAGCATTATTCTTAAATTGCTAGGCCCATACTCCACCTGCCAGTAAGAGTATCTTGAGCTTTACTGCCAGTTGACTGTATTATGAAAATGATCATGTGATTTTTGTGGTCACTATTTTGACTAAAGCATATTGGTTTGATAAGCAAAGGAAATCCTCCTTTAAGACAATGTAAATGATCCATCCTGAAAAAAGGGGCAAACAAGACACAACATAGATGAACCTAGAAGACATTATAATAAGTGAAATAAGCCAAAGACAGAAACATACTGCGTAATCTCACTTATATGTGAAATCTTTTTTAAAAAGTCAAATAGATAGAAATATAAAGTATAATGGTGGTTACCAGGAGCAAGGGCACAAGAAATGGGAAGATGTAAATCAAGGGGTACATAAGTTAAAGGGTGCAAAGTTGCAGTCATGTGAGATAAATCTAGATAGCTAATGTATAGCATGAAAACTGTAGTTAATAATATTGTATTACATACTTACATACTGTACATTTTCTAAGAGAGTAGATCTTAGGTCTTTTTAGCTAAAAGAACATTTAAAATAAATGCAACACATTTGTGTGCGTTACACACAAAAAGGGTAACTATGTGAGATGATAGATATGTTAACTTGCTTAAGTGTTGTATTCATTTCACTAGGTATATGTATATCAAAACGTTATGTTATATACCTTAAATCTACACAACAGAAAAACAAATTTTATTTTCTGATTATTCAAGTAAAAAATAGATAATCTTGCATTTAAATCTCAGAATGGACACCCTCTAGCCATGTGACCTTTACCAAGTTACTTAATCTCTATGAACTTTAGTTTTACCATCTGTAAAATGAGAATAATAAGAATAGCTTCACAAAATGGGTGTGAGTAGTAATTGAAACAAAGCACCCAGGAGAGTGTCTAGCCTACAGCAGTTGTTCAATCCTTTGTAGCATTATTTTTCATCTGATTGTGATATTTAAAATCATTTTATTTTTTAGTTTTTTTAATGATCACATAGCATGGCATTTATCAATTGAATATTTTGGCTGACTGAAGAATAACTATTCAAAGACTCTGAAAAATTACATGATTATCCACTGAAATGAAGGGCTCTGTTATAATATATATCTCTGTCAGTTATAAAGCTGATATAAATTTTTTTCTTTATTTAATAGATTTGGGGATACAAGTACAGTTGTGTTACATGGATATATTGCATAATGGTGGAAGGCTGGGCATTCAGTGTACCCATTACCCAAACAATGTACATTGTACCCAATAGGTAGTATTTTATCCCTCATTCTCTTTCCACCCTCCCACCTTTTGAAGTCTCCAGTATCTATTATTCCACTCTGTATGTCCATGTGTACCCATTGTTTAGCTCCCATTTGTAAGTGAGAAAATAGAATTTTTGACTTTATATTTCTGAGTCATTTCACTGAGGATAATGGCTTCCAGTTGCATCCATGTTGCTGCAAGATACATGATTCAATTATTTATTATGGCTGAGTAGTATTCTATTGTGTGTGTGTGTGTGTGTGTGTGTGTGTGTGTGTGTGTGTGTGTCTGTATGCGTTGGTCAAGAAATCCACACACACACACACACACACACACACACACACACACATATATATGTCACATTTTCTTTCTCCAGTCATCCCTGATGGTAACTTATGTTGATTGCATGACTTTGCTATTGTAAACAGTGCTGTGACAAACACAGGAATGGAAGTGTTTTTTGATACAATTATTTTATTTGTTTTCCTTTGATTAGATACCTAGTAGTGAGATTGGTGGATAGAATGGTAGTTCTATTTTTAATTATTTGAGAAATCAACATAATGTTTTTCATAAAGGATATACTAAATTGCATTCTCACCAACAATGTATATGCATTCATTTTTCTCTGTAACTTCATCAATATTTGTTCTTTTGATCTTTTTAGTAATAGCCATTCTGACTAGTGCAAGAGGGTATCTCACTGTAGTTTTAATTTGTATTTCACTGATGATTAGTGACATTCAACATTTTTTCAATTTTAATATTTTATTTTGTGGGTACATAGTATGTGTATATATTTATGGGTACATGGAATGTTTTGATACAAGCATGCAATGTGAAATAAGCATGTCATGGAAAATGGGGTATTCATCCCCTCAAACCTCTATCGTTTGAATTATAAGCAATCCAATCACACTATTTAAAAATATACGATTAAGTTATTATTGGCTACTGTCATTCTGTTGTGCTATCAAACAGTAAGTCTTACTCACTCTTTCTAACTATTATTCTGTACCCATTAACCATCCCCACAACCCCCACAACCCCCCATTACCCTTTCTAGCCTCTGGTAACATCCTTCTACTCTCTATGTCCATGAGTTCAATTATTTTGATTTTTAAATCCCACAAATAAGTGAGAACATGCAAAGTTTGTCTTTCTATTCCTAGCTTATTTCACTTAAAATAATGATCTTCAGTCTCACTCATGTTGCAAATGACTGGATCTCACTCTTTTCGTGGCAGAATAGTATTCCATTGTGTATGTGTATGCACCACATTTTCTTTATGCATTAATCTGTTGATGGACATTTAGGTTGCTTCCAAATTTTCGCTATTATAAACAGTGCTGCAACAAACAAAGAAATGCAGATATCTCTTTGATACACTGATTTTCTTTCTTTTGGGTATATACCCAGCAGTGGAATTGCTGAGTTATATGGTAGTTCAATTTTTAGTTTTTTTGAGGAACCTCCAAACTCCTCTCCTCTCACCAACAGTGTAGAGGGTCCCCTTTTCACCACATCCTCACCAGCATTTGTTATCGCCTTTTTGGTATAAGCCATTTTAACCGGGGTGAGAGGATATGTCATTGTAGTTTTGGTTTGCATTTCTCTGATTATCAGTGATGTTGAACATCTTTTCATATACCTGTTTGCCATTTGTATGTCTTCTTTTTAGAAATGTCTATTCTAAATGTAAATCTTTTGCTCATCTTTTGATCTGATTATTAGATTTTTTTTTTTACTTATAGAGTTGTTTGAACTCCTTATATATTCTGGTTATTACTCTCTTGTCAGATGAGTAGTTTGCAAATATTTTCTCCCATTGTGTGGGTTGTCTCTTCACTTTATTGATTGCTTCCTTTGCTATACAAAAGCTTTTTAACTTGAGGTAATCCCATTTGTCCATTTTTGCTTTGGTTGTTCATGCTTGTGAGGTATTGGTCAAGAAATCTTTGCCCAGACCAATGTCCTGGAGGTTTTCCCAAATGTTTTCTTATAATAGGTGTACATTTTGAAGGGTCCTAATTCAAGTCTTAATCGCATTTTGGCTTGATTTTTTGTATATGAAAGAGATGGGGTCCTAGAATTACATTCCTCTTGAGGTCCTAGTATTCAAGTCTTTAATCCATTTTGGCTTGATTTTTGTATATGACAAGAGATGGGGGTCTAGATTCATTCTCCTGCATATGGATATCCAGTTTTTTCAGTACCATTTATTGAAGAGACTGTCTTTATGTTCTTGGCATCTTTGTCAAAAATGAGTTTACTGTGGGTGTGTGGATTTATTTCTGGGTTCTCTATTCTGTTCCATTGGTCTGTGTGTCTGTTTTTATGCCAGTACCATGCTGTTTTGGTTACTATAGCTCTGTAGTTTAATTTGAAGTCAGGTAATGTGATTCCTCCAGTTTTGTTTTTCTGGTTTAGGATAGCTTTGGCTATTCTGGGTCTTTTGTGGTTTCATATACATTTTAGAACAGTTTTTTCTATTTATATGAAGAATGTCATTGGTATTTATTTTGATAGGGATTGCATTTAATTTCTAGATTGCTTTGTGTAGCATGGGCATTTTAACAAAATTGATTCTTCCAATCCATGAACTTGGAATATTTTTTTCAATTTCTTTCATCAGTGTTTTATAATATTCATTATAAAAATCTTTCACTTATTTGGTTAAATTAATTACTAGGTCTTTAATTTTATATGTGGCTATTATAAATGGGATTTAAATTTTTTTCACATTGTTCACCTGGCATATAGAAATGTTACTGATTTTTGTGTGTTGATTTTGTATTTTGTAACTTCACTGTATTTATCAGTTCTAATAGTTTTCTTGTGAAGTCTTGAGGTTTTTCCAAATATAAGATCATATTATCTGCAAACAAGGATAATTTGACTTCTTGCTTTCCAATTTAGATGTCCTTTATATCTTTCTCTTGTCTGATGGCTCTAGCTCAGACTTGTAGTACTATGTTGAACAAGAGTGATGACAGTGGACATTCTTGTCATGTTTCAGATTTTAGAGAAAAGCCTTTCAGTTTTTCCCCATTCAGTATGATACCAACTGTGGGTCTGCCATATGTGGTTTTTATTATGTTGATGTATATTCCATCTATCCAGTTTTTTAAGGGTTTTTATCATGAAGGGATATTATATTTTATCAAATGCTTCTTCAGCATCAATTGAAATGATCATATGGTTTTACCCTTCATTCTGTTGATATAATGTATTACAGTGATTGATTTACCTATGTTGAACCATCTTTGCATCCCAGGGATAAATCCCACTAACTCATGATGGATGATCTTTCTAATGCATTGTTGATTTCATTTGCTAGTATTTTCTTGAGGTTTTTTGCATTAATATTCATCAGAGATATTGGCCCATAGTTTTCTTCTTTTGATGTGTATTTGTCTGGTTTTGATATCAGGGTAACACTAGCCTCATAGAATGATATTGGAAGTATTCCCTCCTCCTCTAATTTTCAGAACATTTTGATTAAGATTTGTATTCATTCGTCTTTAAATGTTTAGTAGAATTCAACAGTAAAGCCATTAGGTTCTGGGCTTTTCTTCACTGGGAGACTTTGTATTATCACTTTGATCTCATTACTTGTTATTGGTCTTTTCAGATTTTTTATTTCTTCCTGATTCAATCTCAGTAGGTTGTATGTATCTAGGAATTTGTCCATTTCTTCTATATCTTCCAATTTATTGGCCTGTAGTTGCTCATACTAGCCACTAATGATCCCTTGAATTTCTTCAGTAACAGTTTTAATATCTCCTTTTTCATTTTTTATTTTATTTGGATCTTCTCCCTTTTTTTCTTAGTCTGGCTAAAGGTATGTCAATTTTGTTTAACTTTTCAAAAAAGCCAACTTTTTGTTTCACTGATCATTTGTATTGTTGTTTTCAGTTCAATTCCATTTGTTTCTGCCCTGATCTTTATTATTTCTTTTCTTTTACTAATTTTGGGTTTGGTTTGCTCTTGCTTCTCTAGTTCTTTAAGATACATCATTAAAATGCTCATTTGAAGTTTTTCCTCTCTTTTGATATAGGCACTTACAGCTACAAAATTCCTAGTACTGCTTTTGCTGTATCCCATAGGTTTTGGTATGTTGTGTTTCCATTATTTTGTTTCAAGAAATTTTTCAATTTCTTCCTAATTTATTGATTGACTCACTGGTCATTTGGAAGTATATTGTTAAATTTCCACACATTTTGTATAGTTTCCAAAATTCCTCGTTATTAATTTTTAGTTTTACTCCATTGTGATCAGAGAAGATACTTGATATTGTTTCCCTTTATTCTGAATGTTTTAAGACTGCTCAGTGACCTAACATATGGTCTATCTGTAAAAATAATCCATGTGCTGAGGAAAAGAATGTGTATTCTGCAGCTCTTGAATGAAATGTTCCCTAAATATATATTAGATCCATTTCATGTATAGTGAAGATTAAATCTGATGTTTGTTGATTTTCTGTCTGGAAGATCTTTGCAATGCTAAAAGTGGAGTGTTGAAGTCTCCAGTTATTATTATATTGAAGTCCATCTCTCTCTTTCGCTCTAATAGTATTTCCTTTATGTATCTGAGTGCTCCTGTGTTGCGTGCATATATATTTTAAATTGTTATATCCTCTTGCTGAATTGACCCCTTTATCATTATGTAGTGACCTTCTTTGTCCTTTCTTATATTTTTTGTCTTGAAATCTATCTTTTCGGATATAAGTACAGTGACTCTTCCAATTTTTTTGGTTTCCATGGATATGAAATATCTTTTTCTACCAGTTTATTTTCACTCTGTGTGTCTTTATAGGTGAAGTGTGTTTTCTTGTAGGCTGAACAGATCAATTAATCTTACTTTTTCTTCCATTCAGAGAGTCTATGTCTTTTGATTGGGGAGTTTAGTCCATTTACATTCAATGTTATTATTTATAAGAACTTACTCCTGTCATTTTATTATTTGTATTCTAGTTGTGTTATGGTTTCTTCTTTCTTTCCTTCCTGTCTTCCTCTAGTCAAGGTAATTTTCTCTGGCGTTATAATTTCATTTATTTTTATTTTTTGTATATTTATTGTATGTTTTTGGTTTGTGGCTACCACGGGGCTTGCAAATACAATCTTATAAACCATTACGTTAACCTGTTAACAACTTAATACTATTTGCATAAACAAAAAAGATGCCTTAATTTCATCCCTCTGCTTAACTTTTTGTTGCTTCTATTTATATGTTATTATACTGTCTATGTCTTGAAAAGTTGTTGCAGTTATTATTATTGATTGGCTCATCATTTAGTCTTTCTGCTTAGGGTAAGAATAGGTTATATACCACAGTTACAGTGTTATAATATTCTGTGTTTTTCTGTGTACTTACTATTACCAGTGAGTTTTGTGCCTTCAGGTGACTATTTTATTGCTCATTAATATCCTTTTCTTTCTGATTGAGTTACTCCCTTTAGCATTTCTTGTAGGATAGGTCTGGTATTGATGAAATCCCTCAGCTTTTGTTTATCTGGAAAAGCCTTTATTTCTCCTTCATGTTTGAAGGATATTTTCATCAGATATACTATTCTAGTGTAACATAGTTTTCCTTCAGCACTTTGAATATGTCGTGTCACTCTCTCAAGGCCTGTAAGGGTTCCACTAAAAGTCTGCTGCCAGATGTATTGGAATTCCATTGTATATTATTTGTTTCTTTTCTCTAGCTGCTTTTAGGATCCTTTTTTTATCCTTGACTTTTGGGAGTTTGATTGTTAAATGCCTTAGGTAGTCTTCTTTGGGTTAAATCTGGTTGGTGTTCCACAGCCTTTTTGTACTTGGATATTGATATCTTTCTCTAGATTTGGGAAGGTTTCTGTTATTATCCCTGTGAATAAACTTTTAACCCCTATCTCTTTCTCCGTGCCCTCTTTAAGGCCACTGACTCTTAGATTTGCCCTCTTGAGGCTATTTTCTAGATCTTGCAGGCATGCTTCATTGTTTTTTATTCCTTTTGTCAGCTCCATTTTCAAATAGACTGCCTTCAGTCTCACTAATTCTCTTTTGCTTGATGAATTCTGCCATTAAAGTACTCCAATGCATTCTACAGTATGCTTATTGCATTTTTCATCTCTCAGAATTTCTGCTTGATTCTTTTCATTAATCTCTTTGTTACATTTATCTGACAGAATTCTGAATCCCTTCTTGGTGTTATGTTGAATTTCTTTGAGTTTACTCAACATAGCTATTTCAAATTCTCTGTCTGAAAGGTCACATATCTCTATTTCTCCATGATTGGTCCATGGTGCCTTATTTACTTCATTTGGTGAGGTCATGTTTTCCTGAATGGTGTTGATGATAGCAGACATTCTTCAGTGTCTGGGCATTGAAGACTTAGGTATTTATTGTAGTCTTCATTGTCTGGGTTATTTGTAATTGTCCTCCTTGGGAAGGCTTTGCAGAGATTTGCAAGGACTTAGGTGTTGTAATGTAAGTTGTATCCACTTTGTATCTCCAAGCCAAGTAACATTGTGGTTCTTGCAGACTCATAGAGGTACTGCCTTGATCGTCTTGGACAAGATCTGTGAGAATTCTCTGGATTACCAAGAAGGGACTCTTGTTTCTTCTCTTACTTTCTGCCAAACATATTCTCTCTGTCTCTCTGTTGTGAACCACCTAAAGCTGGGGGTAGAGTTACACGAGCATCCCTGCGGCCACCACCACTATGACTGCACTAGGTCGACCTGAAGCCAGTACAGCACTGAGTCTCACCCAAGACCTACTGTGATCACTCCCTGGCCTATGTTCTCTCAAAGCCTGTGGAGCTCTACGATTAGCATGTGGCAAAGCCAGCCAGGCCTGTGTTCCTCCCTTCAGAACAGTGAGGTCCCCCAGGACATGGGTGGGTCTGTCCAGGAGTCAGGGACTAGGGTCAAAAAGGACTGCCCAGGAGTCAGGGACTAGGGTCAAAAACCTTGGAAGTCTACCTGGTGTTCCATTGTATTGCAGCTTAGCTGGCCCTCAAACTGAGATGCAATCCTTTCCACTCTTCCCTCCCCTTTCCAAAGGCAGAGGAGCCTCACCTTGTAGACATGATAATCCCAGGTCACGAGGAGTACTGCCAGACTACCACTGATGTTCCCTTAAGGCCCAAGGACTCTGAAGTCAGCTTGTGGTGAATGCTACCAGGCCCACGATTCACTCTTCAGGGCAGTGGGTTCCCGTTGGCCTAAGGCAGGTCTACAAAATCCCATCCAAAAGTCAAGTCCTGGAATCCGGGATCCCAAGAGCCCACTTGATGCTCTGCCCCCTGTAACTATGCTGGGATCTAAGGTGCAAAAGAAAGTCCCCTTTACTTTTTCCTCTGCTTTCCTCAAGCAGAAGGAGTTTTGTTCCATAGCCACCATAGCTGGTAATGTACTGAGTCTCAGCTGAAGCCAGCAAGTCTCAGAGATTCACCCAAGGCCCACAGTGTAGTACCCGGGTATTGCTGCTGGTTATTCAAGGACCAAGGGCTCTTCCATTAGCAGGTAATGAATGCTGCCAGGACAGGTCTTTTCCTTCAAGGCAATGGGTTCCCTTTTGGCCCAGGGTATGTTTAGAAATGTCTGGGAGCTAGGACCTGGAACAGGGCCTCATGATTCTGACTGGTGAACTATCCTGCTGTGGCTGAGCTGGCATCCAACATGCAAGACAAAGTCCTCCCCACTTTTCCCTCTCCTCTCCTCAAGGGGAAGGAAAGTGTCTTTTTTGGAGCCACAAGCTGTGTAGTTTGGGGTTAGGGGAGGGCTGATGCCAGCACTGCCTTGGCTGATCATTACCCACCCCTGCTGACAAGTAAAAAACCACCCACACAGAAGAAACACCTTCATAAGAACCCAAAGTCAGGTGAACATGCATAGTACCTGGTTTTAGCTTCATATCTCTGAAAGAGGTACTCCAGAGATAGAAAAAAACAGTCCTGAATCACTCCACTCCCGCCACCCCCAGCCCCAGTGGCAGCAGTGTGGTGCTAAGAGGATCTCTGGGTGCTGAGTGAGGGAGAACACAGCAATTGTGAGGCACTAAACTCAGTGCTGTCCTGTTAGAGCAGGAAGGAAAACTGGATAAAACTCAGCCAATGCCAACCCACAGAGGGAGCATTTAAACCAACCCTAGTCAGAGGGGACTCAGGGATCTGGGTAATGATCAGTGGAGCTTTCTATTCCACCACCTTGGTACACCCCCCATTTCTTTATTTTCCTTGGCCGCTTACATGTCTTCTTTTGGAAAAATGTCTGTTCATCTGTTCATGTTCTTTACCCACTCTTTAATGAGTTTTTTTTTTTTTTTTTTTTTTTTTTTTTTTTTTTTTTTAGACGTGGTCTCCTCTGCAGACCAGGCTAGAGTGCAGTAGTGTGAACACAGCTCATGCAGCCTCAACCTCCCAAGTTCAAGTGGTCTTCCCAACTCAGCCCCCTAAGTAGCTGGGACTATAGGCCTGTACCACCACACCAAACTAATTTTTGTACTTTTTTTTTTTTTTAGTAATAATGTGGTTTTGCCATGTTGCCCAGGCTGGTCTCAAACTCTTGTGCTCAAGCAATCTGCCTGCCTTGGCCTCCCAATGTGCTAGGATTACAGGCATGAGCCACCATGCCTGGGCTATTTTCTTTCTTATTGAGTTGTTTGAATTTTTTTGTAGATTCTGAATATTAGTTCTTTGTCAAATGCATACTATGCAAATACTTTCTCTCATCCTGTGGATTGTCTGTTTACTCAGCTGATTCTTTCTTGCACTGTGCAGAAACTTTAGTTTAATAAAGTTCCATTTGTCTGTTTTTGTTTTTGTTGTGTTTTCTTTTGAAGACTTAGTAAAATTTCTTTACCCAAGCCAATGTGCAGAAGAGTTTTTCCTAGTTTCTCTTTTATAATTTTATAGTTTTGGGTCTTATATTTAAGTCTTTAATCTCTCTTAATTTTTGTATATGGTAAGAAATAGGGATTTTAAAAATTTGTGTCATCTACAATTTCTTTCATCAATGTTTTATAGTTCTTCTTATAGAGATATCTCACCTCCTTGGTTAAATGTATTTCTAAGTATTTTGTATTGTTGTAGCTATTGTAGATGGGATTTATTCTTGATTTGGCTCTTGGCTTTATCCTTGTTGGCATATGAAAATGCTACTGATTTCAGTATGTTGATTTTATATCCTAAAACTTTACTGAAGTCATTTATCAAATATAGGAGTCTTTTGGAGGAGTCTTTAGGGTTTCTGCATGTGCATCATATCATCAGTGAAGAGGGATGCTTTTACATCCTCTTTTCCAGTTTGGATGCCCTTTATTTATTTCTCTTGTCTGATTGCTCTAGTTAGGTCTTCCAGTACTGCATTGAATAGAAGTGGTGAGAGTGGACAACCTTGCCTTGTTCCAGTTCTTAGGAGAAGTGGTTTCATCTTTTCCCCATTCAGTAAGATATTGGTTGTGGGTTTGTCATATATAGCTTTTATTATTTATTATACTTTATGTTCTAGGGTACATGTGCACAACATGCAAGTTTGTTACATATGTATACATGTGCCATGTTGGTGTGCTGCACCCATTAACTAGTCATTTACATCAGGTATATCTCCTAATGCTATCCCTCCTCCCTCCCCCCACCCCACAACAGGCCCTGGTGTGTGATGTTCCCCTTCCTGTGTACAAGTGATCTCATTGTTCAATTCCCACCTATGAGTGAGAACATGCAGTCGTTTGTTTTCTCTTCTTGCAATAGTTTGCTGAGAATGATGGTTTCCAGCTGCATCCATGTCCCTGCAAAGGACATGAACTCATTCTTTTCATGGCTGCATAGTATTCCATGGTGTATATGTGCCACATTTTCTTAATCCAGTCTGTCATTGTTGGACATTTGGGTTGATTCCAAGTCTTTGCTATTGTGAATAGTACCTCAATAAACAGGCTTTTATTATTTTGAGGTATGTTCCTTATGTGCCTCATTAAGGGTTTTTCTCATGAAGGAAAGCTGGATTTTATCAAATGCTTTTTGTACATTTATTGCAATGATTATTGTTTTTAGTTTTGTTTATGTGGTGAATCACATTTATTGATTTTTTTATGTCGAATCATCCTTACATCCTTGGAATGAAACCTACTTGATTGAGGTACATTATCTTTTTCATGTTCTGTTGGATTTGATTTGCCAGTATTTTGTTGAAAATGTTTTCTTCAATAAAAGATGCCAGTGAGACTGTGGAGAAATAGAAAGTTTTTACACTGTTGGTGGGAATGTAAATTAGTTCAAACATTGTGGAAGACAGTGTGGCATTTCCTCAAAGACCTAAAACCAGAAATACCATTTGACCCAACAATCTCATTACTGGGTATATACCCAAAGGAGCATAAATCATTCTATTATAAAGATCCATGAACATGTATGATCATTGCAGCACTATACACAATAACAAAGACATGGAATAAGCCTAAACATCCATCAATACTAGATTAGATAAAGAAAATGTGGTATGTATATGCCATGGAATACTATGCATCCATAAAAGGGAATGAGATCATGTCATTTGCACAGACATGGATGAAGCTGGAAGCCATTATCCTCAGCAAACTAATGCAGAAACAGAAAACCAAACATCACATATTCTCACTTATAAATGGGAGCTGAACAATGAGAACACATGGAAAAAGGGAAGGGAACAACACAAACTGGGGCCTGGCAGAGGCAGGGAGGAGGGAAAGCAACAGGATAAATAGCCAATGCATGTAAGGCTTAACACCGAGGTGATGGGTTGATAGGTGCAGCAAACCACCATAGCACACATTTACCTAATGTAACAAACCTGCACATCCTGCACGTGTATCCCAGAACTTAAAATCAAATTAAATTAAATTTTTTAAAAGTTTTCTTATATTTTCATCAGGGATAGCGGCCTGTCATTTTCTGTTTTGTACCCTTGCCATTCTTTGATATTGTGGTGATGGCTTCATAGAATGAGTTAGGGAGGGTTCCCTCCTCCTCAGTTTGTTTTGTGCCTTTGCCATGCTTTGATATTAGGGTAATTATGGCTTCATAGGAATTGGAGCAATTTTAATAGAATTGGTATCAGTTATTCCTTGTATGTCTGGTAGAATTCAACTGTGGATCAGTCTGGTCGTGGACCTTTTTTCTTTTCTTTTTTTTTTTTTATTAATTACTGATTCAATTTTACTACTTGTTATTGGTCTGTTCAGGACTTCTATTTATTCGTGGCTCAATCTTGGGAGATTGTATGTTTCCAATAATTTACACATTTCTTCTAGATTTCATAGTTTGTGTGCACAGAGATGCTCATAGTAGTCTCTGATGATCTTTTGTATTCCTGTGGAATCAGTTGTTTGTCATTGTTATCATTTCTGACTGTGCTTATTTGAGCACATTGTTGCAGTTATTTGAGTCTCAGAGTTGGGGACCAAGCTGGGTGGAGCCAGGCCAGGCAGGACCATCCATAGTCCTCCAGTGGCAGTCATAAGCACCAGCTCTTATGGGAATCCAGAGGGTAAGCACCCAGTGATGTGCCTGTGTGTGGAGCAGAGGAACCTCCACTGCCCTAAGTTCTCTGCATGGAAAGGGAGAGGCAGCCTAAACTCCTAATCTAGAAGAGTGGGTACTCCAAATGCCAGGAGATATGTTCAGGTGTAGAGTGAAGAGACCATCAAGTTGGCTGCACCAAGTTCTCTACTCAGAAAGGGGAGGGTGGCTTACGCTCCTAATCCAGGCAAGCGAGTGCATAAAAATGCCTAGAAATGCCCCAGAAAGGAGCAGAGAAATCACTACTGCACAGGGAAAGGCAGGGGTAGCTCAGGCTCCTAATCCAAGGGAGTGGATGAGCCAAATGCCTGGAAATGTGCCCTGGGCATGGAGCAAAGAAAGTGCTACAGCACCAAGATCTCTGCACAGAAAGCAAGGGGTGGTGCAGGCTCCTAATGCAGGTGAGTAGGTGCATCAAATGCCTGAAAATATGCCTTAGTGTGGAGTGGAGGGAGCACTGCCACCCGAAATTCTTTGCATAGGAAGGGAAGGGTGGCCCATGCTTCTAATTCAGGTGAGCAGGAATGGGATTCTCTCTACTACTCCTTGGAACTAGTAGGACTCATTCTTCTGACTGACCAAGGGAACAGGTTGAGACACCTAGCAATGACATATACAGAGCTGTCATCTCAGTTCTCAAAGGCATCCCTGGTTGTAAAGCTTCCTGCAGCTTCAGAAACTCTCCTTCTGCTCCAGTCCTGCAATAAGAAAGATCCCAATTTCAATGCCTATCTCTGGAGTGCACTCCACATCCACTGCTTGCTGTGGGAACCCTTCACCCACTTCAAAGCAAGTGCTCTGAGGCCCAAGACAAATGCTCATGGTAGCCATCACTGCCAGATCACCAAACAACGATTGACTTTGTATGAGCCCAGTTTGAAAATGTTGCCCTCATCTTGATCCCAAATACTCCCAGACTTTCAACGGGGATCTGTGATGGATTCATCCTAGGAGAAAGAATAAACTGGAAATAGACCAGCTCTCACAATGAACAAAGCCTTGAACATCTAAATCCCTGGTTGGATAAAGAAGATATACCTTTAGCTTAACTGCCTGGCAGAAGCAAAAATAAATCCCCTCTGAAAGAAGATAAATTACTCAGAGACTCAAATTTTCTACACAGAATTTCATACACAATAGTTGACAGTTAATCAAAAACAACCAGAAGTAGACTTTTTTAATTACAAGAGAAAACAAACAATAGAGATAGAATGAAGATATCATTATTCATTATTATAGAGATATCATTATTGCAGTTATTAGATATACCTTTAAAATAAATATGATTAATGTAGTCAAAAGATTAAATAATGAAATGGAATGCAGAACTCAATGGATGAAATCAGCAGCATATTAGAAAAAGCTTAAAATAGAATTGGATATGTCAGAATAAAATATTCAAACTAAAGATTAAAGTTTGAAGAAATAAAATGAAAATATAAAAGAGTGTAAGATAATATGAGACATGGCAAAATGGTCTAACATATAGATTTCAAAAAGAGAGAGGAGAAAGAATGAGGCAGAAGAACCACTGTAAGAGATGATGGCCAAGAATTTTCCAAAACTAAAATAAGGCAAAACAAATGACTAAGTTTGGACAGAAGGAAATGAAACATTTGAAACATTCAAAATTAGCAAATAAATAATTGCATATTTTAAACATTCCAGAAATTCAGAAAAAAGTTCTCAAATTAACCAATTTAGCAAGTTTTCTAGATACAACATCAGTATACAAAGATCAATTGGATTTCTATATATAAACAATAAATAATTAGAAGCTTAATTTTTAGACCAATGAAGCAGAATAGAGAATCCAGAAATAAAGTAAAGTGTAGCCAACTGATCTTCGACAAACAAAAATATAAAGTGGGGACATGACACCCTATTCAACAAATTGTGCTGGGATAATTGGCAAGCTACATGTAGAAGAATGAAAAGTTGATTCTCATCTCTCATCTTATATAAAAACTAACTCAAGATGGATCAAAGACTTAACTCTAAGACCTGAAACATAAAATTCCAGAAAATAGCATCAGAAAAAACCTTTCTAGGCATTGGCTTAGGCAAAGACTTCATGACCAAGGACCCAAAAGCAAATGCAACAAAAATAAGATAAACAGACGGGACTTAATTAAACTAAAAAGCTTCTGCACAGCAAAGGAAATAATCAGCAGAGTAGAGCAACAACCACAGAGTGGGAGAGAATCTTCACAAACTATGCATCCAACAAACGACTAATATCCAGAATCTACAAGGAACTCAAATCAGCAAGAAAGAAACAATCCTATCAAAAAGTGGGCTAAGAACATGAATAGATCATTCTCAAAAGAAAACATACAAATGGCCAAGCAACCTATGAAAATATGCTCCACACCACTAATTATCAGGAAAATGCAAATCAGAACCACAATGTGATACCACCTTACTCCTGCAAGAATGGCCATAATTTAAAAATTAAAAAAATCATAGATGTTGGTGTGGATGTGGTGAAAAGGGAACACTTTTACACTGCTGGTGGGAATGCAAACTAGTACAGCCATTACAGAAAATGGCGTGGAGAGTCCTTAAAGAACTAAAAGTTCTTTAAGTTCACTTGAACTAAAAGTTAAGTTCATTTGATCCAGCAATCCCACTACTGGGTATCTACCCAGAGGAAAAGAAGTCATTATACAAAAAAAGACACTTGCATATGCATGTTTATGGCAGTACAATTTGCAATTGCAAAAATATAAAACTGACCTAAATGTCCATCAATCAATGAATAAAGAAAATGTGGTGTAAATATGCCGTGAAATATTACTCAGCTATTAAAAAGGAATGAAATAATGGTATTTGCAGCAACCTGGATGTAACTGGAGATTATTCTAAGTGAAGTAACTCAAGAATGGAAAACCAAACATCTTGTGTTCTCACTCATAAGTGGGAGCTAGGCTATGAGGATGCAAGGGCATAAGAATGATACAATGAGCCAGATGTGGTGGCTCACGCCTGTAATCCCAGCACTTTGGGAGGCCGAGGTGGGCAGATCATGAGGTCAGGAGTTCAAGACCAGCCTGGGCAACATGGTGAAACCCCGTCTCTAATACAAAAAAAAATTAGCCAGGCATGGTGGCGTGTGCCTATAGTTCCAGCTACTTGGGAGGCTGAGGCAGTAGAACCGCTAGAACCTGGGAGGTGGAGGGTGCAGTGAACCGAAATTGCTCCACTGCACTCCAGCTTGTGCAACAGTATGAGACTTAAAAAAAAAAAAAGGATGCAGTGGACTTTAGGGACTCAGGGGAAAGGGTGGGAAGGGATGAGGGATAAAAGACAACATACTGACTGGCCAAGATGTCCAACTAGAAACAGTGGCAGTCGGAGGCTCCCATTGAAAAGAACCATAATAAGTGTGTTAATCTTTCACTGGCAACCAAGGTATCCAGGTTCTCTCATCAGAACTGACTAGGCAGCTGGTGTGATCCATGGAGAGAAAGGAAGAGCAAGCAGTGTGGTGCAGTGGCCCATCTGAGAGCCACATGGGTAGAGGAGCCCTCACCCCCCAGCCAAGGGAGGCATCCTACCCAGCTGGGGGGACCATGATTTTTCCATGGAACTATGAAACCCACAGATTAGAAGATCCCACTCATGAACCCACACCACTGGGGCCTAGGGCCTTAACCCCAGAGCCATGCAGATTCTTAATAGCGTCTCAGCTGGACTCTGCTTAAACCCATCAAGCCCCTGGGGAGGAGGGGTGACCAGCACCGCAGCTGCCTGCTGTCTAAGCCATTTGAGCCTCTTAGGAAAGGGGCAGCAGCCAGCACTAGGACTCACAACTGCCTAACATATCAAGCTCCCTGGGCAGGGGAAGTGTGGCATCCATCTCTATAGCTCCAGGCTGTGCTTTTCCCCTGCTGGAACCAGTAGGACTGGACAGCTTGGTCCCAAAAGGTGTCCCGAACAGCCCAACACACCAGCTGTGGAAGACTGCAGCTAGAGGATCTCTTCAGGCCTGACCCTGACTCATCCTTCCTCACTGGGTGGGGCTTCCTGCAGAAAATCCAACAACTCTAACCAGAGGCTCAGGGACAGAACCCATAGCTCCCTGGGCCTGAGCCTCTAGCGGGAGGGATAGCTGCAGTCTCTGTGAATCAGCAGACATAGCCTTTCCTCCGGATAGTTCTGAGGAATCCAGGAGCCCAGATGAGTGGGTTTCCCCCCAGCAAATCACACCCCTGCATCAAGGGTCAAAGTGCTTCATTAAATGGGTCCTGTTCCCCATGCCGCCCAACTGGGTGAGACCCTCCAACAGGGGTTGTCAGAAACCCTACACAGGAGCGATCCAACTGGCATCAGGTCAGTGCCCCTGCCAGAAGATGGAGCAGGCACCCATCTTTGCTGTTTTCCAGCCTCCTTGAGTGACATCTCCAGATGCAGGAGTGAACCAGATGAATAGGGCGTGAAATGGACCCCCAGCAAATGGCAGCAGCCCTACAGAAGAGGGACCTGACCATTGAAAGAAAAACAAACAAAAAGCAACAACAACAAAAAAGTCCTCACAAAAACCTCATCCAAGGGTCAGCAGCCTCAAAGATCGAAACTAGGCAAATTCAGAAAGATGAGAAAGAATCAATGACAAAATGCTAAAAACCCAAAAAGCCAGAGTGCCTCTTCTCCAAATGTTTGCAATGTCTCTCCAGCAAGGGCACAGCACTGCACGGAGGATGAGATGGACGAATTGACAGAAGTAGGCTTCAGAAGATGGGTAACAAAAAACTATGCTGAGCTAAAGAAGTATGTTCTAACCCAATGCAAAGAAGCTAAAAACCTTGATAAAAGGTTAGAGGAACTGCTAACTAGAATAAACGGTTTAGAGAGGAACAGAAATGACCTGATGGAGCTGAAAAACAGCACAGGAACTTCGTGAAGCATACACAAGTATCAATAACTAAATCAGCCAAGTGGAAGAAAGAATATCAGAGTTTGAAGACCACTTTATTGAAATAAGGTATGCAAGCAAGAGTAGAGAAAAAAGAATGAAAAGGAACAAACAAAGCCTCCAGGAAACGGGACTTTGTGAAAAGATGGAACTGGTGATAGACTGTGAGATGGGGCGAATGGAAACAAGCTAGAAAACCCCAACCTAGCAATACAGGCCAACATGCAAATCCAGGAAAAGAGAGGGAACACCATTAAGATACTCCACAAGAAGACAAACCGCAAGATACATAATCATCAGATTCTCCAAGGTCAAAATAAGGGAAAAAGTGTTAAGGGCAGCCAGAGAGAAAGGCCAGGTCACCTACAAAGGGAAGCTAATCAGACTGAGTGAACCACTCAGCAGAAACTCTGCAAACCAGAACAGATTGGGGGCCAAATTCAACATTCTTAAAGAAAAGAATTTCCAACCCAGAATTTCATATCCAGCCAAAATAAGCTTAAGTGAAGGAGAAATAAAATCGTTTCCACACAGGCAAATGCTGAGGAATTTTGTCACCACCAGGCCTGCCTGAAAGAAGCACTAAATATGGGGGAAAAAAACACACCAAAATATATTCTTTCAGTTAAGAGAAACAAATAAAGCATATTCAAATAGGAAGAGAGCAAGTCAAATTGTCTCTGTTTGCAGATGCCATGATTTTATATTTAGAAAACAACATCATCTCAGCCCAAAAACTCCTTAAGCTGATGAGCAACTTTAGCAAAGTATCAGGATACAAAATCAATGTGCAAATATTACAAGCTTTTCTTTACACCAACAATAGACAAGCAGAGAGCCAAATTATGAATAAATTCCCACTCACAATCACTACGAAGAGAATAAAATACCTGGGAATACAGCTAACAAGGGATGTAAGGGACCTCTTCAAGGAGAACTACAAATCATGGGTCAAGGAAATAAGAGAGGACAGAAAAAAAAAAAGGAAAAACATTCCATCCTCATGAATAAAAGAATCCATATCATGAATGACTTTGGGTCATACTGCCCAAAGTAATTTATAGATTCAGTGTTATTCCCATCATACTACTATTGACATTCTTCACAAAATTAGAAAAAAGCTAGTTTAAATTTCATATAGGATCAAAAATGATCCCATATAGCCAAGACAATCCTAATCAGGAAGAACAAAGCTGGAGGCATCATGCTACCTGACTTTATACTACAAGGCTACAGTAACCACGACAACATGGTCCTGGTAAAAAAAAAAAATTAAAAAAAAATAAAAAAAAAACCCAGACATTTAGACCAATGGAACAGAAAAGAGACCTCAGAAATAACACCGTATCTACGACTATCTGTCCTTCGACAAACCTACCGAAAGCAAGCAATGGGGAAAGGATTCCCTATTTAATAAATGGTGCTGGGAAAACTGGCTAGCCATATGCAGAAAACTGAAACTGGACCCCTTCCTGACACCTTATACAAAAATTAACTCAACATGGCTTAAATACTTAAATGTAAACCCCAAACCACAAAAACCCTAGAAGAAAACCTGAGCAATACCATTCAGGACATAGACATGGACAAAGACTTCATGACAAAAATGACAAAAGCAATAGCAACAAAAGCCAAAATTGACAAATGGGATCTAATTAAACTAAAGAGCTTCTGCATGGCAAAAGAAACTATCATTAGAGTGAACAGGCAACCTACAGAATGGGAGAAAATTTTTGCAGTCTACCCATCTGAGAAAGGTCTAGCATCCAGAATCTACAAGAAACTTAAATAAATTTACAAGAAAATAAAACAAGTGTCAATAGCTAAATCAACCAAGTGGAAGAAAGAATATCAGAGTCTGAAGTGGTCAAAGTAGCAAAAGTGGGCAAAGGATATGAACAGACACTTCTCAAAAGAAGACTTTTACATGGCCAACAAACTTATGAAAAAAAGCTCAACATCACTGATCATTAGAGAAATGCAAATCAAAACCACAATTGGATACCATCTCACACCAGTAAGAATGGTGATTATTAAAAAGTCAAGAAACAATAGATGCTGGCGAGGTTGTGGAGAAATGGGAATGCTTTTACACTGTTAGTGGGAATTTAAGTTAGTTCAACGATTGTAGAAGACAGTATGGCAATTCCTCAAGGATCTAGAACCAGAAATACCATTTGACCCAGAAATCCAATTACTGGGTATATACCCAAAGGAATACAAATCATTTTATAAAGACACATGCACACATATGTTTACTGCAGCACTATTTACAATAGCAAAGTCATGGAACCAATCCAAATGCCCATCAATGATAGACTGGATAAAGAAAACGTGGTACATATATACCATGGAATGCTATCTAGCCATAAAAAAGAAATGAGATCATGTCCTTTTCAGGGACATGGATGAAGCTGGAAGCCATCATCCTCAGCTAAGTAACACAGGAACAGAAAACCAAACACCACATGTTCTCACTCATAAGTGGGAGTTGAACAATGAGAACACATGGACACAGGGAGGGGAATAACACACACCAGGGCCTGTTTGGGGGTGGGAGGTGAGGGGAAGAAACTTAGAGGATGGGTCAATAGGTGCAAAAAGTTTATTTAAAAGAAATGAAAGGTTATATATGCATTCACATATTTTAAAAAATAACGGAAAAAAAAGAAAATTTCTCTCTACAATTTTTTTTAAAAGACTACATATTGGGTACTGTGTACACTGCTCAGGTGATGGGTGCACCAAAATCTCGGAAATCACTGCTAAAGGACTTAACCATGTAACCAAATACCACCTCTTCCCCCAAAGCCTATTGAAATAAAAAATTAAAATTAAGAAACACCAATACAATGGCACCAAAAATCATCAAATACCTTAAAATAAATGATACACAAAATGAATGCACAGAAAACTGGAAAACATACAGAAAATTTTTAAAAGAGTTCCATAGAAGGATATATTATGCTTATTTATTGAAAGATTAAATATTATGATGATGTCAGTTCTCCTCAAATTGATCTATATAGATTCAATGTATTCCCAAACAAAATCTCATTGGGGATTTTGGGTGTGTGTGTGAAACGTGACAAGCTGATTATAAACTTTATATTAAAACTTAAGTGTTTAAGAAGAGTCAAGATAATTTAAAGAGGAACTAGAGTTGAAGGACTTATATCATGGGATATCAAGATGCATTACACATTAAGGTCATGCAGTAGTGACACAATGATAGACAGAATGGAGCCAAGACATTGACCACACACAATTTATGATCTAGGTGACACTGCCAAGCAGTAAAGTAAGAGCAGTTTTTATCTTAACGGTGCAGGATCAACTATACAGGTATATAAAAATATCTTGACCACAACTTCATGCTGTATAACTCCAAATGGATGGTAGATATAAGCATAAAAGGTAAAATAGTAAAGCTTCTAGAAGTAAATATAGAAGAATATCTTTATGGCTTGAGACAAGCAAACATTTCCTAAACAGTACCTCAAAATTAACCGTAAATGTAAAGATGATAAATTAAACCACATTGAAATTAAGGATTTCTGTTAGTTAAAAAAACAAATGTAAATGGAGAAGTTTAGCCATGAGATAGGAGAAGATATTGTAAGACATGCACCATTTTAAAAAGATTAGTACTCAGAACTTTAAAATGCCTACAAGTGACAAAGAAAAAGATAACTCAATATACAAGCAGGCAAGAGACTTATCTGAATAAGCATTTCAGAAAAGAAGACATCCAAATGGCCAGTAAATACACACATGATCTTATTAATCAACAACAAAAAAATGAAAATTAAAGTTACAATGTGATATTATCACCAAACCTATGAGGATGACTGAAAGGAAAAATTTTAACAATATCAATTGTCCGGAGGACATAGAGCAATGAAAATGTTAGCATACTATTGGTAGGAGTGAAAACTGGTACAGCCACTTTGGATAACTGTTTAGCCGTAACTGCTAAAGTTGAACATAAGCATGCCCAGGAAATCCACCAGTTATATACCAAACAGCAGTTATACAAATACATGCCAAAATTCATGTACAAGAATGCCCATAAGTTCATTATTCATCATGGCCCCAAACTGGAAACAACACAAACGCCCATCAACAGCAGAATGGACTTAGAAAAATGATGCATTCATAAGATACACTAGTATATAGCAGGTTCAGAAATTCTTTCTGTTAAAGGCCCAATAGTAAATATTTTAGACTTTCGGTGCCATATAGTCTCTGTTGCAACTTCTCAACTCTGCTGTGGTAGGGTGAAAACAGCCATAGATATGTAAACAAATGAGCCAATGTGAATGGCTGTATCTCAGGAAAACTTTATTTGCTAGCCTCTGCCATGTAGCAATGGAAATGAGCAAACTATTGCTACATCAAAGAACATGGGTGAATCTTAAAATGTCATGTGAAGCAAAAGAAGGCAGACACAAAAGAATCTATTCTGAAATGTGGAGGAGGAGACTGGGAGAGCCTTTAAGGAGGCTTCCAGGATGCTGCTAATACTCTATTTAATAACCTAAGTGGTAGCCCTGGTGTGTTCCTTTTGTGGTCATTCACCGAGCTGTTGAATATGATTCGTGCACATTTATACTCTCATCTATCTTTCGATAAACAATTTTATGAGACAATAGTTACAAGTACTAAAAGATGACTCAAGGATAATCTAGAGATGCTTTGCTTTGAAAAAAGCAAAGAAGGTAGCCAGATAACATCAGAAAATTTATTTTCATAATGCATGTTGCAGTAACTTTAATTTTTATTGTGTGCATAGGATATTTGGCAAAATCTGGTGGTCATTTACTGCTTAGAGCTGAAATTGAAGTCATGCTTGATGGTGAGTATTGAGGTTATAACAAAATCTTTATGCATAAATCTAAATACATTTACTATTTGTGATTCTAGTCACATATGAGTTCTATTAGGGTGCCAGGCCAGATAGGAAGAGGGTGGTAGTAGTGGTTGGATAATTATGGAAGAATCAATGAAAGGACTGGGTTAAGAGGTATGTATGTTTTTTCTCTTTCTATTCTATTTCCCCTTACTCTCTTTCCCTGTTTCAGTCACTCCATGTATTCCACTAATTGTCTGAGAACTGTCATCCTAGAGCCGTTGGGAACTTTAGAAAGTTGAAAATTCATTTACTCATTCATCTAACAAATGTTTTTTAGCATCTCTTATGTTTATGTGACAGCACTATTTACTGCTAGCAACAGAGTTGCAAATAAAGCAGTCTCTTCCCTCAGAGAATTCACATTTTAGTAGATAGCATTATACAATACATTTGCAGAGGAGGGAATTAAAGAAGGGTAATATTAGTCTATCAAAATGTTTGGGTCTTAGGAATCTCCCTTAGCCTCTGTCTATTGTCCCATCAGGGTCAGAATTACAAATAGTGAGTTATAAAAACAAGTTGGCTGCCTTCCTCCTCTTTCTTTCTTACTAGACTAGTTTTTTAGAACAGTTTCAGGTTCACAGCAATATTGAGCTGCAGGTACAGAGATTTCCCAAGTACCTTCTCTCCTCACCTATGCTTAGCCTCCCCCATTATCGACATCCCCCACCAGAGTGGTACATTTATTATAATTCATGGACCTACATTTATACGTCATTACCTTCCTTCCTTATTCATTCATCCATTCATTCATTCACTCACTCACTCACTCATTCATTCAACACATATTTGACTACCTGCTAAATGCCAAACACTAGAATTTTCCATCTTTCTTACAGTCATTTTCTTCTTTCACTCCCCTTTCTCCTGCTCCTTCTCATCTCTCTGTTTTCTAAATCTCCCCCCTTTGTTTCTATTTCTTTTATCAAGAAATAAAATAGTAATTTCTCACAGTCCACTATCTGGATATAATGGTATTAGCATTTTGTATAATGATATTAGCATTTTGGTCTATGTATTATCCCGGGTTTTTTTTTCTTCTTCTTTTTTTTTTTTTTTTTTTTTTTTTTTTTGAGACGGAGTCTCCCTCTGCCGCCCAGCTGGAGTACAGTGGCAAGATCTCCGCTCACTGAAAGCTCCGCCTCCCAGGTTCCAGCGATTCTCCTGCCTCAGCCTCCAGAGTAACTGGTACTACAGGCGTGGGCCACCATGCCTGGCTAATTTTTTGTATTTTTAGTAGAGACAGGGTTTCACCATGTTAGCCAGGATGGTCTCGATCTCCTGACCTCAAGATCCGCCTGCCTCAGTCTCCCAAAGTGCTGGGATTACAGGCATGAGCCACCGTGCCCTGTCTATCCAGGATATTTTTAAATAATAAAAGCTATTATATATTTTTAACTATCATAACTGTTTTATAACTTTTTTCACTTAGCTGTTTAATATAAACATCTTTCTATGCCAAGAAATAGGGGCCTACAACATGTTAATACATATGTAGTATTTCATTTTATATTCCTAACTTTTAGGCAGTTCCCTATTAATGAACATTTAGACTGATTTTAACTTTTTCATTATGACCAATATGAACCTCTTCCTCAATATACGAATACCTGTTTATGCTATCTAGAAAAATGCTCAACACATAAAAGGTCCTCGGTAATTTTAGTGAATATTCCCATTTTCTTTTAATGGGGTCTGGTGGGGATAGATGATAAAACTTCCTGAATGCTATCAGTCAAAGTTACAAAATGCAGAGGGAATGAAGAGGAGAGATGGAGAGAAGGGGGCACTCTGTGAAAGGTGGCAGGGCTGTTTAGAATTAAAGTTTCATGGCCTCTAAGAAAAAGATAACTTGAACTAAAGTCTCTTCTGATATTACAGTTATTGAACGACTGCTCCGAGATGAGGACCCTGTGATCAAAGAGTTGGCTGAAATAACCTACGATATTTTTAAGAAAATAGCCGATAAACTGACCTCTGCAACTCTTAAACAAAACTTCCAAAAATTGCTTAAATTCTTCTACATCAAAAAATTGAAGCCTCTTTACAATTATAACTCACTCAAGGACCAGATAGACAGTCCCACAGACAGTAAAGATATCAAGAATGATAAGACTTTATAGAAGAGAATGATGATGACATTCATCATTCATAAACAATGGGAAGTCAACAATGTCTTGGAGCTGACCTTAGAAGAAGAATGATTTTTCTTTCCCTCCTGACAACTTGAGTCTGTTTGTAGATGCTTTTCTGAAAAATGCTGGAAGCTTTTACTGTTTCTTCTTAATTCTCTATTCAAATATAGAAATCTGAGAGACCTGGTGTCTCTCTCTGACAGTGATCAGAAGCCCTATTTCATCAAAATCACTAATAATTGAAAATAACATAAGCAACGTGTTTGATGAGAAGCTCTTGGAACTTGATTCAGTCCATAAGCATCTACTGAGCACCTTCTAAGTGCCAGATACTGTGTTAGGCAGTGGAGACATTTGGATGATACAGACAAGGTTCCTGACCTCAGGATGGGCACAGTCTAGTGACACATAGTGTGTTCATTTCTATCCTGCTCGGAGAAATACTGCCTAGGGCAGTGTTAACAAAAAAAGATGTGGAACTTGAAAAATGGGAGAAGGAAATGTATTCTGGGTAAAGGTATTGAGCAATAAGAGTGTAGGGGAAAGTGGAGGAGTTTGTGGGTACAACTATGAGGAGGAAAGAAGAATGAGAAGAGCTGATACCCAAGGGAAGACTACTTTATGCTAATGGGTTTGAGCTTTTTAAAAGAAAGATTGGACAGTCCATCATAGTCAGTGCTCCCATTGCCATCAGAATTATAAAACCTCATCAATGATCTTGCTCAACTTAAGGCTAAGGCTTATCCTTCACTCCTCCTACCTTACCTTCTCTGGATCCCCATATCCTCACCTGAGCATAAGCCATTCTAGCCACAGTAAACTACTTGTAATTAGATGAAAGCACTTTTTCTCTGTTGATTCAGATGTAGTGGCATCTGAATTTGTAATGTGTCAACTTGCAGTTCAAGTACATTTTCCTTTATTTGCTGGGTCACTTCTCTAGTATTGTATGGCAGCCATTCCAGCTTCCCCTACATTCTCCTTCAGCTTCTCTGACTTCTGGCCCAGGTGAGTTTAGTTTTATTGACAAAGGATTCCAGCTTCTCCTGCAGAATACCCACATCATCAACATCAATATTGGAAGCAGTAAGAGATGGACAGAGTTTTGAGCTTGTGGGTTCTACCTTGTCCTTGCTCTTCCCATTTCACATACACCTTCCCTCCCAACTGCCTGCCCTGCATATTTCAAGTTCCAGGATCAGATGTGAAAATGATAGACTTCAGAGACTAGACTACTTATCCTGCTTCCACAATTTCATATGGTCAAATCCCCAGTTCTGCTTCTCTAGTTGAATCCTGACGGATGTATCTGGGATCCATTTTCTTTCCTTCTTTGATCAAGTTGGGTGGGTGTTGTTCCTATATTTTGCCTTAACACCCTATGATTATACCTTTCATTGTTTTTAATCACACTGTAATAAAATTATCTATTTCCTTCTCCTTCTGCCTCATAAAATGGAAGTTTCATGAAAGCAACTATCATGTCTTACACTTGGTTGTGTGCTCTTCAACACTTGTTGAAATGTTAACAAGACATATTACCTTCACACTTCAGTAAAAGTTTTTACATATTTATGAAACGTGGAGTAATAAAAAAATGACTAGAAGCAAAGAATACATAATTTTAATTTATACCTTAACCTGTATTATTTTATATATCCAGGTGTCCCAGATCTCACCTTTCAAAATTAGGGCAAATTTTCATTCCCACCTAATGAACTAGCAGAATACCTAAAGAGGTAGGTTGAATAATGACCTCCCCCAAAATATCCACTTCCTAATCCCTGGAATCTGCAGATATTTTGCTTTATGCGGCAAAAGGAACTTAACAGATGTGATTAAGAATCTTGAGATGGGGAGATTATTTTGGATTATCTAGGTGGGCCCAATGTAATCATAGATTCTTTATAAGAGGAATATGGGAGGTCAGTGAGAAAGGGGATTCACGAAGATGCTACACTTCTTTCTGCAGGTGGAGGTAGGGTCCATGAGCGAAAAAAATGCAAGGAATACAGGTCTAGGAGCTGAAAAAGGCAAGGAAATAGATTTCTATAGAATTTCCAGTGAGCAAGGTCCTACATACATCTTTTTTTATTTTATTTTATTTTTTGAGATGGAGTCTCGCTTTGTCACTCAGGCTGGAGTGCAGTGGCGCGATCTCGGCTCACTGCAAGCTCTGCCTCCCAGGTTCACGCCATTCTCCTGCCTCAGCCTCCCAAGTGGCTGGGACTACAGGCGTCCGCCACCACGCCCAGCTAATTTTTTTTTTTGTATTTTTAGTAGAGATAGGCTTTCACCATGCTAGCCAGGATGGTCTCGATCTCTTGACCTCGTGATCCGCCCTCCTTGGCCTCCCAAAGCGCTGGGATCACAGGCATGAGCCACCGCAGCCGGCCCTACATACATCTTGACTTTGGCCCAGTGAAACCCACTTGGGACACCTGACATCCAGAATTGTATGAAATAAATTCATGTTGTTTTAAGGCCCTGTTTGTGGTAATTTGCTAGAGCAGTGAAAGGAATTTAACATACCTATATTTCTGCAAAACAAAGAAAATCAATTCAACCAATACCCATCAATCAACCAGAGAGCAACTGATATATTAGGCCTTATACAAAGGTTGATATTTCTTTAAAAGGTCTGATAATCCTATTAGACATGATCTTCATCATCTCCTGGTTCTCTCTCCTCCTTCTCCTTTCTGTATCTTCTCTTCACGCCACATTTTCCTGATTTCTTCAGGATCTCTGAGTTGTTTTCACTTTACTTGGTAAAATACTCAACTTTCCAGAGGCTTCACCTCCCACTTGGATATCCAGGTCTTCCATATGCTCTGAAGACATAAGAGTATCCCTTCAATAGATTTCACCTTCTTTAGGAAATAGTTGTGGTTATGAATACCTTTCTTCTTGGCACATGGCTATTATTCCCATTTTTGAAAAATATAATAATCCTTGAAAGCTTCTCCATTGTTTGCTGGAGTAAGAGAGAAATAGTCAACATGGCCTTTAAGGCCATGTAGGATCTGGCCCCCCTTGCCAGCCTCATGGAACACTCTCCTCATCACTCTTCGTGTTCCAGAAACACCGGCTTCCTCAATTCCCCATTCTCCCCATGAATTAGGGCCTTCACTCATGTTCTTCCTGTGCCAGAAGCACTCTTCCTTTTCCCTTACACAGTCAGTTCCTACCCATCCTTCAAAACCCAACTCAGAAGTTATTTCCACAGGAAGCATCTTTGACCCCCATATACCTTTGTAGCACTTACCACAATAACTAGGATAATTAATGATAGAATAAATTAATGGAAAGGTAATTCATCTGCAATTAGTTGCCTCTACTCTGGCCCTGTTGCTAAAATGTCAGCTCCACAAGATCATGAATTGTGTTTGCTTGATTCACTCCTGTATACACATAGGCCATAGTAGTATTTAATACATATTCGTCACATGGATAAATGGATGAGTAAATAGACACCTGAGCAGACTTTCTAATACCAGGTAGCTAGATATGTGTAAGGGAAGAGACAGCCTCAGCTTTATTGAGCATATTGTTGTGGCCCATTATATAGGGAAGTGGGACACATTTGTTGCAGACTTACTACATGATAAGCACTCTGTGTGTGTCTATTTCATTTCATCCTCACAATAATACTGAAAAAAAAGATATTTTTGTTCTCATTGCGTAGTTGAAACAATTTGATAGACTCTGTTGGCTTTGATATCCATGCAAGGGGAGAGGATTCAAGTGATCCCTGGTGAGTTTACTATTCCAGGAGGATATCTGACCTCCGTTTTGTACCACAAAATTATGGTGGCACCCTGTCAGAGAAGGAGGTATCCTGCCTCTGAGAGGCCTTCTCTAACTCACATGTTTCCACAGCACACTTGGCCTAATGGCTGCTTTATCCCAGAAACTACAAAGTGCTTTACTTGTGATATCCGACTTACTCTTCCCAACAATCTTAGCAGCTGGGTATTATCACTGCTCCCATTTTGCTGAAAAGCAATCTGAATCTCAGAGAGATTGGGTAAATGTCACATAACTTAAGGAGAGGAGTGCAGAATATTTGAACTCAAGGACTCCAGAACAGGATACTTAATCACTATATCACTGAAATTGCCCTTTTAGGGATTTGTTTTTCCCACTGGGTATAAACTCGGTTTGCATATTGGAACCATTTAGACTGATTTAAAAATACATATCAATAAACAGGCTTTAATCCAGACCATTTATATCAGAATATTTGGGCTTGACACCTGGCCATCAGTGTTTTTTAAGACCCTGGTAGATCCAGAGAGATGTCAGTATTGTGTGTCAGAAGTCAGTCCTTGAGATCAGGTTTAGACATTTCCCTATCATCAGCATCTAGCACTGTGTTTGTCATGTGGGGAAAAACTTCATAAATGTATAATTTATTGAGTATAGGAACCAATCATTTATTTATTCACAAACCAACATTAGTTTAGTAGGGTAAAGAGACATTAGGGAAAGAGACACTGTGATAGGAAATAAGAATATAAAGCATTTCCAGATGCATAATTCTAATGAGATACTCCATAATAGGTGAGATACAGGAGGAACAGAGGCTGTCCCCATTAAAAGAAGAAGATATCTAAATTCTAAAGAGGGTTGCTGTTTAGACTGACACAGTCAAAATTCCAAGCATCTGACAAAGTAAAAACTAGAAATTTAATAGACTTGCATCAATTTGTTTACTTTCCAGTTTGTTTTTTTGCAATATCTAAATAACCACTGATGCCAAGTTGATAAATACTGAAGCATGTCCATGGTCCTGAGGTGGCACCTTGCAATAATGACTTAAGTAGAATAGGAAGGCACATCGATAGAGAATGGATATTCTGGCAGGGCAGTGTCCTGGTAGCCCAATATAACATTTTCATAATAAATGAGAAACATTGACTTGATGCAGAGGCCAGTACTATGATGGTTCCCTCTTGAGAAAATAATGAAAAAAACCTAGACTTGAATTGAGGAGACATGGGTTTGGGTTCTGGCTTCTCTGCTTACTAGCTGGAAGCCTTAAGTAATTCATTTTGTTTATTTTTCTATGATATGGAGTTAATATTCCCCCAGAGCATGCTTATTCCCCAGAGAAACGTATTGTGAAGTTTTAATGGGATAATTACATAGAATTATATAGTTTTAATAAATCATTTTTATAAGAGAATGAAGAACATAGCTCTTCCATACCACCAGAATGTACTCCTTCCCTTAGGAAGATAACAGTCTCATCCAATTACTGTTCTCAGCTTCAATTCTGTGACCTCTGGGTAACATGCTGTTCCTTAGTCAGGTGTGACTTCTAGCCCACTATGTAATGACAAAATTCTTCCATTGGACTGACAAGCTGGTATTCTGATCCATTTCTTTTTATGGTGCTGAAAATGATGATTCTATAGTAGGTTGAATTATTGAAATTATTTTAACAATAGTATTTGTGAAAGATATTGGCTAGGTCTTTAGCAATTCCTTATTCTTTACTCATACATTAGAAGAGGAGATTTACTGACCTGCCTTGCAGTTAGGTTGGCCAAGTGACTCATTCTGGGCAGTCAAATGTGAGCGAGAGTGATAAGTGTCACTTCTATGTCTAAGTGGATAAGTACTAGATATTCTCACTCCTCCCTTTCTGCATCAGAGGCCATTTGTTAAAGACGATGGCATCACAAAATGAAAGGTTTTGGTATCCTTGAGAACAACTTCTCGGGCAAAATGTCAATCCACATCAGACTATTATATAAGGATAATGTTGCACCCATTTTGAGAGAATACTATGTGCCACAGTACACAGCTCATAGCTTTATAGAGTCAAGAAAACCAATTGCTTCTATACATCAAGCAGAAGGCATTCCAAGTATATTAGGAGATAAAACCAGTGCTACTGTACTACAAAAACATAAAGTAATTTGATTCTGATCATTATTATACAACATATCTATATATCAAATCATAATTATGTGCATCTCAAATATATGCAATCTTTATCAATTAAATATTTTAAAGTTAAAAATGTTTTAAAATGCTCTTCCATATATACCTTTATCATCATATCTTATGGCATAGGGATGTATTATTTAGCATCCAATATTTAATATAAACACATTAGAATAAAGTTCAGTCTTTTAAGGAAAAAAAGCAGGAAGCTGCTATGACAGATGGGATTAAGAGTACTGTCATTTTTTCAAATTTCTTTACAACATAAGCCTTCTAAAAGCTAGTGCAAAACTAGTATGTCAGTAGGTAAATGGGAATTTTCAGGTATAGAATGTGTCTTTACAAGATTCTTGGCTGTTTCTTATGTGTAGAAATGACTGGAAGCAAACAGACAGCAAGCATTCTAAATTTTGATTCCATACATTGGTCAAAGAAATGCCATACCTGACCTACAACAGTTGGCAATTGCTAAAATAATCTCAGAGAACCCAAATTCACACCAAAAGAAGTAAAATCCAATAGCTGAACAAACTCCCAGAAGTACGTCCTTCATACTCCCCAACTTGAAAAGGAAAGATTCAGGTCCACAGAGGACAATAGACAAGGGTGGTTCTTCCAGAAAGCAGAACCAGGAGTTGCCAGGTTGCCCAACTAAATATTCACTCTACTGCTGGGGCCCAGAGTCACCATCCCTGCCTGGCAGGATTTGACGATTTCTATGAACCAGTTATCACCATCTTCCCATCTTCCCCTTTTCTGAATGGTAGTTTTTCCTGCATTTATCCTGTTTCTTCTCTGCCATTATATATTGAATGCGTTAAAGGTAGATAACATTTTTTCTTCCTGCCTAGATGTAGTAGCACCATTCGGAAGAGAAGGAAACATCTTCTGACTACCCTGAGGAGGATAAAGACAAAGGAGCTTGAGCCCCATTGGCACATTAAAGCCATGCGTTAGCCCTGCATTCCTAACTCCAGAATTTCTTGTTATGTGAGAAAAATTACACTCCTTTTTTAAGCTGTTGGTTTGCATTTCTGTTACTTTCAGCCTAATGTAATTAGGCTGAAAACACCAAACCATCTCTAACTGGTATGGTGTTGGTTTTCTGTACTCATAGCCAAGTGCTTTACTATTATAATACTACATTTCATTGGCTCAACATTAAGACCCACCCTCATTTTATGCACCACAAAGACAAGAAAACATTCTGTCAATTAAAACTATAATACAACATTGATTATAAGACATGTCCCTATTTCAGAGATATTAAGATATGGTTCGATTAAATAAGTAGAGTTAGAATTTGAGCCCTTTGCTTAAAAAATAAACATATATATTGGCATAGACAGAAAATTTTGGAAATGTACACAAAAGCCATTAATAGTGATTGCCTTTGGGGAATAAAAATGAAGGGTATAGGATATAATACTTATTTTGACTTTTTGCCTTTTATTACATTATAAGCATGTGTTAGTTTTATGAGTAATCCAAGCCAGAATGTGAGCACTACGAAGTGAGCACAATTTTGTCCATCACTGTAATCCTAAATTCAAGAACAATGCCTGTCATTTGGCACTCAAGTATATGCTGATTCAATAAATGCTTTTAAACAAGTCACTGTCATTGAAAAGGAAATAAGAAGTCATCTGGTTTTTCATCATTAATCTACAAGCTCTTTTGTAATAAGAGCTATGTCACATTTGTCACTGAATCTTCAGCATGTTGCACAAAACACTGGAACTATATAAACATTTTCAAAATTTGAAAAGCATGTTATGCCCGAGAATTTAGGTTAAATATGTTGAGTGTGAAGTAGTGATTTGGAGGAGTATCTTGACTTAATAAAAGTAGGCTATCAGGAAAAATTGGTTTGATGGCTATCTGCTGCAGGTTGCCAGCAGAAGAAGGGAGGATGTAGTCAGGAAAGCCAGCTACACTGCCACTATGATATTGAAAGCAAGGTTGTCTAAGGGCTTCTATCAACACTGTGACAATGGGAATGACAGGTGGGACTTTGCATTTCCATGGCATATTGAACATTTCAAAATACAATATTATATCTATCACAAAAATCAATATCCCACTCTGTCCTCCAACCCCTGTAAGGATAGAATAAGTTGTAAAAATTCAGTCCTCAAATAGTTAAATTACCAATGTTCTCATTGGAGAGTTGTGATAAAATTAGCAATTTTGTTGTAATGTTCTGTTTTCACTAGACTCTGCTGATTCCTCCTCAATGTGTAAACAAAAAATAGAATTCCAAGGCCCCCAACTGTCTTAATGGACCCCCTTTTGGCCAAAGAAACCTGAAAAACTTGTTCGAGCCATGATGGAAAGTGGACGGTCAGACATGCCTCATTGTTCACTCCCCTCCTTGGAGTTTAGATGCAACGGACTAGAATTTAACATTGAAACGGAAAACTCAAGACTAACAAAACAGGCTCTATAGCAATAAGACAATTCCAACCTGACTCTGGTATAGCATCACATGACAGATAACAGGCTCTGAAGGAAAACAAAGTATTTTATCCCAAAATATATTTCTTTGACAAATTCTGAAAGGGTCCTGAAATCTGTCTCTTGTGGGGAAGACTTGCATTCTGTAGAGACTCTCTTTCCCTTACTAGGTCCTTTTTTTTTTAGAGTCTGACACCTTTTAAGTTCTGATAAGAGACATTCGCCATCTATTCTCTCTGAAGCCTGCTACTTGGGGGCTTCATCTGTATGACAAGAACCTTGGTTACCACAAACCCTTTATCTAAACTCAAGCATTTATCTATGTTGAGTTCAAGTCTTCAGGCAGAGCTTAACTCTTCCACCCAATCGCCAACCAGGAAAGCTCTGAATCCATGACCTGGAAGCCCCCCTCTGCCACCCATTTAAGATGTCCCACCTTTTCAGGCCAAACCAATGTATACCTTACATGTTTTGATTTATGTCTTTGCCTGTAATTCCTGTCTCCCTAAAATGTATAAAACAAACCTGTAACCCAATCACCTTGGACACATGTTCTCAGGACCTCCTGAAGCTATATCATTGACTGTGGTCCTTAATCTTGGCAAAATAAGATTCTAAATTGAGTCCTGTCTCAGATACTTTTTGGTTTACAAATGGGACCTTCTCTGCACCTCTTCCTCTACCACCTTACAGTGACATTGAAATCAACCTAGTCAAACTATGAAACTACACTTTGGAAGAAGAATGGTAAGAAATATCCCTTTCAGGCCAGGCACTATGGCTCACACTTATAATCCTAGCATTTTGGGAGGCTGAGGCAGGTGGATCGCTTGAGCCCAGTTCAAGACCAACCTGGGAAACATGGTGAAACTCTATCTCTACAAAAAACACAAAAATTAGCCAGGTATGGTGCCATGGGCTTGTGCTCCCAGCTACTCAGGAAGCTGAGGTGGGAAGATCACCTGAGGCCATGGTGGTTGAGACTGCAGTGAGCCTTGATTTCACTACTGCACTCCAGCCTGGGCAACAGGGTAAAACCTTGTTTAAAAAAAGAAAAAGAAAACAAAAAGAAAAAAGAAGGAAGGAAAGGAAAGAAAAAAGGAAGGAAAGAAAAAAGGAAGGTAGGAAGGATAGGAAGGGAGGCGAGGGACAAGAGGAGGGAGGACGATGAGGTGAGGGAGGACGGAGGGACGGGAGGAGGATTGAGGGAGGAGGGAGGGATTCTTTGGAAGTTCTTAAGAACTGTGGAAACCACATCTATCATATTAACAATATTGGTTGAATTGGAATTGACTACTTAGAAATATATTTACAAGGTCAAGAGTTACTAAGTTATTCCACAACGTCAGACAATTTAATTCCTGGTATTTAGGTGTGCCATTTATTTACAACTTGATTTCTGTTACTGCCTTTTTTCCTTTCCTTTTATTCTTTTTTTTTTTTTTTTACCATTTATGTATATGAAAAATGTCTCAAGGTAAAATTTTCCTTCATGACATCAGTTATAGAGGAAGGCCTCCCATCAGGGAGTTATAACTGTAGTCAAGAGTAGTTTTCTAAAAGAGAGGGAAAAAAGCCTTTTAATAGAGGGTAATGGGTGACTGGAAGAAAAATTCTAAGCAATAGAAGTTGTCTGGGCTGGCAGTGGCTTTAAATGAACAAGAAGTTCATTGCGGTAAATGAACTAGGGAAGGGGTTTCACAGTGTACTTCAACAAGATACAGAAGATATAAATCAATAGGGCCTGGCATCCACACAAATTAATGGCATAAATCATGAGTATTTTAATTCATTTCTTGATAATAAAATGTCCATCACTTTACAGATATATTTACTAAAACAATTTATAGAGTAACCTTGACCATGAAATATTCTCTAATTATTCTAGAAGAGTTTCCAGTAAATAGAACCTACACATTCAGAGGAACTTAGAGGAATTTCAAACATGGATTAATTCTTTACTGAATGAAGAAATATTTTTTAAAAAATATTATTCTGTCAAAGCATTGACTTCTAAAAATTCTTTGCAATGTTTTAATTTATTTAGCCACAATTAGAAAGTACCAGACACCTGCCCAGTTCTGCAGCTCCAGTTTCCCCATTCCCTTCCCCAGATATGGTAGGTTTCTATGTCTAATTTGTATATAGTAGTTAACTTTAATTGAGCTCTTCCAAAGAGCTAAGCATTCTATATGTATCCTATAATTTAACTGCTATAGCATTTAATTGCTACATCAAAATGTAAGGAAGGAAAAGTCACAGGAAGATAGTGTTTTGTAGGGCATATAAATCAGATGTTTCAGATTTTTTTTTTCTTAATAGGCTTATATAGGCCTATATTTATGCACCTCAGGCTTCAGAGCCTTTATTTTATGGCTTAAAATTAAAAGGCACTTTCACATTTACTATTTCACGTGATAGCTTTTGTTCTTAAAAGATACGTACAGAGTACATTGTAAACTGACCTCGCAATTGCCACCAAAACTGTTAAATTTGTTTTTTATAACACTGTAAAATTGGTTTTATTTGTCTTTATATTACATGCTTTACTGTCTTTGCATCTAGTGATGTTCACATCCTTACCATTTCAACCTCCACTCCCATAGCCACACCCTGAATCATGCAGAATTACTCCACTACTGATATCTTAAATTGAAGTAATCCTGCTTAATCAACAGAAATTCATTTTCTTACAATTCTGAAGGCTAAACATCTAAGATTAATTTGCTGGTAGATCTGGTTTCTTCTTCTTTTTTTTTTTTTTTTTTTTTTTTTTTTTTTTTTTTTTTTTTGAGACAGAGTCTTACTCTGTCAACCAGGCTGGAGTGCATTGGCACCCTGTCAGTTCACTGCAACCTCAGTCTTCTGGGTTCAAGCAATTCTCCTGCTTCAGCCTCCCAAGTAGCTGGGATTACAGGTGCCCACCACCATGCCCTGCTAATTTTTTTATATTTTTAGTAGAGACGGATTTCACCATGTTGCCCAGGCTAGTCTCAAATTCCTGATCTCAGGTTATCCGCCTGCCTTAGCCTCCCAAAGTGCTGGGATTACAGGTGTGAGCCACCGTGCCTGGCCCCAGATCTGGTTTCTTATCTAAGACCTCTCTCCTTGGCTTATAGCTGGCCATCCTCTCTGTGTCCTCTCACGACCTTTCCTCTGTGTCTTAATTTCCTCTTCTTATTAAGATACTAGTCAGTCCAAATTAGAACCCACCCTAATGAACTCACTTAATCATAGTTACCCCTTTAAAGACCCTATCTCCAAACGCAGTCATCTTCTGCTGTACTAGGGGTTAGGACTTCAACATGGGAGTTTGGTGGGGCGCACAGTTCAGCTCATGACACCTTCATTCCTATCATATCTCATCTTTCACTTTACTGGGAAGATTCAGACCCTTAAACCCTGTTCTCAAATCTTCATTGCCTTCTTTTCACAGCTTAGGACTCTTGTCTTTCACTTCAGCTGCCATCCTCAGAACAAAAGCTGCTACCCCACCATCCCCCTTCCTTTGAACCTATCTAGGAAAACCAAAACCTTAGACGAATTCACCTATTTTACTTTCTTCTCTGCTCCTGGATTACACTGCTCCCCGAGAAACGTTACACGTGCATGTAGAATGCTGCTATTGCCCATGAAGAAGTCGTGGTCTATTAGAAATCTGTGTTCCTCAACCCCAACCAGACTTTGATACCCCAGGCAAGCCTTACAGGTAGTTCCTGCCTTTATGTAACACTCCTGAAATCTACTACTTGACCCCTTACTCACTCATTCTCAACGGATGACTTTGCTCCCTACATTATAGACAAAAATAGAAGTCATCATCCAGGAAATTCCTCAATTCCACCATGCCTCTTTCTTTGAACCCAGCCCACCCATATTTGCCTCTACTCCCTTTCTTACTACCTATTCTATCAGACTGGAGATCTATTTGATTACAAAATTCACACGTTCTATTTATATTGGGGATGGGGATGGCAGAGGCAGCAGGAAATGCGGAGAAAGGCAAAGCTAGCAAGATAATTCTTTCTGATACGTAGTCAAGCATAAAAATTACATAAAATGTTGTTATTTTAACTCAAAGTCTGAATGATACGGTTTTGCTGCGTTGAGAACCCAGATCTCAACTTGAATTCCCATGTGTTGTGGGAGTGACCCAGTGGGAGGTAATTGAATCATGGGGGAGAGGTCTTTCCCATGCTGTCCTCACTATAGTGAATAAATCCCACGAGATCTGATGGTTCTCTAAGGGGAAGTTTCCCTGCACAAGCTTTCTCTTTGCCTAGTGCCATGATTAGGAGGCTTCCTCAGCCACATGGAAGTCTATTAAACGTCTTTCTTTTGTAAATTGCCCAGTCTCAGGTATGTCTTTATCAGCAACATGAAAACAGACTAATACACTTGTATTTATTAATTTTGCTTTATAAAATTCTAATATAAAATTATATCCCATCAAGCTTTATTAAAATATCTAGGTTTCTTCTTTCCCAAGAGGCTATCACAAGTTCTTACAAAAGTTACAAGTGAAATTAAAAAACTAAAGCGTATCTTAAGGAATTGAAAATGTGGGGCAGCGGGGATCGGGGAGGAAGTTATCCATCATATGCACTTGAAACAGATGTCTACTTGGTGGCTGCCCCAGAAGAATCATTTTCAGTTCCAAGGTCCAAGCCTATTAGACTGTCAATTGTGCAAAGCTTGGATGAAGATTCAAGGCCGTCCTAGCACATTCTTCAAAGCCCTTCCTTTTCAACTCTTTATCCAGTTCCTAACTTTTCTTAAACTTATAAAAATAATTCATTCTTATATTCAATAGTTCCTTGTACTCAGTTTTTCTCAGTAGTGATCACATATGAATCACATTTTATCTGCAGTATAGACAGCAGCTTAAGGATGTAGACATGAAATAATTTAACTGAACCACTATGTTAGAAAATTTTAAAATCAGAAGTTTAGCTGCAACCGTGGAGGAGTTTTTAGATTACATATGTGGTGTTTTATCAATCTCTTATATGTATTTGTAATGCAAAATCTTCACAACCAAAATGATATTCATTTTTAAATAGTAATTATACATTATTGCAGATCTTTGTATCACTAAACTATGAAAACTCTGGCATGCTTTTTGAGGTCAATGTCAATATCCCTTAGATGTTTACATTTTTTTATTGATTTTTTCATCCTGAAAGTTCTTTCTATTCATTTCTCTTCAACATGGACATATTCTGTGGTTATTTTCAAGGCTGCATCCCTGTCAAAAGTATTAAAACCCAGAAGAAATATCTCAAATGGCTCTTCCACACCTGTCACAGTTATCCCAGGACCACACATGCAGATTCCTCAGGCTAATACCACCGCACTGCCCCTAGTGCCTTTCCATTTTAAATACCTTACATGTGATATCTTATTTTATTCTTACAACATTAGCCTGAGGTACATTGAAATCGAGGAGGAACCTGAATCTAGAGATTCCAAGTGACTTGTTCATGATTAGCAAAATAGCTAGTGGGGAGAGTTAAGTCTTTCAACTCTAACTTCCAGTATTCGGTCAACTACATTAATATATCTCTAATTTGAAATGTATTATAATTATTATTTTTCATTGGGGTGATATCTTTAACTGGCACATTGTTAAATAATAAAGGGTAGCACAGTTCTAGACTCTAAACCCCCAATGGAATATCTGGATCAGGTCTACCGTTTATTCTTATAAGTTAGAAAGTCAACAGTTGTGGTTGGAGAGAAGTTTTATTTCGATATCCCAGAAATGGGTTAGGACCAGAGATGTGAGAACCAGAGAAGGCCAGAAAATAGAAATACCAACCAAGCATTATGTATACTAACCTGATACTTTTTTTTTTTTTCTTTTCAGCTATCTGTTGTGGTAGTCTGACTAAAACAAAAGACATTTCAAAAATTAAAATTCTTAGCCATAGTCTACTTATTCTTTACAATCCAATTTCATATACAAATTTTCTCAGAGTCATGGTCTCCCTCTATTTCTGAAATAAGGTATTTGATTCAGCTCCCTTATACACTTTTATGGCACTCAATTGCTGGGGGATATTGAGAGGTATCTACCAGTCTACACACCCTAGGTCCAATCTGTGTAGCTTACTTTTAGCTTCAAATATGTATCACTTTAAAATATTTTCATTATATAAATTCTTTCCAAATACACATTCAAAAATATATATATACATTCAAATTATGATATAAACGAAGTTTGAGTAACGAAGATGGGATGTCACAGAAGCCAAAACCCAACTGTGAGGGAGACTAAACATCCCTAGCATTAGTGCTACTCTGTATTTCATTAACTCTGCCCACCATAAACTCCCATCTCTTCTCTTCATCAATCTTTTAGTATTTCCACCCTCAATCAATTGAAATTTTTATTGAGCACTTTTATCTGATTGGCACTAGGAATGCTCCATGCTTGGCATTAGGAATAATACCATGAATATAAGATGTATTCGCTTTCTTCAAAGAGTTTAAAAGGCAATTGGAAAAACAAGGCACACATAGAAAATTAAGTAATAATACAAGAGATCATAATAATGCAATGCGAAATAACAAGCAAGGTAGTACATAAAAAGTGGCCATAAGTTAGGGAGAGAGAAAAAAAAACTGGCATTTCTGAGAACCTATTTTATGACAAGTTCTGTAAAAGTGGTTTTATAGATTATTGCATTTCTAGATGGAAACAGGCTTTGTTAATCAGCATTATATAAATGTTGTTTCCCTGAGTTTTGTCTATTTGAGATTTCTGGATCCTGAGTGTAATAGAAAGGATTCATTTAATGTAGGAATTTACTACTACAACGCAATCATATTAATATCTTCATTTTATGAAAGAGAAAATTGAAGCTCAGAAAGATTAAATAATTTACCTAAGGTCAAACATCCAGTAGGTGGCAGAAGCAACTTTCAAATTCTAAACTTCATGCAAGTCACACAAGTTTTTAAGAGTATCTCAAACACACGCTCTGGGATAAAAACCAGATGGCCTTCACTATAGCTAAGTTAAGATAAATATAAGTAGCATTGGTCTAAAAAACGTGAAGCAGGATGCTGATATAAATGTCCAGTTACTCTTTGTTGAGGAATTGACCAGTGTAGTCTAAACCCCTAGCCCATGTGATCAAGGGTACCAAATCTGGTATAATTTGTTTTAGTTTGCACACTGGGCTCTCTTCATTTGTAAACTCAGCAATTCTCACAGTGAGGGAAGTTTGTTGCTTTCTTTGAGTGGTGGTAGGTGGGGAGAGTGTTTCAGGGGAAGTGACTCCTTTCTAGGCTTCACCCTTCATTTTTGACCCAGTAGGCTCAGGATGAGGCCTGATAATCTGTTTTATTTTGATTCGTAATCCATTCACATTAGCTTGCTGTCCACTATTTAAGAACTATTGCTCTCAAGCATGTTTCAGGGCAATACAGATTTGGTTTAGCTTAGTTTAAGTGACTGAACAAAGTCCACTTTAAGTAATTCATCTCTTATTTTCTGGAGCCACCGTGCTTACCTCTGCTAAAAGCTGCGAAACATACTGCTTTAACCTACAAAAGCTTCTCTGAAACAGAAGTGTATATTTTGTACCAATATTTTTCTTACCAGCTGTGCTTTCTTCCAGGGAGATGGTGCTTTGCCACTAAATGAGCCTGTGTGCAAAAATACTCTCTGTCAAGTAGAAACTTGCTGTTTCATATTCATCAGCTAATTTATTCCTGTGACCACCTTTTACAGTATCCCTATTTTACAGATTTTTTTAAAAAGCAAATTTAAGAAAGGAGATAACTTTCTCAAGTTCATGCAGCTGATACTCACTGGAGGTTGAGTTTCAAATTAGGTCTGCCTGATGCTAAATTATTCTCCTTTGACTTTTCTCTGTCTTCATTTTCTCTCCTGTCTTCATTTTATCCCTTGCCCATGTATTAAGTCCCATCCTGTTACCCACAAGCATACCTCAGTCTTATTCCTGGCTCTTAGTATTGAGGAAGTTGTCAACCTTGGCACTAGGTAGGTTTTAAACTGGACGTTCTGTTCATGTATGAATTTTCTGAATAATTCATTGGTTTGGTGCCCACTAAAAGGACCAACAAGATTAGTTTCTGATAATTTCAAGTTTCATTGTGAAGATTACACATAAATTTTTTCTACTCCTTATTCATTCATCTCATTGTTTAATGACTGTGTTTTATTGTGTCAAGGTCGATTTATTTGCCAGGAATATGAGGTCTCTGCTTGAAAAGAAAATAGTTTTGTTATCTTTTTTTTCCAGATCTCATCATAATCCCAGCAAAGATATACGGGTTAATGTTACCAATAGGTAAAGGTCAATGAGAAGCAGTAAAACAGTATTTGTCAATGTTTTATGAATTTAAGCGGGCTTAACTGTGGAGAAACTACTAAAAACCATAGTCTTCTCCTCTGTACTAGGCTTCCTATTCTAAAATAGGCTCATTTTTAAAACTTCTGACCATTCAGTAAATAATTTTGTGATAAACTATGTATGCATAGGGCATCATGCTGAGTGCTGAGGAAAATCCAAGTTAGACTGCAAGACATGACTCCTACACTCTGTAAGAACTATCATCCATCTTCAGAAAGAAAAAATTATGCAATGATAATGATAACCAAGGAATTGTAGCTAATGGATAAAGTGAAAGTTCAGATGCCAAAGTAAACAGGGACTTGAGTTGAAGTAATTCCTAAGAATAAAGGAGAAAAATACCATTTCACTATAAAGTAGAGATTATATAACAACTTTAATTTTCATCACAACAGAAAATGCTAAGTTATGTGCTCGAACAAGTTTTTTGTTGTTGTTCTCTGGTGAGAAGATCAAAGAACATTTGAATCTCTTCCGGCACCTCATAGGTCAAGCCAACAAAACTAACTTACAAATATTCCACGTCTCCTATAAACAAACATATGCTGCTTTTCTCCAACATGGCCAAGCCCAAAGGAGGCGTTGTGCAAGTATCCATGACAGTTTTCTGGCTCTAGAGTGGAGAGGGTAGCGAAGAACAAGGCACTTGCAGGGTGAGAATCTGAATCCAGCCTGAGCTGAAGAGGAGAGGCTAGTTGTTGCCAATGGTGGTTTAGGTAATGGTGTGAGTAGAAACCAACTACTCCTGGTTTTAGAGAAATGTGGACTGGTGGATGCTCTCTTAATGCCACCTAACAAGCCCTTCTCATTTGAAAGATACAAAACTACAGAAGAACCTAAGAGAGCCTATGTTACCCTCAATGGGAAAGAAATAGTGGATGAGTTAGGATAAAAGATTATTCTGTATTTGAATTTTGTGGAAAAAGCACAATGGAAGGAATTGGGGCCTCAAGCCTTACTACCAGGCCTCATAGTAGTAGAAGAAATAATTTCTTCTGAGGATGAGAAAATTCTTTTGGAAAGTGTTGATTGAACAAAAGATACGGACCATCAAAATTTTCAAAAATGCTTGAAACACAGAAGAGTAAAGCATTTTGGTTATGAGTTCCACTGTGAGAACAACAATGTAGATAAAGATAAGCCTTTGCCTGGGGGTCTTCCTGATGTTTGTGATCGCTTTTTGGAGAAATAGCTGAGGGAGGGTAACATTAAACATAAACCTGAACAATTGACCATAAATCAATATTAAGCTGGGCATGACTGTCATGGATTTTAAGTACGCAGATGGTATCACAGTGCCAGTTATGTTGCCTTGTTAGAGTTGGCTGGTGATGACAGGAGAATCTAGATACCTTCGGACCCATGGGTTACCCTTTGGCTTGTGATAGCCAGAGGAAAGAGACTCCTCCCTCATTTCCAGAGAGTGACAAAGAAACCTGATAACTAGAGCAAGAGTACGTCCATCAAGTTTATGAATAGGTTGCTGGGCACTTCAACAGCATGAGACATACTGCTTGGCCACACATCATTGAGTTTTTGAAGGCTTTGCCACGTGGTTTAATAGTGGCTCATACTGAATATGGTAATGGAGAAAGCACCTTGGCATCAATAAGGAGTTAGATTTGATTGGTTGTGATCAGAGTCAAAACCTTGTGGACATTTGTAGAGTGAGACAATTCCAGGCTTTTGTTTGTGATGTATTGTCAGTACCAGTCCACAGTGGGTTTGGTATGCCTGAATCTCCATTGCTGTTATTCCCCATTTTGCAACAACAGAACATAGAGTGACAGCTCTTCAAGAAGATGTTGGACTCCTGAAACCTAGTGGGAAGGCACTCATTTACGTCTGGGCCATGAAACAAAAATATATCATAATAAACAGAAGTCCAAGTAGCTTACAGGAAACAGAACTAGCCAAGGAAAGAGAGAGGAGATAAGCAGTTATACCTCAGTGCAGGGGATGCTTGTGAAGCAAATGCCTGATGTGGGCAGTCAAGACTCAGCATCTTCTGTCCCCTCCACTAATGACTCTTAGGAGGGAGGATATAATTCAAGGCAAGTTACTAATTCCGAGCTGCCTATTCATATTAACAGGACTTCTTTTTGTTCTCGGGTACTGTATTGGTTCCCTGGTACTTTACGGGAAACCCTGATAAAGACGAACCTGTTGAGCCATTTGGTCCCATATGATCGCATGGCCCAAGTCCGGTGTTTCATCGTTACTTACATGTTCTGTGAGGGAGAATAGGAAGTCGCCTGCAGGACTGTGAGTGATGTCAGCATTCTGCAAAGCTACTATGTTCAAGAAAATGTGTGTGTGATTCTTCAAAAGGTTTGATTATTTACCTGAACATATCATATATAAAAAAGAAATGCTCATTTTCTTTCAAAAAAAAAGAATAAATTAATTATCATTTTAATTAAAAACTTATAAGAAACTACCAAAGGAGAGCTCCTGAGAAAAATTTGGAAGTAGAGATTCATTAGGAAACATTCAGTTGGCTGCTGTTGGCTGACCTCATAAATGTAGGCTCCTACAACTTTCCTACAAGAGAAGGTTTCTAAAAGCGACTAAAGTAATTTGTGCAGTGCTTGTCATTCTTGGGTAAGAGTACACCGTTTCGAAGATAACCTTTTGTTACAAAGTGTCACTGAATGTACTAAATTATGTAGGATCTTAGTGAAGTAATTCTATCATATTTTAATAAAGGAAATATTCCTGGTTAATAAAAAACAAATACATGCTTATCTTCAAATTAACTTGATTAATCTATCTATAAAAGCTATACTACTCATCACTGTAACTTTTTTTATTGTAATATGTAACATTTTCATAAACTCTAAGGCAGACATGAATATCACACTAACATCAGCTAGTAGGGTGCCTGTTTTGCTGCCTCTTTTGCCTTCCTGTGTGTTCCTGGGTGGTCCATCACTCTCAGGTGCAGTATGTGGACTCTAAGAATGAAATGGTCAGATTCTCTGGTGTGAAACTCAAACTACTGCCCTCATTCCTCATTTTTTAATTATACTGTCTCAGTGGCTTCTATATTACTTATGGGCCAATAAATGATGGGTATCCTCCTCTTGATGGTATTCTGAAGTCGGGAGAGTCGGGAGGGTACAGTGAGCCATGATCGCACCACAGCATTCCAGCCTGGGTGACAGAACAAGACTCCAACTCAAAAAATAAAGAAAGAAAAAGAAAAATTGCCTGGCCCAAAATGTCATAGTGAGATCATTCATACATTTAATCCTTAAAGTTCTTTCAAGTTCTAAAATTATATGATTCTACGTGGAAAGTACATTTTGAAAATTATTGTTTTACAATGCAGACATGAGTATCGGGCTAACATCAGCCAATAGAGTTTCTGTTTTGCTTCTTCTTTGGCCTTCATGTGTGTTCCTGGCTGGCCCATCACTCTCAGGTGCGGTATGTGGGCTCTACGAATGAAATGGTCAGATTCTCTGGTGTGAAACTCAGACTACTATCCTTGTTCGTCATGGGTCCAAAACTAGCCTGGAAAGTCTTTTTGGCCCTTATACAGCAACCCAGTTCCAGCTGATAGAATATGAGAAATGGAATGGAGCCTAAAAGGCTATCTTGTCCCCTCACCTCTACTCGCTCACAATTACCAAAGCAACCAACACAAGGGTTCTTCCTCTAATGAGCCTTAAAAGTGATCTTTCTTATTCCATAAGGCTCCTGCTCTGGAAGGCTCTGGTAATGGCTGCCATTTTCCTGGTAACTTAGGGTTATTTATAACATCAGCAGCTGCCACGGAAGGCTCTCAGATGGGAACTCAGAGTTGTAAGATAAGCTCTCCTTCATTTATTTTCCTTAATCATGGCTCTCTTGGTTTTCCTGCCCCTGGGGCAATAGTGGCAATGTGAGGAGCAGAGACCTTGCCCCTTTGTAAAGGAACAAGTAGGGTGACCACTCCGGACCTATCATTGGACCTGACTTTAACTTGGTGTTTCTCAACAGGGCAACCAAATGTCAAAAACCACAGTGAGTGGTCACAGAGAAACATTGTTTGCACTTGCTTGTTAGTTCCAGGATTAAATAGACAGCCTTTTATTACCTAAGTTCTAAAATGTTTTGGTTTTATTTTTTTCCCTATCACAATTTTTTTAGTTTAGTTTTCCTATTTATTTAGTCTAAGCTCTTTCATCTACTCACATATGACAACCCCCAAAGGTAAGGCATACTAAAACTTCTTATATATACATTCATATTTTCTCCCTGATCAAAATCCACTACAGATCATATGTCTATGTGTGTTTGTGTTCACATTTATACAGAATTTTAAAATCAACATTCATTTTGAAAAAAGGATCACATTATAAGCACTTTTTTGCATGTTGCTTTTTTCCTTTCCAGTACTTTAATGGGGTATTTCTCCAAGCTATCTGTTAGCTCTAATTTACACAGAATGATTTTTTCATTTCTCTAACAAAAGCATTCATTCTGTCTCATTTTGATACTTTGAACAAAACTGAAATAAACTTTTTTATACAATTTGTTCAAGCATGCTTATATTTGTATTTTTATAAAATATATTCCCAAGAGTAAAATCACCTGATCAAACAGCATATATTTTTTATCTCAAGAAAACTGAAAGTACTTTATTTTATCATCACCATCATCATTATTGAAGTTAACAATTGACAGCCCCATTAAAGAAAACATTTTACATAATTTAACATCGCTGACTTAGAGCCCACACATACATGACAAAGATAGCTAAAAACATATGAAAAAATATATATATCTTTGGAAATAAACACAGAATTCCTCTGGCTGTGAAACTAAAAAAGTTTGAGACACTTTTTGAACTTGTAGCAGAAGGTGCAACAGACTGTCAGCTTCATTTAGCACTGCCTGCACTAATTGTTGTTCACTCGACTCTTTACGAGATATTAGCTTCAGAATATGGACCCTAAAGAATCCACATCTTTGTAATGTTCCATCATAGCTTTGATGATCAAGTCTGGGTCTCCAAAAGCCACTGTCATTTCATAGAAGTCTTTCAACCATTATGCATCATCAGACATGACAACATGTGTCACAAGACATATATGTCTTGCCTCCAGTAAGTCAATTAGAATAAAACAAAAATTTCTTTAAAATATAAAGAAAATGTAGAGCAAGACAGCAGAATGTGAAGTCTTCCACTCACATCCTCCAACAGCAACAATAATCTAGTAACCATCCAGGGATGAAAGTTTCTTCTTAGCAGTTTTGTGATTCAGAGGGGACAATAGAGAATGTCCACTCCCCCAACCAGAGCCTGGGCATCTGAGATTCTGAAGATTTAAAAAGGGGCTCCAGGCTGGGCACGGTGGCTCACGTCTGTAATCCCAGCACTTTGGGAGGCCAAGGCGAGTGGATCACGAGGCCAGGAGTTCAAGACCAGCCTGGCCAAGATGGTGAAACCCCGTCTCTACTAAAAATACAAAAAATTAGCTGGGTGCAGTGGCAGGCGCCTGTAATCCCAGCTACTCGGGAGGCTGAGACAGAAGAATCGCTTGAACCCGGGGGACAGAGGTTGCAGTGAGCCGAGGTATCGCCACTGTACTCCAGCCTGGGTGACAGAACGGGACTCCCTCTCTAAAAAATAATAATAATAATAATAAATAGAAAATAAAAAGGGGCTCTGCGGAAAGCTGTGGCAAGCAAAGGATAGGCTAAAGAGAGACAGTACTAATAAATGTGTCTACTATAGATATATTCTTGTGAAGGACAGCAAAGAATAGGTGGCCTTTTCACCTCCTAGAGAGATAAAACATTGGAAGCCAAGGTGGAATTGGGTGTGTCGTGCCTGTCTTTAAATGAATAAGGCTGTAGGAATCGTATTGCTTCCTAAAGTATTCACAATCTTTTCTTTGCATTATTTTAATGCTATTTGTGTAGCATTAAAAACTGAAAAGGAGTTCTATGTAAAATGAGAGCAGAGAAAATCATGTCGTCTGAATTGCAGTCCTAGAAAACTTCATGAACCTATGGCTTGTTTTAATTTTATCTACAAGTCAATTTGCTCATTTTTAACTACATGCCACATTTTATATGTACATATGCATAAACATATTTATGTGTGCATGCCCTTTAATCCTCTAATTCTTGTTTTTTTTAAAAAAAAAAAAAAAAAGCCAGACAGATAGTAATAGTATATTTATCCCTATTTTATTAATGAGTAAACCAAGAATTGGAAAGGTTAAGTGACTTGCCCAAGGCCACAGAGCTATACAAGTGATTTGAAATCTATCATACTCTCACATTTCAGAGATGAAGATTACTGTCTTCAAAAGGCATGAAGGATAATTCCTCAAAATTAGACATATACCAGTTTATGCTAAGTATCGCTTGCTTAATGAAGGGGTTAACTAGATAAAATGAGTGAGATGTTATAATTCTAAGTGACATCGAAATATAGTTGATAGGAAAACTGTTTTTTGAAATTTTACTATATTTCATGACTGGGAGTTAAGTGCAGTTTATTTTGTCTTACTGCCAACATAATTTTACCCGGTACTAATTTTACCTGGTTCCTGGTACTAATAGATCAATTTGTGGAATTTTGATCTTTTCTGTGACCACACACTGTACTCAGAAACACGTAAATACAAGTTTGAGAAATACAGGCCTTTGACCCCAAAATTCCAAGACAGGACATGAAAAGAGAGCAAAGGCATCCTCCTTACTGGGCTATCTTAATTAAGTAGCTAAGTTTCTACAGTATTTGGAGGACTACTATGAGGTACCCACAAAAGAACTAGGAATAAGGAAAACAAGGTAAGCTTTGAAATAACACATAATGAAATGGAGTAGAGAACTGCAAAGTCACCTGGGAGAAACTGCTTGACTCCCAGGCCAAGGGTCCAAGAGTATAACCAGCAGCTTGTGCTTACTATAATCAAAGGAAAAGCAGAAACTGGGTGGCCATGGGAGACTGGCCTAGAGTCCCATCCATCACGGAGCTGGTGTGTGCTCACCCATTCAAGGACAAATAAATGACTATCTCTTTAAGAGCAGCTCCTCCCATTTTCCAACAATCTTCCTAATATTTGGGCTCACTAGAACATTTTCTCTTTCATACTGCCCAGACAGTTGGACAGGACATAGACATACAGAAGAAGAGAAGACAAAGAACAGGTAGAAAAATTAAAAAGGTAGGAGACCAAGGCGGGTGGATCATCTGAGGTCAGGAGTTTGAGACCAGCCTGGCCAATATGGTGAAACCCAATCTCTACTAAAAATACAAAAATTAGCCAGGTGTAGTGGTGCATGCCTATAATCCCAGCTACTTGGGAGGCTGAGGCAGGAGAATCACTTGAACCCAGGAAGCAGAGGTTGCAGTGAGCTGAGACTGCGCCATTGCACTCCAACCTGGACAAGAGCGAAACTCCGTTTCAAAAAAAACAAAAAAGAAAAGAAAAGAAAAAAAGGGTAATATGGTAAAGGGTTGAGGGTGGGATGGGTAAATGAAGAAGGAGCATGCTGTAGTTTTATACTAAATATGGCTAGAATGAGAATGATATAATTCGGGCAGTTTGTTTCTAGAAATCACGGATCATGATTTTTATCATCCAAGTCTATTTCCCGGCATAGCTATGTGATTTTGTCTAAAAAGAAAAAAAAACTAGTGAAAGAAGTAGTGGTAGAGCCTAAAGACAGTGTCAGGAACATTTCTTAGAGGAGAATGGAGGTTGAAGATAGTGGGAAAAAACTGTTTGTAGGTAAGAACATGACTTTTATATCCCCCCTCCTCCTCCCTGAGAGAAGGTCTCACTCTGTCACCTAGGCTAGAGTGCAGTGCTGCAACCATAGCTCACTGCAGCCTCAAACTCTTGGGCTCAAGCGATATCCCTGCTCAACAGGAATATACAGTCCCAGAGTAGCTGGGACTATAGGTATGCACCATTTACTTGTCTTTTTAATTGAGAAGGTGAAGAACATTGTTGGTGGGGAGAAGGGGTGACCACCTGGCACACTGAAATACAGACATCTTCAGACTTTATTCCTCATTATCTGTATCAAAGTAGAAAGAGGATACAGATTGTGTGTGTGTGTATGTGTGTGTGTATGTGTGTATACATATACATATATGTTTCTTCATTCCCATATACAGGCATACGTATGTGGGTGGGTAGGTGGATATGTCTGCATGTGTTTTAGTTGTGAATCTTTTGTTTCTTCTGCTTACTCTTTTTGGTAGACTAAATTACAAAGTCCAAAAGCAAAAAAGACAAATATGTATGCTGGGTCATCAGTCTCTTACTTTTGGAGAGCTGATGACTAAAACAAAGTGTTTATTTTTTTTTTTTTTTCAGAAGAAAATTTTCTCTTTAGAAATTAGAGAGAAATGAAAATGTAGTTAGATCACTAAAAGGAATTTGTTTTCTAGAGACAAGGTCTTACTCTGTCACCCAGGCTGGAGTGCAATGGTACAATCATGGCTCACTGCAGCCTGGAACTCCTGAACTCTCCCGCCTCAGCCTCCTGAGTAGCTGGGAGTACAGGCACGTGCCACCACATCCAGTTGATTTTTTGTTTGTTTGTTTGTTTGTTTGTTTTTTGTTTTGGTTTGCTTTGTAGAGACAAGGTCTCACTCTGTTACCCAGGCAGGTCCCAAACTCCTGGGCTCAAGTGATCCTCCCACCTCAGCTTCCCAAAGTGCTGAGATTACAGGCATGAGCTACCATACTCAGCCAGTGTTTCTTAAAAAGTAAGTTTTTATTAAGCCAAAGAGTGAAATCAAAACAAATAGATAAATAAGTAAATAAATTTTCAGCAATGTGGTTACTGGAAATGTTCTCTGGGCCTTTGCATAGATGACCATGGGGAAGAAAGTGGCCATCATTGGAGCTGGCGTGAGTGGCTTGGCCTCCATCAGGAGCTGTCTGGAAGAGGGGCTGGAGCCCACCTGCTTTGAGAAGAGCAACGACATTGGGGGCCTGTGGAAATTTTCAGTGAGTAGCATGTTGTTGTAATAGACAGGGAAATAGGTTGGGAAGTGTATAACATGCTCTGTGCACACAGGTTTCTAAACCTGCTACCATGGTAGTTATCATATCTGTTAGAATTGGAATCCACTAAGTACAATGTCAAGAGCAAGGTGGAAAGTAACCTCCTTGCAAGTCAGAAGTAAATTAGACAATGGCTTTGAAATTCTCCATTACAGAATTCTCCCTTGATAGATCATTAATAAGAGCCACTTGGACATAAAATTTGTGGTAAATATTAGTTAGGTTTGTGTAGTTATAATTAAGTTATTTACTTGTTTAAAACACAACAACTTTTCACTTTTTTTTTTTTTTTTTTTTTTACAGATTCAGGGGGTACAAGTGCAGTTTTATTACATTATAATGTGTAGCAGTTAAGTCTGGGCTTTTTGTGTAGCTATCACCCAAATAATGTACATTGTACCCATTAAGTAATTTCTCATACCTCAACCCCCTCCCACTCTCCTACCCTTTCAAGTTTCCAATGTCTATTATTCCCACACTCTATGTCAATGTGTACACATTATGTAGCTCCCAATCATAAGTGAGAGAACATGTGGCATTTGACTTTCTGTTTCTGAGTTATTTCACTTAAGATAATGGCCTCCAGTTCCATCCATGTTGCTGCAGAGGACATAATTTCACTCTGTATTATTGCTGGATAATATTCCATGGTGTGTGCATATATACATACATATATATGTATATGTAACTGTGTGTATGCATACATGTATGTATGAATATACCACATTTTCTTTTTTTAATCATCTTTGTTGGACAAGGTAGATTCTATTTCTTTGCTACTGTGAATGGTACTGTGATAAACATATGGATGCAGGAATCTTTTATATAACGACTTCTTTTCCTTTGGATAGATATCTAGTAGGGGCATTGTTGGATCAAATGGTAGATCTATTTTTAATTCTTTGAGAAATCTCCATACTATTTTCTATAGTTTACATTCTGACCAACAGTGTTTCTTTTTCTCCACATACTCACCAATATCTGTTATTTTTTTACTTTTTTTTTTTTTTTTTTTTTTTTTGAGTTGGAGTCTCAATCTGTCTCCCAGGCTGGAGTGCAGTGGCACCATCTCAGTTCACTGCAACCTCCACCTCCTGGGTTCAAACAATTCTCCTACCTTAGCCTCCTGAGTAGCTGGGATTACAGGCACCCGCCACCACACCCAGGTAATTTTTGTATTTTTAGTGGAGACAGAGTTTCACCATGTTGGTCAGGCTGGTCTCAAACTCCTGACCTTAGGTAATCCTCTGGCCTCGGACTCCCAAAGAGCCAGGATTACAGGCATGAGCCACCGTGCCTGGCCTTTTTGACTTTTTAATAACAGCCATTCTCACTGGTGTAAGATAGTATTTTACTGTGGTGTAAGATAGTATTTTACTTTTAATTTGCATTTTCTCTGTAATTCATGATGTTAAGCATTTTCCCATATGTTTATTGGCCATTGGTATGTCTTTTTTTGAAAAATGCTTATTTATCTCCTTTACCCACTTTTTAATGGTGTTATCTGTGCTTCTTTAAAAATTGAGTTGCTTGAGTTCCTTATAAATTATGGATATTTGTCCTTTGTTAGATGCATAGTTTGCAAATATTTTCTCCCATTCTGAAGGTAGTCTGTTCACTCTGTTAATTATTTCTTTTACGTGAAAATATTTTAGATTGTCTATTTTGTTTTCATTACATTTGCTTTTGAGGCCTTAGTCATAAATTCTTAGTCATAGCCTAGGTGAAAGTTTTACCTGTTTTTTTTTCTAGAATTTTTGTAGTTTCGGGTCTTACATTTAAGTCTTTAATCTATGTTGAGTTAATTTGTGTATATGGTAAGAGATAGGGTCCACTTTTGTTCTGCATGTGGCGATTCATTTTCCAAACACAATTTACTGAACAGGGTGTCCTTTCCCCAGTGAATGCTGTTGTCAACTTTGCTGAAGATCAGTTGGCTGTAGGGATGAGGCTTTCTTAGTTATCTATTCTGTTCCACTGATCTATGTGTCTATTTTTATACCAGTACCATGCTATTTGAATTACTATAGTCTTGTACTATAATTTGAAGTCAGGTAATATGATGCCTCCAGCTTCGTTCTTTTTGCTTAGAATTGCTTAGGTTATTTGGGCTTTTTTTTTTTTTTTTTTTTTTTTTTTTTGGTTCCGTATGAATTTTAGAATTGTTCTAATTCTGTAAAAATAACATTGATATTTTGTTAGGAATTGCATTAAGTCTTTTGGGCAAATGGTTATTTTAATGATATTGGCCCTTCCAATCCATGAGCATGAGATGTTTTACCATTTGTTTATGTCAGCTACAATTTCTTTTATTCATGTTTTGTGGTTTTCCCCACAGAGATCTTTCACCTCTGGTTAAATGGGTTCCTAGATAATTTTTTATTGTTGTTGGCTTTTTCCATTCATTTGGTGAGGCTACCAAAGTGAGTCGGACCATGGATTTTAGAGTTTCAGGTGCTGACTTTGGTCTTGTGAAACTACATAATTGAGACTTGCTTCGAAGTGCTTCAATGCCCCTTTGTCCCATGCATTTATAATAAGGGTTCTACAGCAGACATGAATGTATGCACTCATTAAATCACTTCATGTGTTGCCAAACAGCAGCAGGAATGGGGCTTCCCTATGTTCTCCACTCAATCAGTACAGTCTTCCAGCCTTATTGCCTAAGTCTTATTTTTCTTCTCCTGGTAAACCCATTAGTATATATGCAAATTTAGGAAGATCAATAACCCTTTTAAACCACTATTTCCTCCTCAAATACAAAATCAGTATTATGTCATTTACCTCAATGAAGAAGTTGTATTTAATGAAACAGTGTCTGTAACGGCTCTTTAAATATTATAAAGACATGAGATATAATTCTTATTAATACAGATATTTTGCAAACTGCAAAAATCTTTTGAAACTACCCAGCATCTTATACAATGTTGTGGAGCCTACTGTATGTTATTGGAACGTGTTGACAGGGCTACAGATGAACACACTGGTGATTCTTAGGGCTTTTGGTTGTTATTTTGTTTCTTTGTGGTCAAACTTAGGGCTATTTTATCAAGCACATTCTATATGATACATGACTTTTTCTATTTAATTAAATATTTACAATAATCCTATAAGCTAGGTATATTTTTTTCCTTTTACAAATGAATTTGAGGCTTAAAAAGAAAAGAAAAAAAATCATACAGCTGATAATGTTGGAGAAAAGATCCCAATTCAAGCTTGCCTTTCTCTCCATCCCATTCTTGACTCCTTTGTAAATTGCTGGTTGCCATTTCACCAAGTGGTCTATTGAGCTGACCATCTTTTTTTTGAAACGGAGTTTCTCTCTTGTTGCCCAGGCTGGAGTGCAATGGCACAATCTCAGCTCACTACAACCTCCGCCTCCTGGAATCAAGGGATTCTCCTGCCTCAGCCTCCCGAGTAGCTGGGATTACATGTGTGTGCCACCACAACCCACTAATTTTTGTATTTTTAGTAGAGATGGGGTTTCGCCATGTTGGCCAGGATGGTCTCGAACTCCTGACCTCAGGTGATCCACCCACCTCAGCCTCCCAAAGCGCTGCAATTACAGGCATGAGCCGCCATGTCTGGCCTGCCATATTTTATACACAGTGATCTTAACCAAAGCCTCATACTCAAACTTACTTTGCAAGATGTTGCTGAAGATAGAACACACTGCTGATATGGCTATTGAGAGGAACACAGCTAAAGACAGCTAATTTGCCTTTCTTGCTGCTCGAGGAAGACTTTAAATTTGAAGCTGGCATCATACGTTGATAAAACTGAACTGCAACGTGTGCTACCCTTCAAGAAAAAGAAAGGATAGCCCAGAGGGTAGAGCCTCAGGCCCTGAGGGCAGAGGCTTGAGCCACAGCCTTCAAGCCTAATGGAATTTGTCCTGCTGGATTTCAAATTGTTTGGGATTCGTGATTCTTTTCTTTCCTCTTTTTTCCTCCCTGGTTAAATGGGAATGTCTATAAGTGTTACCCATGCTTGTCCCAACATTGTATTTTGGAAGAAGATAACTTGTTTTCTAGTTTCACAGATTCACAAATAGAAATTTTGCCTCATCCTGGTCCATACCCAGAGTCTCATTTATACCTGATTTGGATAATTTATATGATGATAAGATTTGGGACTTTTGAATTGAAAATATATAAATGAGAGTTGAAAGTTGATTTCATGCTGCTATGGGTTGAGACTTAGAGGATGTTGGGATTGGGTTAATGTATTTTGCAGATGGGATGGATGTGAATCCTTGGGAACCAGAGGACGGCCTGTAATAGGCTGAACAATTGAACAATGCCCCTCCTCAAAGATATCGCATCCAAATTCCTGGAACTGTAAATGTTATCTTACTTACCTTATAAGAGAAAAGGATGTCTGCAAATATAATTAAGTTAAAAATCTTAAGATGGATTTTTCTGTATTATGTGGGTGAGCCCCAAATGCTATAACGAATGCATCCTTAAAAGAGAGAGGCAGAGGGAGATTTAACACAAAGAGAAGAGAGAAGTGATGTGATGACCTCAACAGAAAGAGAGAAATTTAAAGATGCTATGCTTTATCTTTGAAGATGGCCACAGCGGCCATGAATGAAGGCATACAAGTGGGCTCTTGCCACTGAAAAAAAAATAAGAAGCCAGAAGAGGCAAGGAATGGATTCTCTCCTGGAGCCTCTTGAAATGAACCTGGCATTATCACACCTTGTTTTCAGCCCACTTATAGTGATTCCCGACTGCTGACTTCTAGAACTGTGAATCAGTTGCTATTATTTTAAGCCATTAAGTTTGCAGTAATTTATTACAGCAGCCATAAGAAACAAATATCTTTGGTTTTTCAGTGTTTCCTATTTTACTACTGTGAGGAGGCATATGGATTGCAAATGATGGAGTAAACAGCAGTGTTTCTCAGATCACTAGAAGTGTGCAGCAATAGGCTGAGTATTCACATTATGAGATTGTTTTAAAATTGTGTTAATTTTGTATTTGCCTTACCTTTGGTTTCTAACATCATCATTTTACATTATCTTTTTTTAAATTTCAGAGAGATCCAAACATTGGTTAAAACTTAACTAACACTAAGGGTGCATATAGTTGAAACTTTTGGAGCTGTTTACTAGAGCACTTTCCTATGCCCTTCTAGTTCTGACTTCTAACCCTGATCTAGAACCACGATGATATATTTCTCTCACCTTCTTTGGTCACAGAAGGAGGACATTTCACCCAGATCTGTGGCCTAATCACAGGCCACATTTCTGATTAGGCCACGGATCTGGGTAAAATGTCCTCTTTTCTCAGAAGCTCCCCAAACAATAAATCAGTAAATTATATGAAATTTTGCATGAAGTTTTAGGAATAGAGGCTTTCATCTGGGCATACCACCCTTTTTTAACTTCTGATTTTTTTTTCTAGACTATATATCAATTTTTTCTTTTAATGTTTCTTCTCTCTTTATGCTGATTATCATCTCTTTAAACTTACCCAACTCACAGAAAGCTACAAATTCTTTCACTTCCCCATCCCACTTGCCTATAGCAGGGTCAACAAACCGTGTGAGCAGCAGAAAACTCATGCCCTATTTCAAGAACACACTGCTTTCTGAAGTGAACATGGCAACTAATCTGCCAATTAATTACTAGTCAGTAATGAAACTGCAGCCACACTGGCTTTTGATGTGATTGTAATATTCCAATATTGTACTAAAATTTCATGTTCTGGGGGCCCTGACAACTTTGAGTTAGATAAGCTCTAATTAGAAATTTCTAGTGCTCAGTACTTTCCACTATGAACTAGCAACTACACATAGTGATCTACAATCTGATCTTTCATCATGAAACTTGAGATGTGAATACCTTGGTGCTTTAACAGAGCTAAACTAAGGCTCCGCCTCTTTCAACTCATGCTCCTGCCAGTACCTTTTTTAAACTTGATGCCTTTTATTCACTCAACAGCTTGCTTTGCAGAGCTCACAGCTGTAGCAGATGTGTCCTATGGTAAGCTCTTCCACAGTAACTGTAGCTTGTTGGTCATGAGCTTCTATTTGTTGAACTCTACATTGTGACTGCAAACTTGGCTGCACCTTAGGATTACCCGAAGAGCTTTTAAAACTTCTTGTCAATTAAATTGAATTCTCTGAGAGTGGGACCTAATGCTCACTGTTTTTTTAAAGCTCCCAGTTTGTTTCAGTGTGTGGCTAAAGAACCACAACACAATGTCCTAACCTTCTCATTGCTGATCATTCTTCCTTCAATGTCCTTTTTCTTTATTCATCATCACTTAACATTTCCTCTGAGGCTTTATTAGCATGGTTCTATAGTTCCTTAGAGTTAAAGCAAATTCAGATATTTTTACATCATTGAAAGCTAAAACTTTGTTACTTACATAAGTACTCAAAAGGCATGTGATACCCATAAATTCTGTGTTAGATTCAAAAGAGTTAACCTTATTTTATACATTATAGAAATTCTAAGGTTAATTTTTTAAATATTAAGTCTTAAGATTTACAAATCTGATCAATAGTTGCAACCTCCTGTTACTGTTTGCTTTTATAAATTGACCATCAGATGCTCGTGCTCATGAGTTGACACACCAAAATTATGCAAAGTTGAATTCTGAAAAATCTCCATCACCATATTAAACGGTTCAAGGGAATGAAAGCATTCTAGTTACATAGGCCTAAAGGACATAACGAAATTTAAAATTTGTTTCCCTTAGAAAAGAAAAGATTAAGACTTATTTTCTTAAAGGATATTAAGAAAAGTATTCTTCCATATCCTAAGTTCATTTAATAAGTTTCCATGACTAGCATCAATTGTTGAAGTGAAGTTAATTTATGTGTGTCTTACTGAATTTACTGTGAATAAAGGATGACTCAAATAAGTATACAGTTGGCCATCTGTTTTTCCAAGTTCTGTATCCACAGCTTCAACCAACCATTGATAAAAAAAAATCCAAAAAAAACTAATAAAAAATAAAAATAAAAATAAAATTACACTACAACTATTCATTTAGCATTTACATTGCATTAGGTATTATAAGTAACCTAGAGATGATTCAAAGTTTATGTATATAGGTTATATGAAAATACTATATCATTTTATATAAAAGACTTGAGCAATCGCAGATTTTGGTAACCAAAGAGGTCCTGGAACCCTCCATAGATACCAAGGGATGATTGTAATTACTTGGAACTAGCCCTGACCATGATCAGTATACTCATTTACCAATTCTCTTCCATTTGAAACTATACATTCACAGAACCATGCAGAGGAGGGCAGGGCTAGCATTTACAAATCAGTCTTTACCAACTCTTCCAAAGAGATGATGTGTTTCCCAGACTTCCCATATCCTGATGACTTCCCCAACTTTATGCACAACAGCAAGATCCAGGAATATCTCACTGCATTCGCCAAAGAAAAGAACCTCCTGAAGTACATACAATTTAAGGTAAGATGTTATCAACAATTTAGCTCTCGTCATAATGCTGAAGAAGTCTATGTCTGCTACTGGATTCTCACTTGTTCCTTTCAGTATCCCTTACTAATTTGTCAACATTTTTAACAGTGTGGCTTCTCTAACTCTAGGTTTAGAGAATTATCTTCTTCTCAAGGATACATGGAAAATTCACAAAATTTGACCACCTGTAGTTCTTAGGCCAAATCACTACTAATTTAGAAATCAATACCAAAGAAATAAATGTAAAATACCTGTGATTTTGGAAATTAAAAACTCTTTTTTTCTAAACAACATATAGGTCAAAGAAGAAATTTCAATGGGAATTTAAAAATATCTGTAAATGAATGTTAATTTAGTCTATGTATCAATACTTGTGGGAAACAGGAAGCTATATTTTCATGAAAATTAGAAATGTAAATGTTTATATTGGAAAATAAAAAAGTTTAAAAATAAGGTAAGAAAGTTTAAGAAATTAGTGAAAGAAAGGCAGAATAAACTCAACGAACATAGAATGAAGGGGATATAAGAAGAAATTTATGAAATACAAAATGAAGCATATGTACAAAATTGAAAGTTAATTATTTGAAAAGACTAATAAAATAAAGAACAGTGGCCAAGGGCAATGGCCCATGCTTATAGTCTCAGCACTTTGGGAGGACAAGGCAGGCAGATCGCTTGAGTCCAGGAGTTGGAAACTAGCCTGGATGACATGGAGAAACCTCGTCTCTACAAAAAATCCAAAAATTAGCTAGATGTGGTGGCACATACCTGTGGTCCCAGCTACTCAGGAGGCTGAGGTGGGAGGATTGCTTGAGCTCAGGAGGTAGAGGTTGCAGTGAGCTGAGATCACGCCACTGCATTCCAGCCTGGGTGACAGAGTGAGATCCTGTCTCAAAAAATAAATAAAAAATAGATAAATATCTGGCAGTTTAAGGGAAAAAATCAAAGGCACAAATAAATAATATTGAGAAGGAAAGGGTAGACAAAATGGATACAGATGAAATAAAAAATATAACAAGAATACTATAAAAGTGTTTGCCAAGTAATATTTTAAGTTAGTTAAATTTTCTCAATTTTTTAACAAAAACTTTTCAAAACTCACTCAATGATAAGTAGAAAGCCTGAATTGTCATTTGGTGATTTATAGTTCTTTTGACCTAGAAATTAAAAATCTTCCCATAAAGAAAACAAGCAGCTCCACGGGTGAGTACTTCCAAATTTGCAGCAAACAAATTACTTCAAAGTTTTATAAACTTTCAGAGATTTGAAAATGAGATATGATTTCCAAAGTTATTTTATGACATTATTACCTTTACATCAAAGGTGGACCAGATCATACGAAATAGGAAAATTACAGGTCAATCTCCTTCATGAAAATCAATGCAAAAATCCTTCAAAAATCAATTTAACAGCTATTTGTGCTTGAAAGAAAAATATCAAAAGAAAACTCTTGCCAAACTTAGAGCAGAATTGTCTTGAACCAGCAAAACATACACAAATATTATCTTAATCTTTATCTTAATTTATCTTAAATCTGCACTGTTCAATATAGTAGCCACTAGTCACAAAACTGAGATGTGGAATAAGTATAAAATATACACTAACTTTCCAAGTCTTATTATTAAAAAGGAAAGTAAAATACCTTAATAAATTTTAATTACATTTTGAAATGCTAACATGGCAGATTTAAATTATACATTTTTTTCACTTTTAATGTATTAGATTTTTTTTTTTTTTTTTTTTTTTGAGACAGAGTTTCGTTCTTGCTGCCCAGGCTGGAGTGCAATGGTGCGATCTCAGCTCACCGCAACCTCCGCCTCCCAGGTTCAAATGATTTTCCTGCCTCAACCTCCCAAGTAGCTGAGAATACAGGCATGCACCATCATGCCCGACTAATTTTGTATTTTTAGTAGAGATGGGGTTTCTCCATGTTGGTCAGGCTGTTCTCGAGCTCCCCATCTCAGGTGATCTACCCGCCTTGGCCTGCCAAAGTGCTGGGATTATAGGCGTGAGCCACCGTGCCCGGTCTTAGAAATTTTTAAATTGCATATGTTGCTCATACTATATTGGTACTGGTCAGTGCTGTCCTAAAGAATGAAAAGTTAGAAGCATTCACTGTAAAGTTTCAGAACAAGATAAGAATTCCTAATCACTGTTTTCAATAGTAGTTACTTCTTTTCAATAGTCTTAAGAAATTTAAGAAACAGTGCAGTAAGTAAAGAAAAATAAATGGAATGACAACTCAAAAGAAAGTAAAACACAATTATTGAAGATAATGATTGTCTATGTATTCTAAAAGAATAGATAAATTACTAGAATTAATAGCAATACAAAAAAAGTTAGGCAAGATGGTGGTATATAAGATCAATATATAAAAATAGATTACATTTCTGTAAACCAGCAGCAAACAGAAACTCATACAAAAAGAAGTTGACATATGCAATAGCATAACTAATTAACTAAATAATCCCAGAGTTATTCTAAACAAATGATGTATTAGGTCTTATGAGTCCATACGTTCTCATTATATTTCATAACTAACAAAAATGTTACATGTGTTTGTGTGTGTATTCTTCTATATGTATGAAATAATATATAATAAACTTTTTAAGAACAATTAATAGCAAATAGATTCTTTTTCCAAAATAATCAGAAGAATTGAAAGATTTTTTTAAAACAGGGAGCACACCAACAGGCAGTCATTTAACTGTGAACAAATATTTATTGATAATCTAGTCAAAGCTACTCAGTGTATAGTCCAAGTGACATCAGCATCACCTAGGAGCATGTTAGAAATTTGAATTTAATAGTTTTAATTTTAACTTAACAAATTTAATAATTTTTTGGATCACATTTTCATATGTTCTGGTTCAGTACGTCTATCTTTGAGCTATCTTTGATGTACTGAACCAGAACATATGGGAATGTGATCCAGAACATTATTGGCCATCAGATTTTCTAGTATACGTGACGTATACCTCTTGTAAATTGTAATTGAAGTCACTGCCATATCTCCAAGGGGTGTCGCTCTTGTACTCCAGAAAATACTGGTTATGCACAAGAAATCATGCAGGGACAAATAGATAGACAGATACCATTTAGTGTTTTGATTTATTCTGAGGGAATTTTAAATTTGTAATATGTATCTTAATAATTAGTTAAATATTTTTGGTAACCCACTTTCTCTTTTTTATACTGTTTCTGCCTAATCCATTTGCTAGCATAGAAAAGGGGGGTTTCTTTCTGTATTTCTCTTAGACATTTGTATCCAGTGTAAATAAACGTCCTGATTTTGCAACTACTGGCCAATGGGATGTTACCACTGAAAGGGATGGTAAAAGAGAATCGGCTGTCTTTGATGCTGTGATGATTTGCTCTGGACATCATGTCTATCCCAACTTACCAAAAGAGTCCTTTCCAGGTAAGGCCACAATTTAAGCTGCTAGCAACATAACTGACAAAAATGAATATCTCGATAATGTCTTCTTTTTTCTAAAGGTACAAGCAGGTTAAATTAAAATATACTTCTGTTATATCTAATACCCTTGGTGTGTTAAAATAGCACATTATTGTGACTGTATCTATTCACAAGGTTGCTTCTGTTAAAGTCTTTGTTTAAATATATGACTCAAATTGTCATATATATCTCGCTTTTCACTCAGGACTAAACCACTTTAAAGGCAAATGCTTCCACAGCAGGGACTACAAAGAACCAGGTGTATTCAATGGAAAGCGTGTTCTGGTGATTGGCCTGGGGAATTCGGGCTGTGACATTGCCACAGAACTCAGCCACACAGCAGAACAGGTACTACTACCCGGGTACTCAGGCGACTCTCTTTACTGACAGAGGAGTTATTATCGTTGGAAAGGTGTGATAGGAAATGTGGGGGAGGAGGGAAGGGTATCTGATGTAAAGACTAAGTGGTATTTCACATAGCTGAGCTTCCCCAAGTAACAGCTGAGGTTTTAAATCACTTCATAGACAAAGGCAGCAAGGAGTAATACTGTCATTCAACAATCTCCTTCTTCAGGACATTTGGTGCCTAATGTCTCTGATCAAATTCTCTAAAACTAGCACAGATTTAGGGTTAAGATTATGATTCTGAGACTCAGGCAAGTCGTTCAATCTCTCTGAGGCAGTTTTCTCAATGGTGAAACAGATAAAAATAGAACCTACTTCTGGGGCTTGTGATAAAGTTAAAGCTTTGGAACAGGATTTAAGCAATATAGAGTGGCTCATTTATTCATTCATTTATGCATGCATGCATACATTTATTCCATGACTACTTATTGAGAGCCTACTATTTGCCAGGCACTGGCTTGGGTGCTGAAGAGAGTGGTGAACATAACAGGCAGGATCCCTGCTCTGGAATAAGAGCTGTCACTGGAAGAAAGGATAAACAAGTGATTCAGGCACTAAATGCTATGATTCCAAAACTGGATGCTTCACAAAGGAGGTAGAACTGAGCCAGTCCTTGAACAATAAATATAAATCATGTGACTGAAGAGGCGACAGAGGCTGTTCTTAGAATTGGAAATGCCTTGAGCAGAGGCATGAAGATAAGAAAATGAGCGCTGTATATTTGACTATTGTAGGTTATAGTTTCATCTTGCTGTAATGGAGGTTGTTTTTTGGGGTTTTTTTTGTTTGTTTTTTCCTTTTTTTTTTCTTTTTTCTTTCTTTTTTGAGAAGGAGTCTCGCTTTGTCGCCCAAGCTGGAGTGCAGTGGCCGGATCTCAGCTCACTGCAAGCTCCATCTCCCGGGTTTACGCCATTCTCCTGCCTCAGCCTCCGGAGTAGCTGGGACTACAGGCGCCCGCCACCACGCCTGGCTAATTTTTTGTATTTTTAGTAGAGATGGGCTTTCACCATGTTAGCCAGGATAGTCTCGATCTCCTGACCTTGTGATCCGCCCACCTTGCACTCCCAAAGTGCTGGGATGACAGGCGTGAGCCACCGCCCCCGGCCGAATGGAGGTTCTTAATGCTAACAATTTGTATGATGCATTATGGTACTCAAATACCTTCCTGTAAATGAGCTCCTTTGCTTTTGGGAAGAAGGTAGTTTTATTACAGAAAGGATAAATGAGGACCAGAAATGTCAATTGTCTTCTTGAAAGTCATCGAGAAAATTAATGTTTGAACCACTGAAGGGTTACAGAACTGAAAGTCAAAGTTTCTGAATCCAAGGAACAGTAGATATAGGATTGAGTTACAGGAAAGAAAGATTGAAATCAGGTTATATCACATATTTTAAGAACTTGAATGACAGGATAAAATAGATTTCTGCATAAATAAAGGTAAATCATTATTTCAGCTTCTTGGGTTCAGGAAATTTATGATGAACTCATAGTTTTAAGAGATTTGTATTTGTATATGTGATTATTTGCGTATGTGATAAATTAGAGGGAAAACCAATTTCAGAGGCTCTCTATTTAATTAATTGATCCTTTAGTCTCTCTCTCTCTTTTTTTTTTTTTTTTTTTTTTTNGAAGGCAACTGGATAAAGCAGGTGCCTAATGCAGAGAGTGAACACTTCTCTCTTTTTTCCTTTTTTTTCAGACACAGTCTCACTCTGTTGCCTAGGCTGGAGTGCAGTGGCACAATCTCGGCTCACTGCAGCCTCCATCTCCCAGGTTCAAACAATCCTCCCATCTCAGCCCGAGTAGCTGGGATTACAGGCACCTGCCACCACATCCCACACCCAGCTAATTTTTGTATTTTTAGTACAGATGGGGTTTCACTATGTTGGCCAGGCTGGTCTCGAACTCCTGACCTCAGATGATCTGCCCACCTCGGCCTCCCAAAGTGCTGGGATTATAGGCGTGAGCCACCACGCCCAGACTCCTTTAGTCTCTTCTTATTTGTCTAGTTCCTCTTATAACAAATGCCTTGAAGTGATACGGTATATAAAAATTGGTTTTAAAAAAGACAAAGCCTGAAAACTACATTAGGGATTAGCATAACAGAAGGGGAAGGAGAGGAAACTGACATTTACTGAGCACATACTATCTGCCAGGTAACGTTAGCCATGTGACATAGTTTATCACATCGAATTAACCCTTACACAAATTTGATGAGGCAAATTCAATTCTCTCCATTTTAGGAATGAGAGAACAAGATTAGAGAAGTTAAAGGAATTTTTTCAAATCACATCATTAATAAGTAGGAGAGTCAGTGTTTGAGCGTGTGGTTTTCTGATTCCAAATTTCTCACCTTCTTTCCAGATAGTAGCAGGCATTTTGTTTTAAAACGCCTATTTTGAGATCATAATTGCTTATTTGTAGACAGCAATAGTTAGATAAGCACTAGGGAAAACGTGACTAGAATTAAGTTATTAGTCACCTGTAGCAGAGATTGATTAAAATATGAAAATTTGCCTGCAGCACTATGACAGGGTGGCTGACCCTAAGATGCAGATGTCAAGTTCAGAAGTTTATTTGGGAGCAGTCTCAGGATCAATACTTCTGCAGGAAGGGAAGAAAGCTTCTGTTTACTTTGAAGCTGGGATGGTCCTTGGGCATTGCCCCAATTTGAGGTGAGGGACTGGGCCTTTATATGCCTGCATTGACCAGTCACTAGATGGAGGAAACTCAGAAAGAAGAGAAGATGTTGGGTGAGGCCCCTCTCTTCAGCCAAAACAACTGTCAAAGAGGACTGACAGATGAGAGATGCCTTCTGACACCACTTTCTGCAGCTGGGGTAATAGATCCATTCCTCAAGAAGGATCTGGGGAGCTCATCAGAATATCCACTACAAATGGTCACTAATTTCATGGTTGAATTGGTGTTTTTTAAGGTCGTGATCAGCTCCAGAAGTGGCTCCTGGGTGATAAGCCGCGTCTGGGACAATGGTTATCCCTGGGACATGGTGCTTATCACTCGATTTGGAACCTTCCTCAAGAACAATTTACCGACAGCCATCTCTGACTGGTTGTACATGAAGCAGATGAATGCAAGATTCAAGCATGAAAACTATGGCTTGATGCCTTTAAATGGGTAATGCAGAGTTAAACGTGATATGCCTGCTGGCCTTTAGTTCAGTGTCAACAACCCTTAAGGTCCTGTAACTCCAAAACAAAAAAAAAAAATTAGCAATCACATCTCATCTATCAGAAGATAAAGAACTGCAAAAATTAAGAGTGATTTCCTATTTTACAATCCCTGCTATATTTACACAGCTGGAAAATTATATAATGCCTCAAGAATTAGTCCCAGGAGTAATGATAATCAAAGTTAACCTCTTTTAAGCATTTTATACATGTCAGAGATTTAGCAAGACTCTGCTAAGGCTCTGGCATATATTATTTGGTTTTATCCTTACAACAATTATGAAGAGAGCTCTATTAGTATCTCCATTTTTGAGATGAGATAACTGAGTTTCAGTGTAGTTAATAACTTTACTAAGGTCCCACAGCTAGAAAGTAGAAGCAGCATTCAAAGCAAACCCAGATCTGCTGATTCCAGAGCATCTCACTCTTGGCCACTTGCTCTACTGCCTGTTATTTAATGGCAAAGTTAAGCACAGCAAGAGAACTTTTCCTGTCCTACCTTTCCCTTTCCATTTCATTAGCCACTCCTTAATGGACCCCTCTCACTAAACACATACATGCCAATGCTTGCATCTTCAGTCTCCTTCCCATCTTCTCCTATAAGATCCTCCAAGCCAGCAAGATAACAAGAAATGACTTTGACACGAGTTGAAAAACCTAAGTTATGAGCTGTTTACAACAAAGTGAATTCATTAATTTGACAAACATTTATTACACGTTTATTATATGTCAGGTCCTGTGTTTAGCCCTGAGGATATAGCAGTGAACAAAACAGGCAAAAATCCCTGTCCTCATGGAACCTACATTCTAAGTAGTGGGAAACAGACAACAAACAATAGCATAAGATCATATGGCGATGTGTGCTTTGGGGAAGAAAACAAAGCAGATAAAGGTAATGGCAAGTGCCGTCAGGACAATTTCCAATAGAGTCGTCAGAGTATGTCTCAGAGAGAAGGAGACTTTTAAGAAAACCTCTGAAGGAGTTGAGGGAATGAGTCATGAGGGTCTCTGGGGAAGGGTATTCCAGACTGAGGACACAGCCAGGGCATTGTCTCTTCACAGGCGGAGCTGGCATGATCAACAAACAACAATGGGGCTTCTCTTCCTGGAGAAAAGAGAAGAGGGGAGAGCGCCAGGAGATAAAACCAGAGACATAAAAATTGTTGGATGGTATGGGCCTTGTAGATCATTGTAAGGACTCTGGCTTTTATGCTGAAAGCAATGGGAAACCACAGCAGGCATCTGAGCAAATGAATGACAAGACCTAAGTTAGCATTGCAGAGATTGATCAGCTGCTGTGGTCATCATTCAATGTAAGGGCAGGGCAAGGAAGGAAACGAAATGACCAGCTAAAAAGCTACTCTCAAAAACCTGCATAAGAGGGGATGTTGGTCTGGACCAAAATTGTTAGCAGTGAGTGGTCAGAATAGGGCAGACTTCTGGATAGCTTGAAAGTAGACCCAAATAGGATTTTCTGTGGACTGGATAGAGGATGAGAGAGCAAGGAGGGGGTAAGAATGTCTTTCAAGACACTTGAAAAAGGATGACATTGACATTTACTAAAATGTGAAAAACTACAGGAGGAACAGAAGTTCAGTTTTAGACATATTAAAATTGGAATGCCTATTAGACATTCAGGTAGAAGAATGTTGACCAGCAGTGGGAAACACTGACTTTGAGGCTCAAACCAGAAGTTAAAACTTTGGAGTCATGCGAAAATTTTTCCTAAAGAAATGAAACTAGATGACATCTCTTGAATGCGTGTAAATGGAGGAGACTAAAGATCTGAAGGCTGAGTCCTGAGGTATGCCATTGTCAGAAGTCAGGAAGAGGAGAAGAGGAGAAGACATCTGTGGGAAACAGAGAAAGAATAGCCAGGAAAGTAGGAAAGGAACTGAGAGAGAGTGATGACCTGGAAACAAAATGAATACAGTGTTTCAAGAAAGAAAAAACCATCAACTGTGTTAAATGCTAAGTTGAGTAAAAGGGAAAGTGAGAGTGGACCACCGGATCTGGGAGCCTGATTCTGACGGCCTTGACAAGAGCCGTTTCAGTGTGGTGGTGGTGGAGGTGAAAACTTGATGGCCACAGGTTTAACATACATGGCAGGTAATAAGCGCAAGTGAGTCAAGCCTTCTTCCAAGGTTCCAACCAATCTCTTGTCCAACTCAGTTTGTTCTCCAGTAGAATCTGCCTGTAGCACTCTCTCACAGCTCCCACAGCCATACAAGAACAGCACTCTTTCCTTCAACTGTATTCACGTTCATCCCCGAGTTCAGATTTGTCTGCTCCCACTACAGATATTATTCAATAAAAAGTAGTCCAAAGCTCTCTTTGCAGATTTGCAGTCACCAAAACTTCAAACTGGCACCCTCCCTCTGGCCTTATTTAAATTCCTGGGTGCTCCCTCCTTCACCTGACTGGTGCCTCTGTCTGCACAGGGCTCATACTTCATCCCTCAAGAGCCCAGCTGCAGCTTTCACACCTTTGACTTTTCTCCTCCTATTTGATCTTCTCCACATTATGATGACCACCTTGGAGTATACAGAATTAAGAACAGCAGTTAACATTTTCAAGCTCTATGTGCATGCTAGAGACTGTGCAAAACTCTTTATATAATTTAGGGAACTTCTGAGGTAGTACAAACATTACTGACATTCCAGATGAGAAATGTGAGACACCAAGAATTTAAAAAACATAATCTTATCAAGGTTCCCACTGAATAAGTAGCAAATTTAAAAATGTAAACACTGAAGTACCCTCACTTCAGAGTTTTTCCTGAAAAAGGCTTTAACAGGGAACTGGGCATAAGTCTTTATTCCGGGATTTGGAAAGAGCTCCATGGAAGAGAAGGATCACAGAAAATAGAGATGGAGCCAGCAAACGGCAACTTCTCTTACTTCCCAATGTTACCTTCCATCAATTTTGTTCTTCAGCCATATTGGAGATACTCTATGGCTCAGAAAAAAAAAATATTGTGCCATTTTTTCCTTATCAATTTATATATGGACCAACAAAACAAGAGGGAAATATTACACTTCTAATTATTATCTCTGTTTTCCATACAGAGTCCTGAGGAAAGAGCCTGTATTTAATGATGAGCTCCCAGCTTGCATTCTGTGTGGCATTGTGTCCGTAAAGCCTAATGTGAAGAAATTCACAGAGACTTCGGCCATTTTTGAGGATGGGACCACATTTGAGGGCATTGACTGTGTAATCTTTGCAACAGGCTATAGTTATGCCTACACGTTCCTTGATGAGTCTATCATCAAAAACAGAAACAATGAGATCATTTTATTTAAAGGAGTCTTTCCTCCTCTACTTGAGAAGTCAACCATAGCAGTGATTGGCTTTGTCCAGTCCCTTGGGGCTGCCATTCCCACAGTTGACCTCCAGTCCCGCTGGGCAGCACAAGTAATAAAGGGTAAGTCAATAAAAAGGCTCATGGATTGGGAAGATGAATGCCAGTGACAATAACTTTGTATCTTTGTGAAAACAATAATCCTAGTTACAAGGTCCCCTTCAGTTTTGAAAATTTAGAATTCTATATTCTTTGGTGCTATATTTTGTAAGCAATTTAAAGTATACCAGTTTGGATTATTGTATGCAATAGTACAAGATATTATTAGAGGAGGTATTTTGTGACTTATAACTTCTTACAGCTGATAATTACCCAAGATCATTCATTAGATTTGAGACCACCAAAGCTTGCATCCACTTAAGTGAATGACAACTTTAAAAAATTATGATTGCAAAACTCAGTAGAATTACATTGCTTGAAAAGTTCATAAGAAAATATGTTTACAAGCCAATATCCAGCCAACTTCGAATGTTCACAGTCATGGAAAATATGATTGCTGGAAGGCAATGGCTTTTCTACTACTGTTTCTTCCCTGACAAAATAAGGACAAACAGTGAATCAACAGAGGCAGGAAGTGCTAAGAACAAACAGTGGATCAATAGAGGCAGAAAGTGCTAAGTGTGGTAGATGATCAGTCTGTAATACATAAGAATGCTAAGTCCTTATATTTTATAAAGGAAAGAACAAACTTGATTGGGGTCAGGCAAGAAAGGCAGGCAGTATCCCCCAGCAGCAGGTTAGAATATGGTTGTGGAAAGATGTGGATCATATGACCAGGTAGTCAGGAAGGTAAAGGCATGAAATTTCACTCAGTGTTCCACTTAGGGTTCAGACCCAGAGGGGCTGGCATTAAAGGAACCTTTAATGGACCCTTACTCTGTCTGAGGACAAGAGTTGTAACTTGGGCTCTGAAGAAAGGAAACAAGGCAATTTATGGGGAAAATTGATGTACAAGGCACAGGCTGTCTTAAGGGAAATGAGAGACAAGGCAAACAACCTAGGTTTGGAAAACCAAAGTACCAAGACAAGAGGGGCTAGTTACAACAACGCAATGGCAATAGTTGGTGGGCTAAAAAACAGTCTCTTTCTTTTCAATCTCTTCCCCTGAAAAGCATGACAAGTTCCAAGGCCTGGAACCAGGCCACATCTACAAAAGCTGTTCAAATGACCCTCCCTGTAAGAAGTGTAGAAATGGGAAATTAAGCAAGCCATTATAGGTCTTGAGCAATCATATCTGGGCTGAGAGTTTTATTCTCTTTCAAGTTAATTCCAAGACTACCAAAGAAATCATCCTAAATATGAAGAATTTCTGGACACAAAAGCCTGTTTTGGTCTGGGTTTCAGAGAACTCTGCAAACCTATGTAAACCTGGATCCTGGGGCAGCCCCAAGTCAGAGCTAGTCTCCTGGGTCTCCCTTATGTCCTTGCTGACTTGTGGACAGTCTATATCCTCAGTCACATTCAAGAACTATTGGCTTTCCATAGAAAAACTTAGCCCTTCACCAAATTCTCTATCTTCTGGAAATTCCATTTTCTGGCAAAGCAGGATTAATGTCTATGAAGTTTTTTCTTCATAAATCTTGGAAAAGTGATGCCAATTCATCTCTGGCTATAATTTAAAATATAACATTCTTAAAATATGACTGAGAGATTAAAATATATCTATGAAATTGAGTTTAAACATCTTGTAACCAGTTTAAGAGCAAAGCTATTTAGGTAATGTTTTTTAATTATTATGACAAACATGAGTTCTGAGAAGACTAGAACTAAATTTGATGTCTGTCTGAAAATGATCAATTAATGTGATTCATAACTATTATTAAAAAGGGAAAATTGTAGGCTGGTCCTATGCCAGACTCATTTAACTACCATCATGTCTTTTCTTCTTTTTCAGGAACTTGTACTTTGCCTTCTGTGGAAGACATGATGAATGATATTAATGAGAAAATGGAGAGAAAGCGCAAGTGGTAAGAGTATCTATTGTAGTAGGAGTGTAGAATTTCCATAGAAAAGTGAGAATTTGTGAATGCTTGGAACTGTTTTAATCTTAAATGATCCAGAATGACGTCATTGGAATCACAGCTACAAGCTATATTTATCCATTCAACAAATATTAATTGAAGACCTACGTTGCTTCTGACATTGTATTAAGTTCTTTTTAGTGCAAGGCACAGAGTGAATAATAGGATTGAGAATCTACATTACATAGTCAGTTTTAGCCCTCCATGCCTCCTGTAATATATCATAGAAAGACCCAGAAAGGATTTGAAATCAGAAGAGTTTGGGAATACATGGATATGGACTTCCATTCTCTAGCCCATAAATCCTCTAAGATGCAGAGGATATTTCAAAGGTATACCTCTAATGAAAATGACTTAGAAAAGTGAGAATGAATCTGGAGAACTGGCCTTCATTTCCAGTTGTCACTAATTAGCTCAGTGGCCATGAACTATTATAGAAGCATCACTTGAGCAAGAGACAATCTATCCATTTGTAAATAAGGATAAAAATGTCTTTCTCAGCTACATTGCAGTGTTGGGGTATTTCCAAATGAGACCAATATGAAAGTTCTTTAAAAAACTACAAAGTACAGGATAAACAAATGATATTCTCCTTACACAAGAAATTGATGTTTTATGTCAGGGTAGTGTGGGAAGTTTTTTTAAAGAGAGAGAGAGACTGATGTTAATTCTCACTGATATAAAGTTGTGAGCCATTTTGTCTTTTCTGTTTCTACACAGAGTTTGGGTATCCACATGGTGTTTTCTCTCCCATCTCTAGGTATGGCAAAAGCGAGACCTTAGAGACAGATTACATTGTTTATATGGATGAACTCTCCTCCTTCATTGGGGTAAAGCCCAACATCCCATGGCTGTTTCTCACAGATCCCAAATTGGCTATGGAAGTTTATTTTGGCCCTTGTAGTTCCTACCAGTTTAGGCTGGTGGGCCCAGGGAAGTGGCCAGGAGCCAGAAATGCCATCCTGACCCAGTGGGACCGGTCGTTGAAACCCTTGCAGACACGAGTTGTCGGGAGTCTTCAGAAGCCTCGCTTCTTTTTCCATTGGCTGAAGCTCTTTGCAGTTCCTATTCTGTTAATTGCTGTTTTCCTTGTGTTGACCTAATCATCATTTTATCTAGGATTTCTGAAAGTTACTGACAATACCCAGACAATGGCTTTGCTATTTAAAAATTAAAATTTTCACACCATCTACTTTTCTATTCAGCATCTTTTGCAGTACTCTGTAGACGTTAGTCAGTAGCACAGTGTTATTTCTAGGCTTTGAAATAGCTACTTTAAGAATCATATCATAATCTTAAGAGAGCACTAATCATTTCTGTTTGGGTTCCACTAACACTTCAAAATCAGAACTATGTTCTTTATATCTAACTTAAATCATTTCCTGAAACATTTTGACATGATTCCTTTTTCCCTTTAAACAATGTTTGAAAGATGTATTTTAAATCTAAACAAAGAGCAAATTAAGCAGAATAATTATAATATGATATTCTCAGGCTACTTCTATAAGCTATTTGCAGGGTCAAGGGGGGAGTTTGGCTATTATATTATTTTTCATTTGTTTGTTTTGTGCAACATAATCCAGGTAAGACCACCTCTCCCCTGCCCAAGAAACATAGCATAAGGACCGGGTCTATACTGAAAGTTAACACAAAGTAATTTGTTTTATTTATATTCTCAATAAGGAAACAAATTTTTCAACTTCTAGCAGCAAAAGAATAACAACAATAACAATGAGTTTAGTACCAAATACACCTTTTTAGCTAAATCTTTTAAAAAATTAAATATTTAGCCAAAACTGTGATCAAAATCTAATGCTTATACAGACTTATAGTCTTATACAGTCTACCCCAATAGATTAAACTTCTGAGGTACCAGAATAAATCTAAAATTATATTTTATAATGTATTATATTTTATAATTAAAATTTTCATAATTATAATTTTTAAATTTTGACATCATAGGCAGATAAAACCATCTGTCAGAGTCATCAGTCGTCAGAGGGCTCCACCAGTTATTATATTACGTATTTCTTACTAAACCTTCACTTCCAAGTTAGATCAATGGAGCAAATACATATGTGTGTGTATATATATTCCTCTTAAAGGTCTGCCAGTCCCATTCCTGTGATAATCCATTAATTCATTAATCCATAAATGATGCTTCCATTTATTTAGGCAGAGTCCTCATAACCCAATCACCTCTTAAAGGCCTCTCCTTGCAACACTGCTACAATGAGGATTAGTTTTCAACATGAGATCTGGAGAGAAAAAACATTCAAACCATTGCATCATACAGAAAAGGATATTAAAATTGGATTATAGCAACTTAATCTTCCATTTTTTGTACTGGCATTTATAACATGAAGTAAAAAAAAATTTATGGGCTGTGTTTAATTTTTAGTTACTTCATTCCATTTAGGGCACAAGTTTTCAAGAAAAGTTTTGCTTCATTTGGGAATATTTGGGAATATTTCACATCTGGTAAGAAGACCTTAAAAGCAGAATGTTACTTTGCTACCGTAAACAATTAGGAAAAGGAAAATATTTAAAATTGTATATAACATTTATGATAAATCTGAGCTTCAAAGATAAAAATATAAAGAAAGTAACAATAGAAAAGAAGAAAGCATTAGATAAAAACGTGATCTTCTTCCTTTCTTCCATTTCTATATCCCCTATATGTGTATGTGTGTGTGTGTGTATGTGAGTGTATATATATATTGCTATATATCATATTGAAAGGAAAGCGATATGAAGAGACAGCTGCACTCCCATGGTTGTTGCAGTACTATTCACAATGGCCAAGTTATGGAATCAATCTAAGTGTTCATCAATGGACAAATGCATACAGCACATTTTCTTTATCCATGTACAAAGCAATGACAAATGGTTGAGGTGATGGATATGCTAGTTACCCTGATTTGATCACTATTCATGATATACATGCATCAAAATATCACATGTACCCCATAAATTGTACAATTATTATGTGTCCATTCCAAATAATAAATGCAGTAAAAAGATATTATAGGTCAGTGGTTCTCAACACAACACAACTTGGTTCAATGCCCCCTTTTAATAGCTAGAATTTTGTAACACTTTATCTACAGTCCTGAAGTAAAATTAATACACAAATGTGTTAAATGTGTATATGTGTGTGTGTGTATGTGTGTCACTGTAGCCCAATTGTAAAGTATAGAATCTTTTCAAGTTGTGCAACTGTAAGTACACATCCAAGAGGACTTTGTGTCCAATCATTTTGCAGGACTTCACAGAGCTTCTAATAACTAGAACTTCCCAATCACGCAACAACAAAAACTGACCCTGAAAATTCCAAAAATACCCTAAATCAAGTGAAGTACCCCAATGAGATTCACCATAAAATGAATGAAAAATCTAAGTCTCCGAGATTATGATCCAAGAACACTAATCTAAAAAGAGTAGAATTTGAACCCAAAGCCATATCTCTTGATATGTACTCTAGTAAATTTGTTTAGAATGTCGCAACCGCCTCCTAATTCAGAGTGGTTTTTCAGGGTGACATTGTCTGTCCAAGGTCTGTTGACTTTTAGAGACACAGAAATCATGCAGCACGTAGTTCTACTCAATACAAAATAATGGACAACCTAACTTACTGACATTGATATATGATGCTAGCCCCATATAACCAGCCCTTTTTGTTGAAATCCAGAAGGGATTGAGAATGGACGAGAGGGTTCAAATTTATTTATTTAAATCATCTGCATAAGAATTTCTAAAATTTCTAGATTTGCACATACCACTGCCTCCTTGATATCTTTTCTTGCATGTGCATAGGCATCTCACACATAAACTGCTCCATTTACCTCTCAATTCTCCCCACCAACAACATTCCCATGTGGATCCCAAACATGTTCTTTCCTCAATCTTACTTATTCTGGTAATGAGACTTCTAAATACGCCATTTCTCAAGCCACAAAACTAGGCATAATCCTCAATTCCTTTAGCTGCCTCCTGTATTTGTTAGCCAGGGATGCCATAAGAAAGTACCACAGACTGGGTGGCTTAACAATAAAAATGTATTTTCTCACAATTCCTGAGTCTAGAAATCCAAGATCAGGGTGTCAGCAATGTTGGTTTCTTCTGAGGCCTCTCTCATTCGTTTGTGGATAAGTTCTTCTCCCTGTGTCTTCACAGTCTTCTTCTGTATATACCTGTGACTTAATCTCCTCTTCTCATGAAGAAACCTATCATTATTGGATTAGGGACCATGCTATGACCTCATTTTAACTTAATAGTCTTTTTAAGAATGCTCTCTTCAAATATAGTAACATTCTAAGGTACTAGGGGTTAGAACTTCAACATATAAATTTGAGGGTGACACAAGTCAGTCCATAACACCTCACCATTCCCCTACCTACAGCATCAGCAAATATTCTCACTTCTGTCTGCCTCCATAGCCTCCACTCGGGTCAAATCCACCATTAAATCTTTGCCATTATTCTAAGAGCCTCCTACTTGATTCCATTCTTGCATCTTAACATTCCATTTTGTATGCAGCAGCAAGAGTAAACTTTTTCAAACACAAATAGGATCTTGTCATCCTTCTTGCTGTGTCATGTAAGGACATGCTTCCAATTCCTTGCATGCTGCTGGCTAATCTTAAGACATAGGAGGGAAGCACCCATAATGCAGGAACTCAGCTCTCTATTAACAGTTCTCTTGGGTTAAGATAATAGTATTTAACAAAAGAAGTTCTGTCCACCCTCTTATAATTCTGAGATGGTTCCTACACTGCTCAAGCCTTTTCCTACAGACATTTATACCTGCTGTATTTGAAACTTCTTTTCATAGGCTTGGTCACCAGATTTAAGTATGGATAAAGCCCTGAAAACAGAGAGCTTTCTAAGTTGGAAACATAAGTTGGTTAGGATAATTGCCCATCTCTGATTGCCAAAAGGATTAAGTTGTAATATTAGTCTCCACATGGAAATGCATAGCCTCCTGTTTGTTGTGTAACTGTATAGTTATCCAACAAGTAGAAATTTCAATTCTCTCTGTGTTAAGTTTGTGACACAGGTTTGTAGAAAGGCACTTCCTGATACTGGGAAAAACTATGGAGGCAATGAGGTTTACTGTGAAGTTACCAGCTTTCCCTTTCTGCTTTTGTGCCCTTTGGAATATTTTCATGTCACTCAAATAGCCACTGCCTTCACATTTCTTCTGCTTTCACACTAATCTCATTAAAGGATCTGTAATTTGTTCCCACTAAGAATGTTTTCCCATTAAGAAAACAGCTGAAAATGTCACCTTTCTTGAAGGGAGTACATTTCAACATCTCATATAATTGATTACTACTCTAATTACTGATGTATGAGAATCTGGTACCTCAACTGTAGGCCAGTGTGAAAAGGAACATAGTCCAAAGTCATGCATACCACAGGCTTATGCAACTTATCTGACAATGATAGAAAGGTAGCAAATGATCAAAATTCCAGGGTCCAACTTGATCAATTTATAGCTGGCATCCAAGAGGATGAGCTAGTGAGTTTCTTGGTTTCTCAGTCATAGCTACAATGAGGACAGGATGAGTTCATCAGTTGTAACAAGAGTCAAAGTCTTACAAATGGTTCCAGAAGACCAATGTCATTCTAGATAGCCCACACATTGGTGGAATAAGACTCCAGCCAGAAGAAAATGACATGAAGAAAGGATTTAGCTCCTAATTACAGGTAAGGGATACTCCTAAGAACCAGAGCGAATACCAGAGTCCCAGTGAAGTGACCTGGAGGTCAGAATAAGGCTCCAGTAAGTCAAGTCATAGAGCATGGGTATATTCTCTAAGAATGGTCCTCCAAGGAGCATATGACAACATAGGACTAAACATGCAAGGAATTGATCAGGAGAATACCTGTGAAAGATAATAGGAAAGGAGTTGGAAAAGACAGGGAGAGCTGTCAGACAAGGATGCAAGTATGACCCCAAGTAAAGAAGTGAGGGGAGGAGAGTTGGGTGAAAACATTCCAGACTGCCAAGCAGTCTAGGAATGGTTTGGCAACGCTGTAAGGGAATGCCTGACCAAAGCTGGGCATCAGAGGAGTCCTGTGTCTGTAAGGAAGAGGCCTGCCTAGGTATCTCTGCCATACTCAGTCATTGGCTGGGAATAGCCTGAATAAGTATAGCCTCAGTTCAAAGGCAGCATTCAATGAGCAGCTTGGATCCATTAGTCAATTATGCTCCCTGTAGTTTGGGTCCACTGGTCAATTATGGTCCCTGTAGTTGGAGATCTGCAGCTTCTCATGACCACCAGAAGGAGCCAGCCCAGTAGGATTTACCAAAGGCTTGGTGAGGGAACAGATGCAGAGCTTGTACCAGATACCAGTATTGCCAAAGCAAGACTAATTCCAGACCCTGCAGCTGACCATTGTTCACCTTCCACCTTGGTGTGGATTGGCTTAGTGATCAGGAACAGCAGACTCAGCAGACTGAAATTTCTCTGTGTTTAGGTGAAAATGTGCTTCTGTGTGAAGGCACAGCTGGCAATTATTAATCCTCCTTTCCCAAGCTTGAGTAAATTAAGGACAGGCTCTAAGCTATGAACTGCAGCTCAGGGCCTTCAAAGATAAGTGTTAAACTTTTAGAAAATTTTCCAGCAAGATAATGGCAAATGGTTATCTAAATTTCACTATGTCATTTGCATCCTCTCAGGTAACACTACTCCTGTCAGTGTTTTATGTTGTTGCCCCAGCCTGTTTTCAAGCAGTTTTCTTCCTGTGGAACATAAAACAGACAGATAATAGTGGGAGTCACATGATCTGCTTATTTTTAGACTGCTGCTCTACTGCAAATAGCTTTCCAGTGCCACTGTGTCTCAGCCCATATGTGCTGCTATAAAGGAATATCTGAGGCTGGATAATTTATAAAGAAAAAGGGTTTCTTTGGCTCATGGTTCTGCAGGCTATACAAGAAGCATTGCAGTAGCATCTGCTTCTGATGAAGGCCTCAGGCTGCTTCCACTCATGATGGAAGGCAAAGGGGAACTGATATTTGCAGAAATTACATGGTAAGGCAGGAAGCAGTTGAGAGAGGAGGAGGTGTCATACTCTTTTTAACAACCAGTTCTCACAGAACTAAGAATGAGAACTCACTCCTGTGAGAATGACACCAAGTAGTTCATGAGAGGTCCACCCTCAAGATCCAAATACCTCCCACCAGGACCCACTTCCAACATTGAGATCCAATATCAACCTGAGACTTGACAGGGCCAAGCAAAGTATATCCAAGTCATAGCACAGTATTTTCAGCTCCAGAATAATGTTTCCCAGTGCTAAAGTTTCCATAAAAATGATAATAGTAAAGGGCAAACAGAATTCATGCTTTCTACCAACAGTTTTTGTACTAGTTATGTACTAGGGTATATTCTAGGACCTGGTGATTCAACAGGATATTAGATTAAAATGATACCACTTTTAAGAAAGTCACATTCTATCAGGGGAAAATACTCTATTTAAAAATACACGGGCCAGGCACTGTGGCTCACGCCTATAATCCCAGCACTTTGGGAGGCCGAGACAGGTGGATCACAAGGTCAAGAGATCAAGACCATCCTGGTCAACATGGTGAAGCCTTGTATCTACTAAAAATACAAAAATTAGCCGGGTGTGGTGGCATGCACCTGTAGTCCCAGCTATTTGGCTGGCTGAGGCAGGAGAATTGCTTGAACATGGGAGGCAGAGGTTGCAGTGAGCCAAGATCATGCCACTGTGCTCCAGCTTGGTGCCTGGTGACAGAGCATGACTCCGTCTCAAAAAAAATAAAAATTAAAATTATTAGAGAAGAATATATCATGACATCGAATAATAGAAAATAAATGGCCTTAAAAGTTATCTAGTCCAGTCCTCTAGTTGTAAAGCAAAGCAACCCAGGAAACACGTGAGGCCAATGTTTACCAACTCCCTTTGAGTACCAGGTGTACTTTTTCTGGAGCTACTGAAATGATATCACTTACAGTGTATCAGCCCTAACCTGATGGATTTCTAGTCAATTTTTCAATATTCTGAAGTTCTATATTTCCCTAATCTCTAGTGCAGAAATCCAGCTGCAACTCCTTCTATTTTATCCCAGTAAGATCTCATTCTAAGTCAGCAGAATGCTCCTTTTTGGCATCTTCATTCCTTGTTGCCACCCCACTTTGCCTTCAACCAATTCATTTCATCATTTCATCATTTCTTATCTCTCTCTCTCTCTCTCTGATTTTTATGCTACCCATACCCAGACTCAATATTTCAGCCTCATTCGCTCTTCCCCTGGCTTGAATCCCTATTTGCAATCTAAGGATAGGTTCTATAAAGTCTACTTTCTACATGTCTTTTGCCTCTTTCCATCTTATAAGTCCCACTCCAGCAAATTAGATCTGGCTATCATTTTTTAAGTTTTGATATAGTATTATTTGTCTATTTTGCTTTTGCTGCCTGGGTTTTTTTTATTTATTTATTTTTGTTTATGTTTTATTTTGTTGTTGTTGTTGTTGTTGTTGTTTTTAGAGGCAAGTTTTTGTTATGTTGTCCAGGCTGGTCTGGAACTCCTGGGCTCAAGCAATCCTCCCATCTGAGCCTCCCGAGTACATGGAACATATCACCCCACTCCCAGCTATCATAATTTCTGAGACTGCTGGAATAGGCCTCTAACTTGCCAGTTAGACTTTAGTTTCCCTGTCATAGTTTATCCTGTATACTACTGCCAGATTCATCTTCCTGAAGTGAGCCTCTAAAACACCTTACACTTGCATAAAATTCTTTACTGGTTCTTTCTCCCCATTTAAATCTCATGCACGGGGCCTCCCAATATGACTAAAGCTACTTTTCCAGTCTTATTTGTAACTACGTGCCAGACAAACTATACTATTTAGAGTTTTCTCCCTGAATAAACCCACCTTCATGTATATATTTATGGTAATACATGAAATGTACAACCATATAAAAATGCCTGAAATCCAGGCATTTGTCAAACCCATCTTAAATCTAAATTATTTCCTTTGGGGTCAGACTTTGTACTTGTTTCCCTGGAGTATGCTGAGATCTAACTCTAGTCATTAATCTAAGGGCAGCAAACACTGGATTGGGGTACATCTCGAGAATAGCCATCCTTTCGCAAAGCAATTGCCACTGGTGAGGTTATTATGGGATTTTGCAGCATCCTCAGACTTGGGGTGGTGGGCTGCTTAAAGACAAGCTCAAAGTCATTCAAAGGTTTGAGATTCTCAGCTTCATTAAAAGACTTGATGGGGCTCGGTATTTAGCACAAGTTGTCATTCTGAAACCTGCAAAATTAAAATTTGTTCTGATTTTCAGACAAGTTGAACCTTTGTTGCAACAAATAAAAGATTATTTTAAGTCTACCACAGGAGCACTCTGGCTGTCTGGCACGACTTGAGCCAAGAGCTGAAAAACCTGTGCCTGTCATCTTCTTTCTTAAGTGCTTCAGTGCACTCAGAAGTTACATCCCTACCCTTGATCTTGTGGTCATTACTGTCATCATGCAGGTAAATGTAGCAGCCACTTGTCATCTGCCCTACCCCGTCCCTGCCCCACCAAGGGACTTGCTTCAGTAGGCTCTTCCTCACAATCAAATACAGGTGATAATGTGGTTAATTGTGATGCCACTGCTTGCATGGATTACTGTATCACAATTCACAAATTTTAAGGAGCTCAGCACTGCATTCAAGTCCAAGGACACGACCAAACCAATCCCAATATCTTATTTTTAAGTGCCCATTTTCTTGGACCATTCCTGGCGCCAACTTCTGTATCAGTTAGGATGTTTTCAGGAAAGAGAAACCTTTTCAATAATTTTAACATAGAGAATATTGATATCATTTTGCTGTGTCCCCAACCAAATCTCACCTTGAATTCCCACGTGTTGTGGACGAGACCCAGTGGGAGATAATTGAATCATGGAAGCAGGTCTTTCCTGTGCTGTTCTCATGATAGTGAATAAGTCTCATGAGATCTGATGGTTTTAAAGAGGGGAGCTTCCCTGCACAAGCTCTCTTCTCTTGTCTGCTGCCATGAGAGATGTGCCTTTCACCTTCTGCCGTGATTTTGAGGCCTTCCCAAACACGTGGAACTGTAAGTCCAATAAACCTCTTTGTTTTGTAAATTGCCCAGTCTCTGCTATGTCTTTATCAGCAGTGTGAAAATGGACTAATACAAATATAATATTTAAAAGCATTAGCAAGGTATCAGAGACTCTTAAAGGCAAAAAGAGAACTCAGAGTATCACACAGATAGTTTCTACAGAAGGAGCTGCCTCTCCTATGCCTGAAGAGAAAACAGAAACAGGTTGGTATTGTTAAAACTTAGAGACTTAGGAGGAACTTGCAGAGCTGGAATCTCATCTCCGAAGAGGGTGTCAGCTGGCTGGTGTTGCTCTCCCTGAAGTCACATGAAGAAACTTGTTCTAGGAGTTTGGGAACAACTATAAATTGGAACTAGCTACAGCACCAGCATGGCTGCAGAGGTGAAGACCTTTTTCTGCAACAATACTAACATGAACAGGAAGCAACCAGGAAGGAGCGAAAAGGAATAAGGTTTGCGGAGTCCCAGTCCCAGCAACATAAAGCACAGCATAAAAGAACATGTTTGAAGTTGAGAGAAAGTAATTTAATCAGGAAGCCTTTAAACACATCTCAAATGGGTTTAAATCCTCGTCCTTTGAGGCTTTCTTAATTTACTCTCCATATATGTGTTTTTCTCTCTCCTTAGAATCTCTACAGCAACTTAGATGCTTTTTGGTGTCACTTATATTTTGCCCTGTACTACAGTTATCCCTATAGCTGTCTTAATCTCTCCCCTTTTCATTGTCATCTTTCTCCATACACAAATACATATGTATTAGAAAAAAATCAATGAATGCTAGAACAGTATTTCATTTATTTCCATATTGCCTCTGACTTCTCAATAGCTAGTTGTTGAACTTGTTCACTGCTGAATCCCCAGTGCTTAGAACTAGACCTAGAGTATAATACACCACATATGTATGTGTATGTGTGTATTTGTGTGAAAATGAATGATTAAATTATTTAATGAATAAATGTAACTGAATTGAATGTCAGTCCAGGAAGTCAGACTTGAATGATAATAGGGGATTCTGAATATGGGAATGCTTCGATTAAACAGTAATGTCCACTTGAGGAAATAAAAGAAAATAGATTCTTTTTACAGTGGTTAACCTAATCTCAAACTTGAAAAACTTCTCAGCATCTAATTCACTGCCTTCCTTCACTCCTCCCCTTGACCATGTCAAAAGAAAGATTTAAGTGGATCCAAACCTGAAGCTGTTCCCATAACACAACAAATGTAGAGAATGTGTTTTGCAACCAGTAGTAATGACCAAAAAATGTATTTGGCATAGACTTGCCTGAAAAGATAAACATAGCGTATTACATTCAAAACAAAGGAAAAATGGCTCTTAGCATTCCTGTGGTAAGAAATAAAGTCTGTTCCAAATCCCGGGGTACCAGAGAGCCTAAAATCCCCTGGCAGATAAATTTAATCACTTTTCTGTGTTATTAATAAGAAAACACTAGAGAGTGTCAGCTGGTGGAACAGGAATTTCCAGTGCTCATTCTCTCACAGTAATATCAATTTTATAACCATCCACAACAAAAATAACTGCACAAGACCAAAGAAATCCAGGTGAGAGATTACAGCACCTGAATGGCGCACAGAAATAAGAAAAAAACACATAGAAGAGGATAGGAGAGACAGTTTCACACTACCTGCATCACCTCTCCCCCATGCCTAGGCAACACAGTCTGGAGACAGATGCCCTCCTTTTAAGTAAGGAGAAGAAAATGAGTAGGCAACTTTGCTCTCGATCCTATTACCAGGCCTGCCCTACTAAACCCCAGGACCACGTGAGTCCTCACAGACCCAGGCTCCAGGCCTAACCAGGTGCCAGGCCATATCTAATGGTCCTAGGCTGCAGGATAACTCCTGTGAACCTGGTTTTTCAGGCCTGCCTGTGATTTAAGGTCAGCAGCTGTCATGACCCCAGACACCAGACTGACCACTGAGAACCCGGGTTTTAGGCCCACCCCAGTACCAGGCCACCCCCTGTGGACTTGGGCCTAAGAACTGCCCCAGTGCCAGGATAGCTCCTGTAGACACAAGCTTCAAGCCCATCCTCATGGACAGTCACCAAGCTCACCCCAGTGGACCACAGAGCCATGCTGGCCCCTGTGGATGCAAGCACCAGGACTGTCCACATGGCTGCAGCTTCAGACCAAGCCAGGCGGACCCAGACTCCAAGTCTTTCCCATGGACCTAAGCATCAAGCTGACCTCTGTGAATCTAGGCATCAGACCTGCTCACCTGCTAACTTAGGCACCAAGCCAACTCACCTGAGGACTTCAGTAGCAAACCTGTCACAGACCTTGCATGTCAGACTGCCAAGAATCTCTGCCCAGTCAGACTGCAAAGGGATCTCCCTGCCAAAACCTGTCTCTAACAACTAGAAGAGGTCCCTACTTTTTAAAATCTGTAGACAGCAGTTCAAGACCACAAGATCACAAATAATCTGGGAAATGTGACACCACCAAAGGAACAGAATAAAGCACCAGTAAACCAACACTAAAGAAATGAAGATCTACAAACTCCCTGAAAAAGAATGTAAAGTAATTGCCTTAAAGAACTCCAGTGAGCTAAAATAGAACACAGATAGGCAACTAAATGAAATCAGGGGAAAATACACAAACAAAATGACGAGTTTAACAAAGACATAAAAATGATTCAAAAAACACACACACACAAAAATCTGAAGCTGAAAAACACAATTACAGAACTGAAAGATTCAATAGAGAACTTCCACAGCAGACTTGATCAAGCAGAAAAATAAATCAGCAAACTTTAAGACAGATTAGTTGAAATTGAGATAAACAAACAGAAAAAAGAAAAAAGAATGACAGATAGTAAAGGAAGTCTACAAAACAAGTGGGAAACCATCAAGTGAACCAAAGTATGCATTATGGGAACCCCACAAAGAACAAAGAAATAGAGGTAGAAAGCTTATATAAAGAAATAATGACAGCAGACTTTCCAAATCTAGAAAGGGAACTACACATCCAGATCCATAAATCCCAAAGAACTCAGTTAGATTAAACATAAAGAGATCTTCACTGTGACACATAATCAAATTAACAAAAGTCAAAGACAAGTTTAAAGGCACCAATAAAAATGTGATTCATCACATACAAGAGAACACTAATAAAACAATCAGTAGATTTCTCAGTAGAAACTTTGTAGGCAAAAATGGAATGATATACTCAACATGCTGAAAGAAAAATAAAATGCCAATCAAGAATACTATATGTGGTGTGTTAGTCTGTTCTTGCATTTCTATAAAGGAATACCTGATGCTGGGTGATTTATAAAGAAAAGAGGTTTTATTTTTCACTCACAGTTCTTCAGGTTGTATAGGAAGCAGAGTGCCAGCATCTGCCTTTGGTAAGGGCCTTGGGAAACTTGCAATTATGGCAGAAACTGAAGAAAAGCAAGCATGTTACATAGCCAGAGAGGGATCAAGAGAGAAAGAGAGGAGGTGGCCACTCAGATCTTGAGTGAACTACCAGAGCAAGAAATTACACATGACCAAGGGGATGCCAATAAGCCATTCATGAGCAATATGACCCCAGGATCCAAGCATCTCCTACCAGGTCCCACTTCCAATATTGGGGATTACATTTCAACATAAGATTTGGAGGGCACAAACACTGAAACTACATCATTCCCCCACACCTAGCCCCCAAACCTCATGTCCTTCTCACATTGCAAAATTAGCCCTTCCCAATAGTCCCCCAAAGTCTTAACTCATTCTAGTATGAACTTAAAAGTCCCAAGTTCCGAGTCTGAAGTCCAACATCTTATCTGGAGATGAATCCTTTCCACCTATGAGCCCACATTTGTCTCAAGTGCACATAGACTACTCTCCAGGATAGATAATATGTTAGGCCACAAAACAAGTCTTAACAAATTTAAAAAGACTGAAATCACATCAAGTATCTTTACTGACCACAATGATATTAAATCAGAAATCGATGACAGAAATAACTTTGGAAAATTCACAAATATATGTAAATTAAATAATATTCTCCTGAGCAATCACTGGGACAAAGAAGAAATCAAAAAGAACATTTTAAAATATCTTGAGAGAAAAAAAAAAATACCGAAACTGAGGGAGGCAGCACAAGCAGTTCTAAGAGCAAAGCTTACAGAGATAAATGCCTACATTTTAAAATAAATGAAAGAAGAGACATTATAATGGATGCCTCAGAAACAAAAAAGATCATGGGAGACTATTATGAACAATTATATACCAACAAATTGAATAACCTAGAGGAAATATATGAATTCCTAGAAACATAACAAACCAAAATTGAGTCAAGAAGAAATTAAAAACCTGAACAGATGAACAAAAAAAATTTAAGTAGTAATTTCGAATCTTCCGATAAAGAAAAGCCCAGGACCAGGCTGGGGATGGTGGCTCATGCCTATAATCCCAGCAGTTTGGGAGGCTGAGGTAGGTGGATTGCTTGAGCCCAGGAGTTTGAGACCAGCCTGAGAAACATGGTAAAACACCATCTCTACAAAAAATACAAAATTAGCCAGTTGAGGTGGTGTGCACCAGTAGTCCCAGCTACTTAGGAGGCTGAGGTGGGAGGAATAGCTTTAGCCAGGGACGTGGAGGTTGTGGTGAGCACAGATAGCCCCACTGCACTGTAGCCTGGGCAACATAGTTAGATCCGGTCTCGAAAAAATAAATAAATAAAATAAAGAAAAATAAAAACCCAGGAAAAGATGACTTCATAGCTACAGTCTAGAAAACATTCAAATAAATAATATCAATCCTTCTTAAGCTCTTCCAAAAAATTGAACCAGAGGAAATCAAACTCATTTTGTAAGGCCAGTGTTATCTTCAAAACAAAACCAGACAAGGATACTATAAGAAAAGAAAATTCTAGGCTAATATCCCTAATGAACATAGATGCAAAAATCCTCAACAAAATGCTAGCAAACTGAGTTTACAACACATTATAATGATTATACATTATGACCAAGTGCGATTTATCCTTGGGATAGAAGGAAGGTTTAACATATGCAAATCAGTAAATGTGATACATCAACTTAACAAAAAAGAAAGACAAAAAAGATCATCTCAATCGATGCAGAGAAAGTGTTTGACAATTCAGCATCCTTTCAAGATGAAAACTCTCAACAATTACATATACAAGGAATGTACCTCAATATAATGAGACCATATATGATAAGCTTACAGCTAACTTCATGCAAAATGGTAAAAAGCTGAAAGCTTTTCTTCTAAGATCAGAAACAAACCAAGAAAGCTAACTCTTACCCCTTCTATGCAATGTAGAACTGAAAGTCCTAGCCAGAGCAATCAAGCAAGAAAAAAAAAAAAAATCAAATCAGAAAGGAAAACAGGAAATTGTCTTTGTTTGCAGTTGACATATTTTATATAGAAAGCCCTAAAGACTTCACCAAAAACTTTTATAACTAATAAACACATTCAGTAAAGTTGCAGAATACAAAATCAACACTAAAAAAATTGATTGCATTTCCATACACCAACAACAAACTATCCAAAAAAGAAATTAAGAAAGAAATTCCATTTAAAATAGCATCAAAAAGAAAAAATACTTAGGAATACAATTAGCCAATAAGGTGAAAAATCTGGACATTGACAACCATAATCTTTAAGGAAATTGAGGAAGACACTAAAGAATGCAAAGATATTTTGTGTTCATTAATTGAAAGAATATTGTTAAAATGTCCATATAACCAACCCAAAGCAATTTACATATTTAATGCAATTCCTTTCAAAATATAAATGACATTTTTCACATAAATAGAAAAAAGCATTCCTAAAATTTATATGGAACCAAAAATATCCCAGATAGCCAAAGCAGTCTTGAGCAAAAAGAACAAAGCTGGAAACATCAGACTACCTGATTTCAAAATATATTACAAAGCTATAGTATTCAAAACAGTAATGTACTGGCATCAAAACAGACACAGACCAATGAAACAGTATAGAGAGCCAAGTAATTACCCCACACATATACAGCCAACTAATCTTTAACAAAAGTGCCAAGGACACACAATGAGAAAAGGATAGTTTCTTCAATAAATGGTGTCGGAAAAAACTGGGTATCCACATGCAAAATAATGAAATTGGACCCTTAGCTCACACAATATGCAAAAATTAACTCAAAATATATTAAAGACTTAAATTGTAAGTATAAAACATATGTAAAACATGAAACTGTAAAACTACTAGAAAAAAAAAACCATAGAGACAAAGCTTTTTGAGATTTGTCTGGGCAATGATTTTTTTCAGATATAACCCCAAAACCATAGGTAACAAAAGCAAAAAAAAAGACAAATGTGAGTGCTTCAAAATAAAAGGCTTCTATACAGGATAGGAAATAACAGAGTGAAGAGATAACCTATAGAATGACAGAAAAGATTTGCAAACCATACATGTGATAAGGGGTTAATATCAAAATATATAAGAAACATAAACATGTCAACAGCAAGAAAACAAATAACCTGATTTGAAAATGGGCAAAGGACCTGAATAAAGATCTCAAAAAAAATGGCCATCTGAAAAAATGCTCAACATCACTAATCATCAGGAAAATGCTAATCAAAACAACAATGAGATGTCCCCTCACACCTATTAGGATGGCTGTTATCAAAAAGATGAAAGATAACAAGTGTTGGTGAGGATGTGGAGTAAGGGAAATCCTTGAACACTGTTCATGGGAATGTAAATTAGAATAGCCATTATGGAAAACAGTATGACGGTTCCCCAAAAAAGTAGAATGGAACTACCATATGATTCTGCAATCCTACTTCTGGGTATATATTCACAGGACATGAAATCAGTAAGTCAAAGACATGTCTGCACTCCCATTTTCACTGCAACATTATTCACAATGACCAAAATATAGAATCAACCTAAGCGCTCATCAACAAATGGATAAAGAAAATGTGGCGCTTACCTACAGTGGAGTATTACTCAGGCTTGAAAATGGAAAACAACCTGTTGCAACAATATGGGTGAACCTGACAGACATTTTGCTATGTAAATTAACCCAGGCCCAGAAAGACAAATACTGATCATTCTCACTTACGTGCAGAATCTAAAAAAGACAAACTCACAGAAGCAAAGAGTAGTAGGGTGGTTGCCAGGGGCTTGAGGGTGGGGGAAATTGAGTAATCATGGTCAAATAGTACAAAGTTTCAGTCATTCAGGATGAATAAGTTCTGAAGATGTAATATACAATATGGTGACTATGGTTAAAATACTGTATTGTATGCTTCAAATTTGCTAAAAGAGTAGATCTTAAATGTTCTCACTCAAAAATAATGGTAACTATGTGAGGTGATGAATATGTTAAATAGCTTATCATTTCACAATGGGGATATATATACACACATACACATATCCACCATGTTTTGTGCCTTAAATATATACAGTTTTGTCATACACCCCACCTCATGGTTTGCATTCTGCACTCTCCCCAACTCTGTGTGTGCACTCTCAGGTATGTGCTTTTGCTCCCATGGTCCCTATAGCTGACAACACGTTGCCTCCATTTCAAACCACACATTTTTCTTCATTCTTCAAGTCCTTTTTCAAACACTGATGCAACTGCAAATCTTCCTCCAGTCCCCTCCCACAGAGTAAATTTCTCACTCTTCTAGGTTTAAATAGCTCCTTTTAAGCTTTGTTACTATATGAATCATGGTCAAAGCTGTAGCATAGTTAACAATGTATGTGTCTTCCTCCCATCTATCTGACCTAATGCTGTGACTAATACCTATTAAATATTTGGTACATAATAATTCATTTTCCTTTTCTTTTCTTTCTCTTAAGGGGAGGCAGCCCATCTTCATAGCCTGCCACATGTTAGTTGTATCACTGTGCCAGGTTAACCTGCTAAGTCCCAGTCTTTCTTCAGAAAAATGGCCACAGTAATACTTGCCTTATAAGGTACTTTTGAAAACAAATAACATAATGTATCTAAAGTGCTTAGCTTAGTGCCCGGCACCCAGTGAATGTACATTCTAAAGTGATTATTTTTAGTGGTATTTCCCCCCATCATTTTCTGACTGTGAGGCACAGTCTGAAGCATTTTATATACCATGTCCCAGAGTCTGTACTAGAACTTAGCTTCCTAGGGGATGGTACTCTGTCCTTTTTTGTTGCCACTGTATCTCTAATATTGCAAAGAATGCCTGGCAGGCAGTAAATGCTCAATCAATACTTGTTGAATAACCCTCTGAAGGTTCCATACTCTCTAAAGTAAGAATATCTTCTTCATACTCTCTGAAGTATGTCTTCTCACTATTCCCGTTTATGGGGTATTGGAAAAAACATAGCATCAAGTCATCAATTTTTGCTGGTTTAGCAAATTTGAACAGTTCAGTTTTTCATTAGTATATTGAGGATAATAATAATATCTGCCTTACAAGGTTAATGGAAGAAAATACATGAAAAAACACTTTCCAAATTCTTGTCAGCATTCTGAAGATGTTCATTAATCTCAACCTATTCTTAATCCTATTCTTGGAGTGACTAGTGTGAACCACTGGGGACTGCCAGCCTCAGTGGTATGGTCTAGAGAGCCCTGAGCTATAAGGGAAAAGCATGGAGCTTTAAGTACAAGGAGACATGGAAAGGCCACAGAGAGATAGAACTTCCAGCCGTGGGGAAGGTAGGGGAGCTCTGGAAATGACCACCTTTCTCCCTGGCCTTAACATGTCTCTTCCTCCTGGGTCCTCCATAGTGCTCAGGACCAGCCCAAAAAGGGTTCACCAGTAAAGAACTCCTGGCACTGAGGAAGAAGAACAAGACACTGTGGACAACGTTCTCCCTTTGTTTCATGGTCTTGCTCACTTTGGCCTATCAAATAACTCCAGGGGCTTCACCTTTCAGTTGATTAAATACCTGGGATACCACATTCTTATAGCTCTAAAGACACTGCCAAGCTGCGAGAATGCAGGGGGAGGCAGAAGACCCACAAGGTCTGATTTTCCTGATCATTTTTGAGTAACAAGCCTTTCTGTGATCTCATTAAATCACAAACACAGTCTCAATCCAGAAAATAGATCCCATTATATGTGATAATCAAAACCTTGGGCTTTCCTTTCAGTTGTCATCTTTTCGGTATTACCTCCAGCTGAGCCTGCAGCTAGGGGAAGCCTGAGGTCCTGGAAAGGAAGCATGAGGCTTTTCTCCTTTATCACCTTATGCTTCCACTCCTCCTCCCCATGATGCTGATGGAAAAGTTTCTAACCCTTTCAGAAGATTCTATTTTCTGTATTTGAAAAGCTTGACTGAGGTATATGCGTGAAGTTAAGAGATTCACAAAATGTTGAAGGGACATTAGTAATTAATTAATCCTATTTGCTTATTTTACAGGAGAGAGATCTAAATTCCTGCAAGAATTATCAGAAAATATACAAAGAGATGAATAACTGAGTTTTTAACTATAATATTAGATAATAGTATGAATATTTCTTAAATTTATAAGAAGGCAGAACTGGCTTTCATTTAATATATGTATTACAAGAATTGGAAAGCTAAAAACCACATTTCTAAGACTCTGTTACAGTTAGGGCTTGGATGCAATTAGTTTTGCCAGTGAGATAGTCATCTAGGCTCAGAAAGCAAAGGAAAGCTAAAGCTAAATTTTTGTGATAATGTTGATAGGCAAATATATTCCAACAGGTGTGCTTTCATCAGCTGAACTCCGTGTTCCACACTTTAGCCCCCCAATTTGTATGTTGGAGGCATCTGCAGTGATAGAAGCAGTTTCCTGCCCTCTTGATAGTAGCTCTAGTGGTGTAGGTCTAGGAGGTTCCTGCAGCAATCTCCTAGTTTCTGCTATTTCAGCTCTTCGACCTTTTGCAAGCACCTAATTCCCTGTATTATACACCTTTCTTCAGGAAATATAGTGTTTTTTATCTCCTGCACTGAATCATGAGCATATGCATATAAATCATAATATGAAATCTTAAAAAACAGAAGTACTTTTGCTGAAGCATTAAGCATATAATCAGTCAGCAGGTCCCCAAACATCTAATTCCTGAATATCTCATATATCCTGTCTCTATTATCCATTCCTCTGATGCTACTCTAAGTCCTCAGCCTCTCTGGCCTAGATTGTTGAAATAACATCCTGGGTTTTTGGTCTCCTTGCTTCTAGTCACCATCTGCTCCAGCCTCCATGTGAATCTGATCTGGTCTGATGTTGTCACTTCCTTGTTCAAAATTCTCTAATGGACAACCATAATCCAGAAGGTGGTATCCAAACCTGTGATTGTGGCACTTCAGTATCCTTCATAACCTGTGTCCTGCATGTTTAACCCATATTCTGCTATTCCCATCACTTATGGTCCAGCAAAACTGAACTAATTATAGTTCCCCCATCATGTGTTCTTACTTTTCTATGCATTTGCACATATTTTTCTCTCTGCCTGTTTTCTATTTCTTGTCCCTTATCTGTCTGGAAAACATCTATTCTTACTTCAAGACTCAGTTTGAAGGAAGAATGATAGAAGTTCATGATTTAGTGCACTCTTCTCACACTCCTTGAAGCCTCTCTTATTCTTCCTCCAGGTGGACCTAGATTTTTCTTCCTACATGCTAGCACTACACTGAACCATACTTCCACTGTGACATTTATCACCTCTCTCACCACTAGACTTCGTGGTTCTGGATGGAAAGCGCTGTGTTTTCTCGTCTTTGAACCCCCCAAAAGACTATTATAATGCATGACATATAGAAGGCTGTCAGTACAGTGAAAGGAATGGCCAGAGGAAGGGAAGGAGGGAAACAGAAGCAGGAAGCACAGGTATAGAAATGTGAGGGAGCCAGAGACAAGCTTCAAAGACCACAATTCTGTCTTTTGAGTTCACTAGTTTTACAAGCTCCTCTACTAGAGTTAGTTCAGCAACTCAGATCAGGCCCTCCTAAGTTTCCAGAAATCTGAGCTACTTTTCACTGTTGGCACAACAAAACATTTCATTATAGTCCAGGTGCATAGCCTTTGTTTATATATTCTATATTTCCAAAGCAAAAATAAATAAAAGAATCATTGTTCCCCTAATCTCCCAGGAGTTTCACCTTACAGCTCCCGTGGCCATGGCAGTCACTGTTTTATACTTTTTGTAACAAGAACCAGGGACTTCATTCTTGCCCTTTTCCTATCCCTTTCTTTTTACTCCACCCACCCCTCCCCTGTTCTTCTCTTATCCCTACCACACTCAATCCTTCTCTTTCAGATTTTACTAGGGTTCTATACCATTAAAAATACAAGGAAAAAAAAAGGAATTTTACTTTAAGAATAACTCCTCCCCTTTCCCAATTTTACATCAAAAGATATTGTTAAATGCCATTCTCTTCCACATTTAGAGAACTGCAAATTCTCTGGGGAGAGAAAGGTGATTGCTTAAGAGGTGAAGCACCTTAGAGCATTCAAAATGAGGAGTGATTTTGTACAGAGGATGTCATGCAGCAGGCTGAACGTCTATTTCCCATTCCTTTATTTGTTACCTCTGAGACCTTGAAGAAGTAGTTTCTAGTCTTGGCATGCCAAAGCTTCATCTGCAATTGAGAGCATTGGATTGATGATCTTCAAGGTCCTTCCTGCTCTAGCATTCACTGACTCTGCTATTTTTGACATATTGAATAATCAGAAGCAGCCAGTTTTAGTATCTTATTATAGCAAAAGTGGTAAAAATAATGAGCATATACTATCAATGTGCATCTATGTCTTCTTATGTTTGAGTGAGGTTCCTGATACATAAACCTTGGCTGATAATTTCTACCGAAAAAATTGTAAGTATTAAAGACACTCTTCTGAAGGTGTTCTCTCCAGACTCTCCTACAGGCAATCATGAGCAAGAGGGTTGGCATCATCGGAGCTGGAGTCAGTGGCTTGGCTGCCATATGGTGCTGTCTGGAGGAGGGGTTGGAGCCCACTTGCTTTGAAAGGAGCAACAATGTTGGAGGCCTGTGGAAATTCTCGGTGAGTGGCACATCATTGTAACACCAGTGAAAGGAGATGGGTTCCAGTGCAAACCACATCTGGTCAGTTCTAATTCAGATTTAGGAGGCAGGTCACAAAAGCTCCAGATCTGGAAAGTAAAATCTTACCTCTCCCATCATACTAATGCCCTAAAAACTATTTCACACCAGCAAAATTTGTTCTGAAAAGGACATCTTCAGCTCATTAAACATCATCACCTGCATGGTGAAGTCCAGATCTCCAAGCTGTAAAGGGCACTAATGTTAGTAATTAGTCAAAAATGTACCATGGCCTTCCCAGGTAACTGAAACGATTCTATTCTTTATTGCTCTTAAATGCCAGGAACATGGTTGGAAAAGAGGCAAACAAACCTGGACTGAGATCCTGAGGTCAGAAGTCCTGAGTTCTAATTTCAACTTGTAGGTTTTCTAGGCAGATAGATTTCAGGCCAGTTGCTTTTGTTTCCCTGGACCTCAAATGCTCATTTGTCAAATGCAGAGGATATGATTCTATAATTAACTTATGTCTATTGGGCAGATAGAAATTATAATAGATGATGATTGTGTGTGATGTGTGTGCAGTTGTTGAATAGTCTATCAGCTCCAAATCCAAAGAGAAAAATTATGGTCTTTGCCATTTGGACTCACCGTAGAAATAATATAATTAGGAAACAGTCCTTGTAAACACATTTTTTTTTTAAATTTCAAAGCCAAGTTTGGAGAAACTTCTAGTTCTTCTGTCCTGAATTTCCCAGTCATTGTAATCAGTTGTTGATGATACATATTTGGCTTGAAAACATTATATTCACATCATTCGTCTTGTAACTACTTCCTGTCCTGGTCTCAGTTATTGCCCTGCCTGCACCAATAGCCTCCTCCAATAGAGTATATCAGTGCTAACTTAAAACACATCTTTATTCTTCTCCAAGCTTTTTTTTAAAAAAATTTGGTTTTGTAACCCTTAAAGCACTCCATGAGATATAAGGTCATTAATTTTATTTCCCAGTAGGGGATAATCAAGAGTTAATATTTTCAAGAATTTAATTTTCCTTATTTACATTTGCTCAGGGAAATGTGGACAGCTTAGACTAAATCATAAAATGGCTTTCTACCATCTCCCTAGTAACAATTAAATTATGCTTGAGCATCTATTCTGCTAGTTTGTGCTAAGTACTGGAATGATAAATATGGAATATAATCACTCTTTGTAAATGGTTCCATTTCATTTGATTAAGCAAACCATAATATAATTCCACAATCCTTTGATAGAAAATGGGCAAAAACTCATTTGATAGCAGAATCTCTTCTGAAATCATAAGATTAAAAAACGTGAATTGGATCAACATGAGGCTAAGGCTCACTTTCTGTTGTACAGCAGAAAGTTTATTGCATTTGACAGATTGCTGCCCCAGATCTGTCTAGGAGTGTTATGGAGCGAAGTCCAAAAATGTACACATTCCAAAATATATCTGGCCCTAAGACTTTTAAATAAGAGATTGCATAATCATGATAACAAGATAGACCTTGTCACCATCAATTCGATGGACAAGTACCTCGAGCTTTTAGAAGAGGGTGGACTACGGAAATCTTAGTAGGTCAAAGTAAACCTCCCACAGGGATTACACTTAGCCTTGAAGGATAACCCCAGACAAGCAAAATAGAGGACACCCTGTGACACAACTCCTAGAGAGTGCATTTCCCAACAGAGTCTGCGAATGGCACTCCATAGACCTATGTAGGCATTGACTGTGTGCCAGCACCAGGTAACAGAGACTAACAATCAGGAGGCACAGAAAAGGCGATGAACATGGTGTGTGCAGAGAGGGATCCATGAGTTAGCCAATATAGCCAGATCAGAAAGTTTATTTAAGGAAGCAATAATATGATACAAAGATCAATAACATACAAAGTTGGATTCTGAGTTATCAATAAGATGCAAAGTTGGATTCTGAGTTATCCACAAGAGGAAATTCCTCTTTTCCATAAGGTCGTGTCTGTAAGCAATCTTCTACTCAAAGGCCTGGTGAGGAGATGGACCCATACAAATACTGAAAACTTTAGCCCCCTCCACACACCCCAACCCTTCCTTCTTTTCTTAGAAAAGTTGCTTGGCACAATATATAATCAGAGAGGAATTTTTTTTAACATGTTACATAAGACTGTATCTTGCAAGCCTTTTTTAGAAGGTGTTCTAGCAGACAGAAACCTGATAATTCTGAACTTTTCACTATTTGCTTTTTCTGAGAAATGAAAACCAAATGGGATTTACACACTAGCAGGCTGAATGTGAGTGTGTTTTCAGTTTCATCCACTCCTAAATAGGGCCTCATGTCCTCAAAAGATTTTATTACTGCTGTAATAACAAGCTGCTTAACAGCCAGGTGCGGAGACTCATGCCCATTATCCCAGCACTTTGGGAGGCTGAAGCGGGTGGATCACCTGAGGTCAGGAGTTCCAGCCTGGCCAACACGAAAAAACCCCATCTCTACTAAAAACACAAAAATTAGCCAGGTGTGGTGGTGGGTGCCTGTAATCCCAGCTACTCAGGAGGCTGAGGCAGGAGAATCTCGAACCCAGGAGGCAGAAGTTGCAGTGAGCTGAGATCATGCCACTGCACTCCAGCCTGGGCAACAAAGAAAGACACCATTTCAAAAAAAAAAAAAATGCTTAACAATAAGTTAGTAGCATTTTGATTGCAAAAGCTGTAACCAGGACTATTTGAACTTTTCCCCACTCATTTATTCATATATTCATTTGATTAATATGTAATGAGTACATTATGTGTAGGGTACTATGTTAAGCATAGCTGCAGATAAGAGACCAGTCAGCACTGTAAAAGCAGTGAGAAAACAAGTATTAGAATAACTATAAGTGACTATATAATTAGGGCAGTAAGGATAATGGGAGCTCAGTAAAGCTAAAGATGATTTGGCAGTAGCTGAGAGGGAAGGTAAGGAAAGGCATGAGAAAGTTGAAGGCAACTTTTGAGCATATTTCAAGGGCATATTTAGACAAGGAGATGTGGGACTCATAAGCAGAGCTGGAATAGGAAAGAAGATCAAGGTAGACTGCTCAGATGCATGTACAACATTCTGAAATTAACCTCTGCTTTGCCCTCAAGTTACTTATGTTCTCGTGGGAAAGATGAGAGATGAACACAGTTATCATCTAAGACAGATGGTGCCCACAGCTGCTTAGATCTCTGGTTCTAGGGCAAGCTCCCTCAGCTAGAGGCAGAGTCTAAGTTGAATTTCCTCCTTACTGGCTCAAACCACACCTCATATTGAAATAATAAAAATGCCTGCTCCTTGGAGCAACTGACTTGTTACATAATACATTTGCTTTTTTGTGTTTGTTTGGAGAACAGTGTTTTAGGAAAAATTCCAAGGAGCTGTAGTGTACGAACTCTTCTCTCCTCGTGTTATAATTGCCTGGGGTCAAGGGGCATAAAAATATTTCAAGATGGAAATATTCCAAGGCCTTAGCATCTGTTTCCCAGAACAGAGTCTCATATTCTTCAACCAGGCTCCATCCCACAGTTCAGCCCTGCCTCCTTTCAATGGGCAGCTGAAAAAAACCTCCTTCCAACCTCTCCTCCTTCTCACAACCATCAGTAAAAGGCACTAGTTGTGGGTGAAAGGGAAGCACTCAGCCTGCCAAACTGCTGGGCATGAGCCTTCACACTTTTTCTGACCTCCACAAACATTTTTAAAAGTTTAAATTTCTGTGCTTCCATGTTTATGAGAAATACAGCAACCATGAACAGAGGAAGATTAGGTTTTCAACTTCAGAAAAAATACTGAGGCTTCGGGCAGCCGCCTACTTCCCCACTGGGACACAATCCTCTCAACCCTTTCCAGCACTTTTTGTCTCCCTCTTCCAGAGGTCATCTGGTGTGAGAGGGAGATACACATCTTGAATCCATCAGCAACGTGACATTCCATCTCTTTCCCCCATTGCACAAGAGTCCCTTCGGGACCTTGGAAGCAGAAGCTGCCAGCTCTGAAATGTATGTTCAAGGCAGCACATTGTGTGCACTTTTACCCTACCCTCACGGCTGAGAGGAAATGTTTATTTTCAATTTAGCCTTTGACTGCTTCTAAAAGATAAGCCACTTTTCAATTACACAGAGGCTTTACAATGAAGTGCCAAGAACTAACACATGTTCTAAGGGCTCTGGTTTCCTGTGTTTCTTTGGTGAGGAGTGAAGGCCAGCAACTGATGAGCCAAAGAACAGGGTTCATTTACAACAGAGCAGTGGTTGTCAAAGTGTGGTTCCTAAACCAGCTGCATCAGCATCACCAGGAACTTGTTAGAAATGCAAACCACCTCAGACAATACCCGAGACAGATTGAATCTGAAATTCTAAGAATAGGGCTCAAGAATCTATGGTCTAAGGAGCCCTCCAGGTGATTCAGATTATGCCAAAGTTGGGAAACCACTTCAATATCGGGTTGCTGCCAGTGAAGAGTTTGCTAAACTCCAATAGCAAATAAATAGGCTGGAACTCAAAGCCTCCTCTAAACTGTTTTGTTTTTTGTTTTTTGTTTGTTTGTTTGTTTGTTTGTTTTAACCTGAGTATAAGGTCAGAACCAGTGGTGGCACAGGAGAAAGCAAAAACCACTGAGTGACTATAAAGACAGAGCTAACACTGAGGGTAATTACAGTAAGAGGATTCACGTGGAAAGATCTCCAGTTCTGTGCCAGGTGCTACGTAAAGAGCTTTCCATTCCATGTCTTACTGAGAGCTTTTAATTTTTGTTTGTGCTTTTAAATATTAAAAGGGTTTTTTAGTCAACCAAGAATTGAACCACTGTGTTCGCTGAAGGGAAGACAATTCTTGGCTTTCTCTTTAAGCTTTCTTATTCTCCCTAGGACCACACAGAAGAAGGCAGAGCCAGCATTTACCAGTCTGTATTCACGAACTCTTCCAAAGAAATGATGTGCTTTCCAGACTTCCCTTACCCGGATGATTACCCAAACTACATGCACCACAGCAAGCTCCAGGAATATATAAAGACATTTGCTCAAAAGAAGGATCTTTTAAGATACATACAGTTTGAGGTAGGGGCCTCATAACTTGTACTGTTGAAATTAATATATGTGTGGGTTAGAGCAAAGGAGACAGCAAACTATTATAAAACTTGGAGCCAAATGTTTAGGCACCTCAGTAATCAAAGACTGGCTCTGATTATAAAGCATTCACGCACTGATTTTTTTTTCTACTAGACTTATTAGTCCACTACTCCCTGAGAGCTTTCAGACTACCTTAGAAAATGGAGGCAGCTATCCCGTCATTGTCCACTTTCCACCCTCATGCTCTGATGTTTTGGAAATAATTCAGAATTCTTTAGTATATATTAGGAATTTTGTCAGTTCAATGCCAACGAGTTGTGGTTCAAAAAACCACAGCATTTGGTAGGAATTCTCCCATTACGTTATGAAAAGGTTAACAACTTAAATGGGAAATATAGTCATTGCCCCATTTTACCCACTCGGTTCATAAGTTTTTTTATTAAAAGACTTGAGATTTCAGCATTGTTTCTGTGAGAATAATGTTTTACATTTGTTTGGGACTCTTTACTAAGCATTTCTGTCTGTATGTTTGGAACTCTTAACCTCAATTAACTGCTGTTAAATGCAGAACACATGCATATAGTGGGAAAAACAATCAGCAGAATTATGAATTGTGGTGATATTTACATTATTTTACCTGGAGTAGCCCCAAATGTATAGTAAAAATAAAATTTTCCAATAGTCATTTTATTCCATTCATTCATTACATTCATTTGCTTCCATCACGGTATTAATATCAACAACCATTAATGAAGTTCCTACTGTGTGCTAGGATTGTGCTATGTGCTATATGTAAAAGAAAAGGAGGTCTAAGACTCAGCTCTCACGAAGTTATTTCAAAATAAATATATAAAAGAGTAAGTAATAAGATTCCAGTAACAATTTCAATCAAAGAGAAAACTTTTTAAAGCTATATATGATTTGTTTATAAATAAAACAATGCTATGGAGATCATGAAGCAAGAGGCAACACTTTGGGGGAAGGTATTTTCTACAGGAGGTAAAATTTAGTTGTATTTAGCAGGTGTTTTAGATAAATGAGTGGCATGAGTACAATTAGAGAGGTGAGAAAATGCCCTGCTCATTTGGAGAACAGTGGGCAAACCAAGTTGGCTAGGAGGGAGATATATCTGGTAAGATGAGATATGGCTACATATATCAGTAAACTAGTGTGTAAATACTGTGATTTTGAAAAAAACAGAGGATTATTTTGCAACCATGTAAAATAAGTCCAAAGAAGAGACACCCAGAGCTTCTATGATGGCACCAAAGTCATCAAAGATTCAGCTTCACCCTTCTTAGCATGAGGCCGACATCATGAGGTTTGCCTTGTGGTCCAAAACAGTTGCTGAAGCTGGAGCCATCACATCTGCCTTCTAGGCCAAAAAAAAAAAAAAAAAAAAAGGAAAGAATGAAGGGCAAAGGGATGTTCTCCCACCTGAATCAGCTCCCCTTTTACAAATTCTCTTGAAAAAGCTGTCCAACATTGTCTGCTTATATCTCACAGGCCACCCTAGTTGCACAGGAACCTGGAAAATGCATCCCTTTGCTGGGTATGTTGTCACTCCAAACAAAATCAGGGTTCTGTTAGTAAGAATGAAGGGAGAATGGACATTAGGGAAGCAATTTGCAGCATATGTTCCAGAAAAGTCTGTGGGAATAACAGAAAATAAAACCAAAAGAGTAAATTGGAACAAAATTGCATGGACTTAATAGTAATCACATTCGAAATGTAGAATAAGTTTAAGAGGCTGTGAAGTAACAGAAATTGAGCAGGAGACATGAAATAATATGGTCCTTTAGAAAGATTAATCTGACAGGCAGGACAAAGGATGGCTTGTAGGAAATGGCAGACTGAAGACAGGCTAGTTAGAGTTTTTGCCGTAGTCCATGCAAGGGAGTGATAAGGACTTGAATGAAGGCAGTGTTAGCAATCATGGAAAGAAAGCGTGAGATTGGGAGAGAAATTATTGTTAAACGTAAGGCAAGGATGGAGAAATAACAAGGAAAACAAGTCGTGGATTTGAAGCATAAGTGACTGGGAGGTTCATGTCATCATTCAAAGAAATAAAGTCAGAAGCCAGTTTCAAAGGAAATTTAAGTAGGTCAATCAAAACCTGCTACATATGAGGAAGTATTAGGTGGCCCTCCAGATGGAAAGGTCAAGCTAAACTGGATAGAAGAGAGACCAAAGATAGATGTATTTGTATATTCATACCATGAAAGTTGCTAATATTTCTAAGGTAGAGTATTTATGTAGAGCAAAAGAGACGCCAACGATCAAACCTTGAAATAGTCCCATATTTATTGAGTAGATGGAAGATGAGGTCAGAAAAGGAGGAAGCCATGTCAGTAGAGAGTAGCCATAAGAAAACAACACAGATTTGTTAGATGACATCATTCACAAAAATATTCGGTGTGATTTACCCCTAAATCTACTAACTTGATGTCAAAAAGTAAATGTACTCCAGTGAGTAATTTTTCTTGTGAGATTCAAATACTCACTGAAGATTCACTGTGACTCCAATTTTAATATCTTTCTATACATCTCTGAATGACCAAGAGAGCTCATAACAATTATTTCTTCCACAGAAACAGGGCAAGAAGGAAAAAAATTTTCACATACAGAATTGTAAATAGAAAAATAAATTTTCTGGATTTCTTTAAGACCCTGGTTTCCAGTATAAAGAAATGTACCAGCTTCTTAGTCATGGGCCAATGGGTTGTTGTTACTGAAAAGGATGGGAAACAGGAATCTACTATTTTTGATGCTGTAATGATTTGTTCAGGACATCATGTATACCCCAATCTGCCAACTGATTCCTTTCCTGGTAAGTTTGAAAAATATATAATAATCTGGGGACTTTATATGCAAACCTCAAGAGTTAGAAACATGTATTTCTATAGATATTACATAATGATTATTCTTAAAGTCCCAAAGATTTCAAAAGAAAAAAAAATTAAGTTTAATGATAGGATAGATATAGTAATAAATAGCTTCACAAGTCCTTATATTAAAAAATCAAGGACCTGCAAGCCAGAGATCAGACAAACACAAGTTCCTATTTTACAGACAGTAACTGAAATATAAGTTCTGACAGCACATGGGATCTCCGACCACATTTACATTCAAAAAAAGGAATCCAACTGCCAAATGGCTTATGTTATTTATAGGAGACTCCTAAGTTTCTAATTTCATCTTCATCCACAATTTGCAAATAAACTTTAGAAATCTCAGTGATTTGCGTGTGGGTACACGCATGGGTGTGTGTATAGCAGCACACTTCATTACCATCCAAAACTGGCAAACCTGAAATAAATACAACATAGATGGAGCCTTCCTTCCATGCCACAGGAACACAGTCTACTCAAAGATATTAGAGTTCCCATGTCTAGGTATGATGTCCGTAGGCCAAGTCAAATTAAAGAGTAAAGGTTCAGAAGGAAAATAAGATTAAAATTCTTAATGTTAACAGGCAGTATATTTAATGTTTATGAGCATGGGATCAGAACACCTGGGTTCAACTTATTATTCCACTAGTTCCTTACCACTTAACTTGTCTCAATTTCCTCATCTTTTAAAATAGGGACAATAGCCTACCATGCAGGGATGTTATCAAGATCAAATGGCTAAAACATGTAAAGCATTTAGCAGAGGATCTAGCCCACAGAGTTTACTCAGTAAATATTAACCATTATTATTATCGAAACATACATTCTCATGCCTTAAGATTTTTTAAGACACTAAAAGTAAGTTTTCGGGGGCTTAATGTCAAAAAATGCTAACTGGATACACTTCAACTGGGGAATTTTTTAATTAAAACCGATAATAGGTTTAAAAAGACACAAAGAAAACATCTTCATAATTTCTGAAAATCAGTTCAAACCACTCACCATGTTCCACTTAGGCCTGGACCGGTTTCGAGGCAACTACCTCCATAGCTGGGATTATAAGAATCCAGAAGCCTTCAAGGGGAAGAGGGTCCTCGTGATCGGTCTGGAGAATTCGGGATCTGACATTGCTGTTGAGCTCAGCCGTCTGGCTACACAGGTACATGACATAAAGGTTTTGGGAAATAAACCTAAGGTAGGGCTGTGCTACTAAGTCAGCAGCCAAGGCACTAAGGATGGTACTTACATGTCACATCACAAGAGATCCACTTTTTGTATGTGGTCCTTTAAATCAAGAAGGACTTGAGACATCCTCCATGTGAAGCCACGTAATGTGGCCCAATGCTAGTAAGGAAGTATAATCCATTGAATCCAAAGATAAGTGCATAAGTGTGTGTATGGATAGGTGAGTGTGTATGTGTGTATTTCTTGTTTTCATTTTATATTCTGATCACCTCCAAACAGACTAGTTCCTGGTCAGACTTAATCTTTATTTATTTAACAGTATTAATTATAACCTATCATGCAAAAAGCACTCTGTTTACCACCCTGAAGTTCTGAAAGATATGCATGATTTGGTATTTACTAACATAAATTCAATCAACAGCAGGTGCTTAGCAAATATTGGGCACTTACTATGCTTACTATGTGTCAGAACTATGAAAAACTAAAAATAAATGCATAAATACGTTAAACTAGTTCCTGACTTCAAGGAAGAGTCAATGGATGGAGATGAGGTTCACAGGTACACACAGACTATTACCAAAGGAGGTAGTGAGTCTTCCAGTAGAATTAGGTGTGGCAATGGCAACACAGGGAAAAGAGAATCTAACTTAGCCTGGATAAGGTCAAGGAAGACTTCCCAGAGGACTCCAAGCTGAATCATGTATCACTGATAGACCCTAAAGAAACAACATATATTTAAGAAAATAGGTTCTCAATAAATAAATTCTTAAATAGATGTAAATAAAACCTAAATTTTTTTAACTAAAAATTCCCTTCAGTTATCACAAAGTTAAAGTCTATTTTGCAAAGATGGTAAAATAGATAAGCAGCCAGACTCATCTCAGGGCTGAGGCGGTTGCCATGGTTTGGGTTGCTCAGGAAAAGTCCTTGGGGTATGGGTGTAGGGAGAACTGGAAAAGACAACCAGGGACAGAGAACAGAATTAAATCCTTGACATCTCATCAGCCTAATTTCAGCTAGAGATTTAGCTACATTTTTCCTCCACCTAGTGCACTATCACCAGCCACAACCTCTGGGGCTCACTGGATCATCTGGTCCCTACCAGACTTGCCATCTTAGTCTATGAGTATGTGAAGATTAAACCATCACAGTTGAACACAGAGCCCTATTGTTCCTTGAGGTATGGTTCTAATCCTTTCAACATCTGCACACCAGCCCTCAGGAGTGGTGAGAGAGTCCTGTCTCTACTAGTTTAAATTTTAGACTTTAAATTTTTTTTTTAATTTTAAGTTCTGGGATACACATACAGAACATGCATAGGTATGCATATGCCCCCCACTCCCCCGACAGGTCCCCGTGTGTGTTGTTCCCCTCCCTGTGTCTATGTGTTCTCATTGTTCAACTCCCACTTATGAGTGAGAACATGCGGTGTTTGGTTTTCTGTTCCCGTGTTAATTTGCTGAGGATGATGGTTTTTATAGCTTCATCCATGTGTCTGCAAAGGACATGAACTCATTCTTTTTTATGGCTGCTAATCAATTTATTTAGACCCACCTTTTAAAAGTGTTCCTACTTGGATATTGAGGAAAATGCATGGAAGTGCCCAAAGAAGTGTGTTGTGTTGTGTTTATTTCTTACAAAGTGATACTGAAATCTGTGTTGCCTTTCCCCACCAGGTCATTATCAGTACCAGAAGTGGTTCCTGGGTCATGAGTCGGGTCTGGGATGATGGCTATCCTTGGGATATGGTGTATGTTACCCGCTTTGCATCCTTTCTCCAGAATGTCCTTCCTTCATTCGTCTCTGACTGGTTATATGTCCAGAAGATGAACACATGGTTTAAGCATGAGAACTATGGCCTGATGCCTTTAAATGGGTACTTAAAAATAGAATATTTTTTTCAAAAAAGGGGGGACACTCATTTAAGTGAATTTATTCTCTCTAGAACTTTTGTTGTCTCATTGAGCCTAGTAACATTAAACTAAAGGTTTCACAGGTGACAAGATATACCCAGAGACCATATATGGCTTGGAAACCTTATTGAAATTAGTCCAGTACAGAAAGGGTATAGAAAAACCTGAAATGGAGATGATGCTGGCAGATAAATCACCCTGCCATGCATGCTTCTTTTGTGATAGCTACAAGCTAACACATAGAACTTTGAGGACTGAACAAACTTAAATTGGATTTTTGGAAGAATATCTTGTCCATGCTTATGGATGAAAGGGGATATCAATAATAATACCTGCTTCTCAAGATGGTTGTGGTATTCAATAATATAAAAATACAAGAATTGCTTTGTAAATGATAAAGCTTTAAAAAAATTGGTTCTTCTTAGTTTCAAATTTCTTAATGTGCTTCAAAGGAGCAAATAACAAAACAGTGTTAATCAACATGTCTCAGCAAGTAGGACGTCTCAAAACAAAAGTGCACACTTCTTCCACCCCGAAATGTTGACATTTTTGCAGGACCATCAGGAGGCATGGAACACATAAAGCAATGGAGAGTCACAGAACTAACATGGCCCATAAGATTAGTCAATTCATTTATTTACTTCTTTATAGAGACAGGGCCCAACACTTACTAATTAGGAAGGTCACTCCAGGTAGAAGAACCAGCGTATCAATAGAAAAAAAGAATATTTAAGTTGATAAGAAAAGAAAGAACTGAGAAATTTTATCTCCTGGTCCATGCTAGCCAAAAGTTTCATTGTGTTTAGAGAAAGGTTAAGAAAAAGGAGGAACTGCACATCAAAAGAGCAAATGCCAGATTTAGGAGCTAAACTGTCAATCCAAAGCAACTTATACTACCAAGTCGTGCAGACTGCTATAACCCTAAAAAAATGTTGATTTTGTGCATTTAACACTGGGGCCTCCTTGAGGGTAGAGGGTGGCAGGAGGGAGAGGATTAGAAAAAATACTTATCAGGTACTATGCTTATTACCCAGGTAACGAAATTATCTGTACACCAAACCCCTGTGACACACAGTTTACTTATATAACAAACCATGGACCCCCAAACCTAAAATAAAAGTTTTTAAAAATTATGTTCAATATAAGTCCCATAGCTTGAGCTGGTTAAGATTTTTTTATCTTGTAAGAGTATCTATAAATTATATTTTGGCCTTTCCATTTTGACAATTAAAACATAGTTTTGGAGATGCATTCATTCTAAAAACTAAGCTTCCTTTTGGAAAGGGTTCCAATTACCCAAAGTTTCTGGAGGGGGAATGGGGGAGAAAAAACAGGTTTCATTGCAATCTATGTTTTGCTACCTTGTAAGGTAAAAGAAGAGGTTGCAGGATTAGATAGACAGAAAATGATATGGAAGTAGAGACGCATTTCAGGATTTACAAAGTTTGTGTCTGAGATACTTGCAGGAAATTCCAGAATCTCAAAGGAAACTTAAATCAAAATGAAATATATTGTCCTGAAAAATATTATTCCTAGAATTTTGGCAACTAAAATGCAATATCAACGTTGTTATACTTTTTTGTGGACACAGCTGATGAAAAAAAACCAAACATGGCAATAAAACTTCCCACCACTGCAAGTTTGACTTCCCCATGTAAGCAAGACTTTAAAGTTATGTTAATAGTGCACTTATAACAACAGTGCTTGCAATTACCAGGAACTGTTTTAAGTACTTTAAGGATAATTGGTCATTTAATTTTCACAACAACCTATGAGGAAGATTCCATCACCATCCCCAATTTTACACATAAAGAAACATACAGAAAAGTAACAACTAGTAAGAGATGGAGCTAGGTTATGAACCTGGGCCATTTGCTTACAGAGTTGGCATTCTTAACCACTTTATTATGTCTGTAAATTAGTTTTATTCTCATTTAGGAAAGGAATTGCCATGAGAGAAGAGAGTTCAATAGCACTCATGCTGATATTTAACTGCTCGATGTCATTTCAATGTTACCGGCTGTTGCAGGTATGTCTTGGAAATTAGCTGTTTACAGCAAGGATGTTTGCCTCTCATTTCTGTAGTTCCCTGAGAAAAGAGCCTGTGTTCAATGATGAGCTCCCATCCCACATCCTGTGTGGCATTGTGTCCATCAAGCCCAGTGTGAAGGAGTTCACGGAAACCTCAGCTGTGTTTGAGGATGGGACCGTGTTTGAGGCTATCAACTCTGTCATCTTTGCAACAGGCTATGATTATTCCTACCCCTTCCTTGATGAGACTATCATGAAAAGCAGAAACAATGAGGTCACCTTGTTTAAAGGCATCTTTCCCCCACTAATGGAGAAGCCAACCTTGGCTGTGATTGGCTTGGTTCAGTCCCTTGGAGCTGCCATCCCCACAGCAGACCTGCAAGCCCGCTGGGCTGCTAAAGTATTTGCAAGTAGGTGGGCCATTCTGTCTTTCATTCATTTTATCAATGAACATTTATTGAACACGTGCTATATGCAAAGCACTGTGCTAGGGATACAAAGAGAACAAGACAATCATGTTCCTTGACCTCTCAGAGCTTAAAATGGGGTGTGGGGGATGCCATAATAGGGGAAATTTGGGGGGGTTCTAGCGAGGGGAGTTGAACAGTGAGCTCTTTTTTTTTTTTTTTTTTTT
>NW_016804151.1:217528-248311 GCF_001698545.2 Rhinopithecus bieti
GCTCACTGCAAGCTCCGCCTCCCGGGTTTACGCCATTCTCCTGCCTCAGCCTCCCGAGGAGCTGGGACTACAGGCGCCCGCCACCTCGCCCGGCTGGTTTTTTGTATTTTTTAGTAGAGACGGGGTTTCACCATGTTAGCCAGGATGGTCTTGATCTCCTGACCTCGTGATCCTCCCGTCTCGGCCTCCCAAAGTGCTGGAATTACAGGCTTGAGCCACCGCGCCCGGCCGACAGTGAGCTATTTCACACAGAGCAAACAGCATGCAGGAAGTCACAAAGGTGAGGAAAAGCATGAAATGTGTAAGGACCCAGAAACATTTTGGTGGGAAGGGAATATAAAGCAGAGGCAGGGAGTGGCAAGAAATACAGGTTTGTAAGTCATGTTAAAGAGCTTAAAGTTCTCATAGGGATTTAGAAGGACTTTGCAAGATTTTAAGCAAGAAAAAACTAGCAGAGGATAACTGCAATGTCAGGCTACATTATGAAGGTTGGAAGGGCCCTGGTGAGTGTTGGAGGTATGCCAGAAACCTCACTGGTGTCAACTACTGTCAGAATAACAAAGTCAGGCCACTCTGATTCTTGTGACAATCTTCTTCTTCCCTCCGTCTACTCTAGACCTCATGGTCCCCAGGGACTACAAGTAGGCTTATGTGAGGAAATCAAGAATATGAGGATTACATGGAGAAAGGCAATGTCTCAAATATATTGATTTAATTTACTCCAGTCATACTATTATTATCATTATTACTAAATATGTTCTTTTACTCAAGTATTCTCCAAAATATTGACCAATATAGGTGTAACTTACCTAACATAACTAATCTATAAAAACTTACACTATTGGTAATTAGTAAAACCTTACAATCATGGAATATATATATATTATCTAAAATTTTTGTAGATAAATTTCTATTTCACATATACCATGAAAATCATTATTTAAATAAACCGCATCATTAAATATTTTGTAAAGGTGCTCCCTGCAAAATACTTCCATTGCCTTTTTCCTTTGAAAGGCACAACAATGCCAAGAGCCTGAGGTATTATGAGAAGACTGGATACAGTTCATAAACCTAGGAAATTTTCATGAAGCAAATGATATCATTTATTTATTCCACAAATATTTACTGAACACCTGCTATGTGTTAGACTCTAACCTGGCATTAGGACACAACAACAAATGAAGCAGAACAAAAATCTGGCCTCGTACTTTCTAGCAGGGTGTCCAGCCAATATCAATCATAGGGTATTACCAGGCTGACATAAGACCCTAACAATGACTGGGAAGTGTTCATGCATTGCAAATTTTAGAGCAACTTTCATCCATTGTTACAAAGGCAAATAAGCTACCATTATCAGTTAAAAGAAGTTGCATTGATGTAGTGAAATTTGCAAAAAGCTAAAAAGTGTCTACTGCCCCTTAAAACACTTTAAATAGCTGCAGAAGATGTTTAAAATCCTATGCTTTCTTCCATTATCTCATTTTAAAATGCCAGAAACCTTAAAGGGAACTGTTTTACGAGATTCTTTCTTCAGAGAAGTTTTAGGAAGAAGATATAGAAAAAAAAGATAGGAAGAAATTATTAAGCTATTATATGCATGAAGTATACTGAGCACATATGTTGAGGATTAGGTCCTCCATAATGTTACAGAAATAAGAGACTGAGTGATTTGAAGCTACGACTATCTCTGCTGTCACTATCTCACTACAGGCCAGCTTTGCCATTCCCAAAGAAGGTCCATTAACTTTTCAGGTCTTTGTTTCTGTGAACTGGTATTTTGCTAAAGATATCAAAGACAGCTTCTCTTGATACAAAAATTTTCAGGAATACAGTTTATAAAAACCAAATGATTTCCATCATATGTCATTATGCATTCCTGATGTCTTTGTGTTTTCAATATTTTCTCTTCATTTCTAAACTCACGCACCCTGCCAACTATGAATGAAATGATGGATGACATTGAGGAGAAAATGGGGAAAAAACTCAAGTGGTAAGCAATTTTACTTGCTAATAGAGCAAGTCCTAAAATGTGCCTTTATATGCAGGAAAACATTAATATGCTCTAAATATTGTCATTAGTTTACATTTTTTGAACACTTGCAATAATCAAACAATATTTAGATAGTAAACAGTCATTACACTTCTTTTGTATAACTCAAGAATAGAGGTTTTCTATCAGTGATAATTTTGCCCTCCAGGGCACATATGGCAAAATCTGGAGACACTTTTGGTCATTGTGAGTGGAGAGGGCATGCTACCAGCATCTTATGGGTAGATAACAAGGATTCTGCTAACCATCCAACAATGCAGAGCACAGTCCACCAAAACAAATAATTATGTGGCTCAAAATGTCAATAGTGATGAGGTTAAGAAATGACTCTATAAATGACTACAGTTGACCTTTGAACAACACAGGTTTGAATTATATAGGTCCACTTATACATGAATTTTTTTCAATTAACATATTGCAGGCTGGGCACGGTGGCTCACACCTGTAATCCCAACACTTTGGGAGGCTGAGGCGGGCGGATTACCTGAGGTCAGGAGTTCGAGACCAGTCTGGCCAACATGGTAAAACCCTGTCTCTACTAAAAATACAAAAAAAATTAGCTGGGCACGGTGGCGTGCGTCTGTAATCCCAGCTACTCAGGAGGCTGAGGTAGGGGAATTACTTGAATCAGGGAGGTGGAGGTTGCAGTGAGCCGAGATCGCACCACTGCACTCTAGTCTAGATGACAGAGTGAGACTCCATCTCAAAAAAAAAATTTGCAATTATTTGGAGATTTGCAGCAATTTAAAAAACTCAAAGATGAATTGTGTAGCCTAGAAATATTGAATAAATTAAGAAAAAGATGCCATGTATAAAATATATGTAGATACTAATCTATTTTATCATTTACTACCATGAAATATACACAAATCTATTATTAAAAAATTAAAATTTATCAAAACTTAATGCATACAAACTCTAACAGACTATACATGGCACCATTCATAGCCAAGAGAAATGTAAACAAAGATGCAATATTGTCATAATTGCATAAAATTAATAGTAGTACATGATGTACTAGTATAATAATTTTGTAGCCACCTCCTGTTGGTATTGCAGTGAGCTCAAGTGTTTTGAGTATCTACTTAAAATGCTGTGTGACATTAATCATTTTCACCTGAGCAGCTCATATCTCCAGTAAATTCTGCATCACAGTAAAAAGTGATCTCTCAAGGTTCTCACATATTTTTACCACGTTTAGTGCAATACCTTAAGCCTTTAATAACACCATGGGCTCCATATGAAGTATCATTAATGATGTTGGAAGTGCTCCCAAGAAGCAGAGAAAAGTTATGACATTACAAGAAAAAAATTGAGTTGCTTAATATATACTATAGAGTTCTGCAGCTATAGTTACCCACCATTTCAAGATAAATGAATCTAGTGCAGCTATGCCAGCAGTCATGACATCTTGCACTTTTTGTAAAATATATTTTTATTTTGTATTGAAAATGCAGCTTTTATGTGGGTTCAGGATTGCTATAAGAAAGTATACATATAGATTCTAATATAATTTGAGAAAAAGTGAAGTCATTATATGACAAAGCAAAAGGAAGGTGAAGGATCTAAAGCTAGAAAATTTAATGCCAGCAAAGGATGATTTGATTATATCAGAAAGAGCTTTGGCTTAAAAAATGCCAAGATAACAGGAGACATGCTTGCTACCAACCAAGAAGGAGGAGATGAATTCCCAGATGCCATTATGAAAATCATTGAGGAAGAAGGATATCTGCCTGAACAGATTTTTAATGCAGACAAAAGTGCCCTATTCTGGGAAAAAAAAAAAAAAAAAAAAAAAAGCAAGCCACAAAGGCCATTTATTAATAAGGAAGAGAAGTGTGCACCAGGATTAGGAAGGAAACTAATAAGCTAACTACTGTTTACTGCAAATGCAGTCAGATTTATGATCAGGACAGCCCCTATCTATGAAGCTACCCCCTCAAGCCTTGAAGGCAGAAGATGAATCTCAGTTTCCTCTCTTTTGGTTATACAAGACCCTTTTTCTGGATTAGCTCCGTCAATGCTTTGTCCCTGAAGTCAGAAAGTCCTTGCCAATAAGAGACTGCCTTTTAAAGTTTTTTTGATATAGACAATGCCCCTGACCACCCAGAACCCCATGCGTTCAACATCGAAGGCATCTAAGTGGTCTAATTTCCCCCAAACACAACATTCTAATTCAGCCTTTATATCAGGGAGTCATACGGATCTTTAAGGCTCATCACATACCGTACTCTATGGAAAAGATTGTCAATGCTGTGGAAGATAACCCCAATAGAGAGAACATCATGAAAGTCTGGAAGGATTATACCATCGAAGATGTCCTAATTGTTATAGAAAAAGCCATGAAAGCCATCAATCCTAAAACAACATATTTATCCTGGAGAAAACTATGTCCAGATGTTATATATGACTTCAGAGGATTTACAACAGAGCCAATCTTGAAAAAGATTGTGGATATGGCAAAATAAAAAGGCGAGGGTGAAGGGCTTCAAGATATGGATCATGGAGAAATTCAAGAGCTAATAGACACCACTAATAGACACTTTTAATTCCACACTAGAGGAACTAAAAGATGACTTGATGGAGATGAGTGCTTCCAAAGCAGTGCCATATGAGAAAGAAGACATAGAAAAAGCCGTGCCAGAAATAAATTGACATTAGATAATCTGGCAGACGGGTTCCAGTTATTCAAGACTGCTTTTGACTTCTTTTATAACATAGACCCTTCTATGATACAGGCACTGAAACTAAAGCAAATGATAGAGGAAGGATTACTACTATATAGAAAATCTTTATAGAAATAAAAAAGCAAAAGTCAGACGGAAATTATAATGTATTTCCATAATTACACCAAAGTGCCTGCCTCTCCTGCCCCCAATTCTACCTCCTTCATCTCTTCCACTTCTGCCACCCCTAAAACAGCAAGACCAACCCCTTCTGTTTCTCCTCCTCCTCCTCCTCCTCCTCAGCCTACTCAACATAAAGATGATGAGGATGAAGATGTTTATAAGCCACTTCCACTTAATGAATAGTAAACATATTTTTTCTTCCTCATAATTTTCTTAATAACATTTTCTTTTCTCCAGCTTACTTTATTGTAAGAATAGCATTTAATACATATGATATATAAAATATGTGTTAATCAACTGTTTGTGTTATTGGTAAGGCTTCCAGTCAACAGTAGGTTAATAAGAGTTAAGCATTTGGGGAGTCAAAAGTTACACATGGATTTTTGACTGCAAGAGGACTCAATGCCCCTAACCCCTGAGTTCTTCCAAAGTCAACTGAATATAGGAAGTTTCTTTACTTTTTCAAACATTTAACATGGCGTTGATATGTCAACCTAAAGGAAAACACGGAGACAAATGTAATATAAAAAGAATTGATTTGGGCCAAATTTGAGGACTGCAACCCAGGAGCACAGAGTCAAATTGCCCTGAATATACACTCCGTTAGCAGCAGTTACAAGTAGGTTTTTAAAGGAAAAACAAGAGTCAACTTCTAAGTTGTTTACCAAGAACTTACATTAAAATTATATAAGCTATTGATTGGCTATACACTGTTCTTTGTATCACAAATTCCAGGAACATGAAGATGATGGGTGAGACAGCTAGTCAGGAATCAAAATGCTTTTTAACAATTGCCCCCAGGCATTGGTAGAGGGCAACATGACAAGTCCCATATGCCTGGCTATCTGAGCTTGATAAATTTTGCATACCCCACATAGTGCAGACTACTCTGAGCTATTTTTCTTCTCTGACATTGAATGCCACAATGTAGTCACCCACTCAGGGCCTAGAGAAGAAAAGAAATGGAATCCTCAGATTCAACAAAACCTCCTCTGCTCAACTTCATCCAGTTCACAGAACACCTCTCAGAGTTGGGCACTTTTATGTGCTAACAATTCATGCAGCTTGATACCCCTTCCTTTAGAGCCCAGTAGGAATAAAGATGAGGAAACAGGTTAAAATGTTCTTATTGCTTAAATGATAAGCTGCTCTTCAGAGTTTCAAAAAGCAAATTAGGCCACGTTCCAACCAAAAGAACTATAGAGACAGAAAGGGGTGATCTCTTTTCTGTCATAAAAGGAAATGGCCAACACCCCTATAACAAAAGACAGGTTAACAAGAGAAAAACATAACAGATTTATTATGTGCACATGTGTGCATAAGAGCCTTAGAAAACATGAACTCAAAGGAGGGCCAGTTCGTTCATGTTTAAATATTCTCTTCACTGGGGATAGGGAAGATGGAAGTGTAAAAGTAAATGATTTTTCAGAGGAAATTAATGAGTCCAAAGAACAGCAGCCCGGACCAAGTTTCTCTGTGCTTTGGGGGAGGTATAATCACCCAACAGATTCATCTTGCTCACTGCCCAGAAAAGCTGATGCACTGAGAACAGCAGGTTTTTCCAATAGAGAGAGTTTAATAAACACACAGCTGTCAGAGGCATTTGAACCAGAGTGACTCCATCTTGAATAGGGGCTGGGTAAAATGAGGCTGAGACCCCTAGGCTGCATTCCCAGGAGGTTAGGCATTCTTAGTCACAAGACGAGATAGGAGGGCAGCACAAGATTCAGGTCACAAAGACCTTGCTGATAAAACATGATTCAGTAATGAAGCTGGCCAAAACCCACCAAAACCAAGATGATGAAAAAAGTGACCTGTGGTCATCCTCACTACTTATTATACGCTGATTCTAATGAATTAGCATACTAGAAGACACTCCCACCAGCACCATGACAGTTTACAAATGCCATGGCGATATCAGGAAGTTACCCTATCTAGTCTAAAATGTGGAGGAACCCTCAATTCTGGGAACTGCCCATTTCTTTCCTGGAAAACTCATGAATAATCCACCCCTTGTTTAAAATGTAATCAAGAAGTAACTGTAAACATACTCAGTTGAGCAGCCCACGCCACTGCTCTGCCTATGAAGTAGCCATTCTTTTATTTCTTTACTTTCTTAATAAACTTGCTTTCACTTTACGGACTGGCCCTGAATTCCTTCTTGTGAGAGGTCCAAGAACCCTCTTTTGGGATCTGGCCAGCTAAACAGAAGGACAGGAGTTTATTACTACTCAAATCAGCCTCCATGAAAATTCAGAGGCTAGGTTTATTTAAGGATAGTTTGGTAGTCTGGGGGCTAGGGAATGGGGAATGTTGATTGGTTGGATCAGGGATGAAACCATAGGGAGTCAAAGCTTGTCTTCTGGTCTTCCTGGGAGGAGACCACATGACAAGATGAACCAGTTTACCAGTCTGGGTAGTGCCAGCTGGCCCATCAGAATGCAGGGTCTGAAAAATATCTTGAGCACCAATCTTGGGTTTTACAATGATGATGTTATCCACATGAGCAATTGGAGACTTCTGACTGCATGACTCCTGAGCCCTAATTTCTTACCTTGTGGCTAATTTGTTAGTTCTACAAAAGCAGTCTGACCCCCAAGCAAGGAGGGGTTTTGTTTCGGGAAAGGGCTGTTACCATCTTTGTTTCAAAGTTAAACTATAAACTAAATTTCTCCCATAGTTAGCTTGGCCTATGCTCAGGAATGAATAACGGAAGCTTGGAGATTAGAAGAAAGATGGAGTGATTACATTTTTTTTTCACAGTCATAATTTTTTTAAAGGTGATTTCAGAGGTAGCATCACAGGATATAGGAGACTGAAGGGAGGAAAGCATGTCAAACAAAGGCTGTCCTGTTCTGCAGATGAAATCTCACAGAGAGCGGCTCTCAGAGTCAGTAGCCTGTGATGAAAGTTTCTCTGTCAGACATTCAGCGGTGCCTGGCTCTCAGTCTCTCTCTCCTGTGAGTTAATATTTCCTAGAGTGGGCAAGGGAGGCCTCCGAGAAACCTAGTTTCCATCTTCCGTTTACTTCCCTTTCTTTTCTCCACAGATAAAAATCTCCTTCACAAAGGCAGCTTTTCAGGGCTATTTCCGTCTGCAGGCCCTCTGAATGGCCATCTCAAAATCTTTCAAGGAAGTATATATTTTGCAGTAAAATATTTTTTGTTTTCTTTAGTATGAAACAATTTATATTATTAGATTATGGAAGTATTAAAATCATCCATGATCCCACTTTTAAACAAACTAATCTGAAAGTCTAACATTGGGGCAGATTCTAAGCAATGTATTATAAAGAATAATGTGTTAATGAGTAAACTAAGTTAATTGGTCTCCTTAAACCAGAGGGTCAGTTTACTCCACGCCACATGGCCAAAGGCAAAAATCCAACATTACATCAAACTCAGAGATTAGGAAGGAGGAGAAAAGCAGCTCACTTAGCCAAAGAAAAAGCAATAAATTCAATTTTGTAGAAAAGGGGGGCATAAATGGAATTGCCATTTAAAATATTATTTTTCTGAAAGAAAACATAAGAAATTAATGCTCTTATTTGCAACTGTAACACTTATTGCAGTATGTTCTCTTCTTTCTTCAGGTTTGGCCAGAGCCAGACTTTGCAGACAGATTACATCACATATATGGATGAGCTGGGCTCTTTCATAGGGGCCAAGCCTAACATACCATGGCTCTTCCTGACAGATCCCCGCCTGGCCCTGGAGGTGTACTTTGGCCCTTGCAGCCCATATCAGTTTCGACTGATGGGACCAGGGAAGTGGGATGGGGCCAGAAATGCCATCCTGACCCAATGGAACCGGACAGTGAAGCCAACCAGGACAAGAGTTGTCAGTGAAGCTCAGCGACCCTACCCCTTTTACAATTTGCTTAAAATGCTTTCATTCCCATTACTCCTTCTGGCTGCTACACTTACATTTTATTAATGAGAAAGTCTTTGAGGTCTCAAAGTTGAGTAGAAGTGTAATCACACAATACAACACACACACACACACACACACACACAATCACAACATAGTTCCTCTCTCCTTTCCTGAAGTTATGAAAATCAGTCTTGGCCTATTTGAATTAAAGTATAAGTAAAATGGAAAATACTCAGCCTCTCTCTCTGTTGGGAATCTGTTCTCTAAAAGGCTTTTCACATGCTGAATTGGCAAATTTGGGGATGCTTAAGACAGGAAGTTGAATATGCCTGAGCACGGATTTTCAGGCTGAACAAAGTTTAATAAAATGTAAAGGCATTTTATTTTGTCCATTATAGTATATCAACCAAATGTATTTTTCACATTAACTGAAGTTCTTGACATTAAATCAACATAGAGAGTTAAGTTTATACCAAGACAACAAAGATAAAATGAACATATTGCTTGAAAGACACATACTGCCAAAGCTCTCCCAAGAAGAAACATATAACCTGAATAGACCTAAATCTATTAAAGTACTTGAATTTGTAGTTTAAAAACTCTTCCACAAAGAACAACAGGCCAAGATGGCTTCACTGGTTAATTCTGTCAAACATTTAAGAAAGCAGTATACCAATTATACGCAAAATTTTCCAGAAGATTAAAGAGGACAGAATAAACCTCAGCTCATTGTATGAGGTCATCAAAGCCCTGACACCTAAACAAGACAAACACATTCTAAAAATATAAAATATAGATCAATATCCTTCATGAAGATATATGTAAAAATTCTTAACAAATGTTAATATAATCCAATAGTACATAAAATAAATCACATAACAAAGTAAGAATTATTCTGGGAAAGCAATGTTGGTTTAATAGTCAATGTAATTCACCACATTTGTAAACTAAAAATGAAAAACCATATGATCATCTCAATAGATGCATAAAAAGCATCTGACAAAAGCCAATATCCATTCCTGAAGAAAACTCTCAACAAAGTGATAGAAGGAAACTTCCTCAACATGAAAAGAGCATCTATGAAAACCTACAGCTAACATCATACTCAATGGTGAAAAACTAACTGCAGTATTTCTAAGATCAGGAACAATATAAAGGTCTTGGTTCTCACCACTTCTAGTCAGCATCCTACTGGGGTTTCTAGCCAGTGCAATAAAGAAAAAAAAAGAGGAATAAAAGATATCAAAAGTGGAATGGGAGTAGAACTTTCTTTATTCTTAGACAACATGGTTGTCTATGCAGAAATTTTGAACTGTACATAAAAATTACTAGAATAATTGTATTTCTGTATACTAACAGTAAATGGAAAAATAGAAAATTGTAAACTATTACTTATAACATCCAACAATATGAAATATTTAGGATAAGCCAGCATAAGAAAGGTAAAAACTATACACTGAAAGCTAGAAAACATAGCAGAGAGAAATTAAAGGTCAAAATAAATAGAGAGATACACTATATCTTGGGTTGGACCACCAATATTGTGGTGATGTCAGTTATCCCCAAATTGATCCATAATTTCAATGCAATACTCCTAACATACTTTTTTATAGAAATTTATTCTAAAATTAATGAGGTATTTAAAGGACCTAGAATTGTTAAAAAATAACTTTGAAAAGCCCAGGCACAATGGCTTACACTGGTAATCCCGGTACTTCGGGAGGCTGAGGCAGGCGGATCACCTGAGGTCAGGAGTTCAAGACCAGCCTGGCCAACATGGAGAAACCCCATCTCTACTAAAAATACAAAATCAACCAGATGTGGTGGTGCATTCCTGTAATCCCAGCTACTTGGAAGGCTGAGACAGGAGAATCACTTGAAGTGGAGGTTGTGGTGAGCAGAGATAGTGCCATTGCACTCGAGCCTGGGAAACAATAGCGAAACTCTGTCTCAAAAAGAAAACAAAAAAATGTGGAGCACTAATACTACCTGACTTCCGATTTCAACATTTCTTATTTTATGAAGCTACAGTAATCAAGTCAGTAGGTTATGTTGTGAAGATAAATAATAGGTCAATTAAAAAGAATGGAATGTCTGGAAACAGAATCACATGATATAGACAAAGTTGAAAATTCAGTAAAGACAGGAGAGTCTTTTCAACAATTGGTGCTGGAATCATTGGATATCATGCGATATGAAGAAACAAAACCTTCAGTCAATGCTTTGCACTATATATAAAAAGTAACTGAAAGAGTATTACAGAACTAAAACCCTAAAACATCCAGCAGAAAATGAAAATCTTTGAGTTAGGCAAAAATGTCTTACATACACTACTAAATGCACAATATTCCTTTTAAAAACTGTGTAAATTGGATTTCATCAAAATTAAGAACAATTCTAATATTCCCTTAGGAAAGAATATAGTAAGTACATTGATGCTTATGACATGCATATTACTTGTATCTAATAAAAGCAGGATGAATATTCTAACTCAATTTTTCTAACTGGAGAGATGGATAGGACATAGTAGAGAAAGTTCAGACTTGAAAAGAAAAATGTATACCAAACTATCTCAGTTTGTTTTTAGAACATATATAATTTATCCTAATCAGAATTGGCTCAAACCAGATGTGTCTCCAAAGTATTCTCATGTACATGTGTGTATGTGTACACACATGCTAGTGTTGTGTTGTGTTTAGTATGATGCTAGATTGTATAACAGAAAGAGTCTGTAAGAATTATAAGCTGATTTTCCAAATATCCTATGCACATATCTCTGAGTCCTCTGTTCAGTCTGGGGACTACCAATGAAGACTAATCTGGAATCTTGGAGAGACACACTTGGGAAGATATTTTGAGTGGAGGTCTCTGTTTCTGGAACATGTTTCAGGGTGTGAAAGTCTCGTTCCCTCCTCAGACCTGGTACTAGAGGGATGTTCTCCACAATCAAGACTGTGGTGAAAGTGTGGCTAAGTGGACTGCTGAGCCCTTCAGACTTAGTTTATTTGGGCCAACTAGAAACTTTTTTGTAATTCAGACTTCTTGATATTTTATTGAGTCATACGGATAATATTACTTTGCACTAAATTGAATTTGATGGAATGCTGCTTATAACCTCTGTGTATTTGGTCCTGTGTAGTAAGTAGACATAAGTGTGGTTCTTCCCATTGTCTTTACCAACTATGCAAAACAAAGTGAGAACAGAGCCATTAAGGAGTGACAAAAGGCGAGGGAGCATGCTAACTCAAAGCTAACTCATGCACCTCATTCTTCTGATTGGGCAGCCTGCTTATCTGTGAAATCTATGTTTGTGTGTATATACAATCTGTAATTGAATCTAGTGTAAGGACTATGCCAGACAAACCTGTTAATAAACTCACTAAATAAAACTCTTTCGCCAGGTGATTCCCAAAGACAATCACAGCTTTTCAGTCAGATTGATAGCAAATCTCACAGTTAAAAAACTACTCTGTTTTACATCATGAGATACAGAAGAAATCATATTTTTAATGTTTTACTTTGCCTCTAAAATCCTAGCATAAATTAACATATTTTTAAAATAGGGTTAATAGAAATGGTTTATACCTGGAATCCCAGCATTTTAGGAGGCCCAGGCACAAAGATTGCTTAAGCACAGGAATTTGAGACCAGACTAAGCAACATAGCAAAACCCTGTCCTACAAAAAAAAATTAACATTAAAAAACTAGCCAGGTTATATGATTGAGATGTGTGTCCCCTCCAAATCTCACGTTGAAATGTGATCCCCAGTGTTGGAAGTGGGCCCTTGTGGGAAGTGATTCTCTCATAAATGGCTTGGTGCCCTCCCTAGGGTAATGAGTGAGTCCTCAATCTATTAGTTCACATGAGAGCTATTATAGTTGTTTAAAAGAGACTGGCACCTCCTCTCCTCTCTCTTGCTCCGATTCTGGTGCTCCCTTTCACACCATGTGACATGCCTGCTCCCCCTTCACCTTCTGCCATGATTGTAAGCATCCTGAGGCCTCACCAGAAGCAGATGTGGGTGTCATGCTTCTTGTACTGTCTGCAGAAAGATGAACCAAAATGAAGCTCTTTTCTTCATAAATTACCCAGTCTCAGGTATTTCTTTATAGCAACACAAAATGTGTAACTGGCAAAAGGGTCTTGCTGCTTGCCGCTTGCAGAAAGATGCCAACATAACAAGAGCGAAGTGTGACGGAGAAAGAGTGAGTTTTATTATCCGTGTTAGCAAGGAGAAGAGTGGGCAGAATTCTTTCCCCAAAATTTCCACTCTTCAATTTGTGGAAGCAACGCAGGGTTTGTTTTGTTTTGTTTTGTTTTGTTTTGTTTGTTTTTAAGTGACAGGGGTTTGGAATGCAGGAGAGGAAGAGGGCTTAGAGGTGTCAAGTGGCATGATGTGCTCCAATGGCTTATCTTGAATTATTGTTCCATTTGGTGAAGGGGCCAGTGCCATCCTGGGCCCAACCAGGTTACAAATTAATTGCAGTCCATCTTGCAATTAATTCCTAGCCAGGGGTGAGTTTTGGCCTTGACTGGGAAGAGAATTCCAGAATTATCTTGTCCCTGTCAGGATCTGGCTCCCACAGCTTCTAAGGAAATATATAACCAGGTAAGTGAGACTGGTGAGCACTTAACAAGCATCTGAGGTAATAAATGTGCATAAGGCATGGGAGCATAGAATGGGAAAAGAAAGGGAGTGGAGGTTCACAGCACATTCTGAGACTGGATTTCTCCAAGTTATATCTTGAAATTGGGGAGAAAGGAGGAAAGAAAACAAAGTTTTAAAATGCAGTTTGAACCCAAGCTGCTTGGTTACAAATGGACTGATACATTAGGTGTGGTGGCATGCACCTGTAGTCCTAGCTACTTGGGAGGTTAAGGTGGGAGGATTACTTGAGCCCAGGAGTTCAAGGTTATAGTGAGCTATGATCACACCAGTGTACATTAGAGCCTGGGTAACAGCAAGACTCTGTCTCTAAAAAATAAAAAATAAAAAAATAAAAATAATAGATACAGCATTGTAGTCACAGGAATTCACTAATGTTGATTCTCTTCTCTCTCTTATATTTGTATAGTGTCACATCTGAATCTTTTACAAACATTTATCTATTAATTTATATGGCATTTCCTCTGTTAATGTCACTCTGCCCTATTTTATAATGAGGAAATTGAAACTTTGAGGTAGTATAGAGGCAAAGCTAAGCCTCCTGCTTTCCAATCCAAGGTTCTTTCCAAGAACTATTTGGCTATTATTTTCTCTAAATAGCACATGAGAGAATTGAGAGCCAAAAGGACATAGTTATATCAGTACTTATGCAATATTTTTCATATATGAAGTAGGCGGTACTCTTCATAAATATGATTAAATGCATTGTGCCTATTTTATTGATCTGTATGTGTATCTAATACACACAAATATGCATGTATGCATATAAAATGGACACTATATATGTATATACTATACATGCATATGTATATAAAATGGGCACAATGCATTTAATCATACCTACAAAGAGTATTACCCACTTCATAATGAGTAATATTACTTGTGTGTGTGTGTGTGTGTCCAAAATCATAAAGGAGATGTGAAGGGACTAATGTAGAGAGCAAGAGAAATTTGTCCTGGTATCTCAAGAAAGGCTTCCCAGAGGAGGTGCCATTTGATCTGGACTATGAATATGCAGGAGAAGATGAAAAAGAGTATTCTAAGCAGAAAGAGTACATTCTTCAAAGACATGGTAAAACAAGTTCAGTGATAAGAGTAAAGAATGTAAACAGGCAAGTGGTAGAAAATAAGGATGAATAGGAAGCCTAGGTCAGACAATAAAGAGCTTCACATGTCATGCTGAGTTTGTAACCGATGATGTCTACCACAGAGATCTTAAGGAAATGGCAATGATATGACCTGAATTTTGTAGAAAGAGAACTCTGGCAGTAGTGTGGAGGATGGACAAGTGTCTACCTGAATGTACAGGGTAAATGGAACGGTAGAATCAAGGAAAACATTACTGTTTCCATTGAGAAACTGAGTAGATCACAACTCTTCCATCTGAACGAAGTAATCCCAAAGGACTAGGTCTTGAGTACAAAATAGTAACAAAAATTAGGATGAACTAAATTTGAGATGCCTGTGAAGATGTCCCCAAGGAAACTGGAAATCTGAATCTGGAAGGCAGAAAAGAGAGATTTCAGAGTAGTATGGCTAAAAATAGCCACTGGAGCCATAGACAGGGATGAAACCAGCCAGGGAGAGGGTGTAGAACCATATAGGAAAAGAAAGAAGTAAACGAAAGAAAGAACTGTAGAAGAAAATAGGAAAAGAACCCTAGTTGGGAAAGGGGAAAAGGAGAATTAAGAAGGAATAATTAGAAAGGTAGAAAAGGAAATCAGGAGAGAGTAATGTGCAGGGGTATAGAAAAAGGAGTTTCAAGGAGTTAGTAAACCCAACAAATTGCCCATCAACAGGACAATTCCAAAATCCATCTGAAAGAATTATGAGGAAGAGGAGATAGGAGAAAAATGGCAAAGGATTTAAACAAAAAAATTGTCACAGGACGAAAACATGAAACATAAATATATTTTTGAAATTTCAATCTCAATTAACATAAAAAGTGCAAATTCAAACAATAAAATGCCATTTTACCCCATAAGATTAGGAAAACAGATTTAATAGAAAATTAGTAAAGCTGGCAGGGTATGATAAAAAGTAGTCTTTCTCGAATGGTGATGAGTAAAATAAAGCCAAAGGGAAGGGGAAGTGGCGGGAAGAGTGCTCCCTACTGAGAGGCCCCTATCCGCAAAGTTCTGGAGATAAGAAAAAACACGGTGCATTTGAAGAAATGGGGAAAATCCTTTATGGTTTCGAACAGAGTTGGGAGGGAAAAGGCTAGAAATGAGCCTGGAGAGGAAGGCAATGCCTCTAATGATAAGGGAGATTCTTATACTAAATACTCAGCAGGGGTCTGGGCCTTACTGGGCAGCCACACAGATCAACAGGCAGGCCAGTTAGACATGGCACCTTGCTCTGTATCTACCAATCTCTTTAAGGACATAAACCACAATCTGGTTTAGACATTACTTTGATGATTATAATATTTTGATAATTAACAAATGTATATCTGGATGCAATGTCATAATACGGCTTTTTAGTTAAAAGTACTTGAAGGAAAAGTGAATATTAGATTAAAAAAATTAAGCTACAAGGCAATGATAGCTGATATTTAAGCCACAAGGAAATGATAGCTGAAATTTCTATGCATATATTTAAAATTTACATCTTACATTGAGCAGTGACCTAGGTGCCTTCAACTGCCCTCTCCTTAGATTTATTAAGGTGTAGATAGCTTCACAGATTACCTTTTCTTATAATAAAAGAAGTATAACCAGAGCCTTTATGACTACATTCACTAATTTCTCCTCTCTGAAATAAGACAATGTAATCTTCAGGTATTTGGTTTACTAAAATGTCACAGATTCATCACCACCCCACCCAACTAGTCATCAAATGAGTTTTGCAGCTAAGAACCGACTCATGTTATATACCTGCCTTCTTAATGTATTAAGAAAATCCTTAAGCTCCGTTAAGTTTTGGCCACATATGAGACATCCAAACCCAGATACCTTTGGGGACTAGACTGAAAAAATAAGTGAGTAAAGCAGACAGATTGCATATTAATCATTCTGTTGGCACGTTAAACATAGAGAAATCATCCTTTACTTCCACAAAGATATTTGCAGGCCCAGGACAACAACCAGATTTTCTAAACTTTTTAGAGAAGCCTTGTATTGATATTTTCATCTGTAATTTTCTGGATTTTAATGTTTAGCAACAACTTTTAAAAAAGACTTGTAAGTCTTAGATGGGCTGGAGAAAACTCAGTAAGGGCAGATTTCAGCCGAAGAACCTCCAATTCAAGACCTTCTCCTTACCTTCTCTGAAAACAATATGTATTGCCATCTTCCAGCCACCATTTTCAAGGTTCAGAGGGAGTTTAAAGCTCTCCTAATTTAACCCTTGGTTGATATTTGTGTTCTCTCTACAATATCCAGCCTCCTCTTTAACACCTCTTTGGACACAAAATTCATTCATTACCCTCTGGAGCAGCCTTCAGATAACTGACTGCCTCTGGCATTTACCCAGTACAGCCACCAATCATTCACAGTGGTAGACACCAGCCCTGTGAGATAGAAAGAGGTTCAAATGCGGGAGTCACAGCTACCTGCTCAACAACTCAAAGCAAAACACTAAACTGATTCCAAACTAGAGTCTTCATAAATTAATAGAATATTTAAAAAGGAATATTTCTAGGAATTTGTTATATAGATATTTTTGCATAAATGCACAAAGATGGATGAACAAGGAGAATCATTGCAGTGTCATTTATAATCATGAAAACCTGGAAACAATTCAAATATCTATAATAGTATAAAATAATATACAGTAAAATATATGAGATCAACCTATATATACTGACATGGAACTCTTTTCAAAATATATTGTTTAATGAAAAAAGCAAGTAATAAAATAAACAGTACTTCTTCATTTATGTAAAGTCCATGTATCTCTGTGTATATAAATGTTATGTATACACAGAAGGAAATGTCTGAAAGCCAACTGTCATCAGTCGTTTTCTCTGAAGATTAGATTGGGGCTGGAAATGGGAGGAAGGAGTAGGAACTCTGTACTTTTGTTTCTACATACTTTTGTATTATTTGAGTTTTTTCAATGAAGACATTTTCACACATGACTTGTTTTATATTTAAGAAAATAATTTTTTAAATAGGTATCATTTAGTCTAGAAAGCAATTGGTGGACCTTGTGAAGACAAGAGAAAAATGAAAGGTTTTGTGTATGAATTTTAGTCTCAACTGCAAACTACTTTTCTGCTTTCTCAATGACACTACTTTGTCCTGTGTGTCATGTTACCACTCCCTGCATTCAGATGATTGTGTTTGTGCATTATGTAACAATATTAATTGTGCTACTGCCAGAGAGGACTGTGGCTAATGAGGTATATACTCATTAGAATGTACTTTAGCAGAATACACAGTTGTAGATAAACCAACAAAAGATTGAGTCCAAGTTGTGAACTTCTCCTTACCTTTCCTGAAAACAACATGAATTGTCATCTTCCAGTCACCATTCTCAAAGTTCAAAGGGAGTTCAAAGATCTCAGCCTATGGATCTCAGCCTCTTGGCCCTGCACATCAGCAAGGGAAGAATAGTGGAATCACAAAAGTCCCCAGGTAATATATGTAATTTTTTTCATAATGCATCACCCAGATCAATGCTGAGATCTGGAAAGAGATGGCCATAGGTTGTGATAATGCCCTGCCACCTCCCCATCTATCCTCCACTCTGCTGCAAGTCTGGCCACAGCATGCCCTGCTCAAAACCCTTCAAAGGCTTCTTGTCACCTTTTGGATAATGCCCAAACTCAATAGCAACTGAGGTCCTCTGTGATCTGGCTCTACTGTTTCTCATTTTTACCTCTTCCTTGCTCCCTCTTAATACTCTGATAGCATTGGACTGGTGATATTTCCTAAACTCATACCATAACGATCCTCACCTCTTTTCTCCAATTCATGCTGTTTCCCTGGTCACAGATACCTTCCATCATCCCACACACATCTCTACCACCACAGCCTTGGACAACTCCTGCTCTTTGTTATTTATCTGTATTCTTTCTGCACAGTGGTTTTCCTGGGGACCATTGTCTTCATTCCTCTTTGCCCATAACTATCTTTACATATACATGTTGAAATGATTACTACAGTCAAGGTAATTAATATTTCCATCATCTCACCCTTCCCTAACTGGTGTGTGTGTGGGGGGGGTGTGGGTAAGAGCACCAAAAATCTACTCTCTTAGCAAACTTCTACTGTACAATACAATAATATCTGCAAGAGGCAGGCAAATGCCTAGGCAGACAGGGGCAGGTCTCTGGTGAAACCCCACCTTCAAGCCAAAGACAGTTTAAAGCCTGAAAGCCAAGCTACAAGTCAAATCCACAGACTGGATTGAGAACCTCTCTTCCCATTTGGTGCACTTTCCTCTGAATGATCCCTACCCTTCACCTATTTTACATATACCTACCCTTCCCTAATTGGTTTTTTACACTGCCATGCCCACTGAGTTGTGCCTTTGTTTTAACCTTTTTTGCATACTCACAAACCAATCACCACTCCCCAATCTGAGCCCATAAAAGCCCTGGACCCAGCCACACTGAAGGGGAGACCACCCGACTTCATGTGGTGGACCACCCTCATGGCCCCTCTTTGCTGAGAGCTGTTCTGTCACTTAATAAAGCTCTTCTCTGCCCTTCTCACCCTTCAATTGTCAATGTAACCTCATTCCTCTTGGATGCACAACAAGAACACAAGAATTGCTGAACACGGGCATGAACTGTAATACAGGTGGGCTGGGGCACTCCTGGGCCAGTCATGGGGTGAGCCAGTGTGCAAGCCACTGTCAAACGGGCAGAGTACCTACTGCAGCAGACCTGGGGCCGAGTGAGGCCCAGGTTGGGGCATCACCAGCCAGACACTTCCAGCTGGCAAAAGTGACTGAGAAAAATCCTCTGTCAGTGAAACTATTAACTATAGTCCACATGCTGTATATCAGACCTCTAGATTTATTCATCTGACAAAACTGCAATTTTGTTTCCTTTTATCTACATCTCCTGATCTCCCCCTACCTCTGGTAACCACCTTTCTACTCTGTTTGTGTGTATTCTGCATTTTTTAAGATGCTGCATGTAAGAAAGATGTGGAGTATTTTTTTTCTGTGGCTTATTTCACTTAGCGTAATGTCCTCTAGGATCATCATGTTGCAAATGGCAGGATCTCCTTCCTTTCTAAAGCTGAATAATATTCGTGTGTGTGTGTGTGTGCATGCAGAAACCAGCCCTTTCAAAAGATTCCATGCCTGATTTCAACCAAATGCCTGACTGATAAGAGATCACCGACAACCATGGAGTGGTTCTGGCCAGTCTGCAGAGAATGCGCAGTGAGGGTTTTGTGTCCTCTGCTTCACCTTTTGACATCAGAGGGCCAAAAATGCCACCCTTGGGTCATGCTAATCCTGCCATTTTTTGAACATGGGTCCCATGAATGAAGATGAAGTTCAATTGTGCACGTAAATGTTTCTCATTTTATAAACACTTATGATTCCTCCTATAGCATATTGAATTTGCATATTTAGCCACCCTGCTCAACATAAATTCATGTTCCCTTTGCCCCACCTCCCCCCCACTCACAAAAGTGTCTGCTTCTAGCTTCTAGCTAGAGGCCATGCTTCCCAACTGGTCAGAAGGGCCACCCTTCAGGCTATAACCATTTATGAGAAATAAAGCTCTCCTTTACAAACTTATGAACCTTGTCATTCTTCAACTGACACTAATATATCATGATCCATCAAGCTTAAAATCTTACAAATAACCTTTATTGTCTCTGTCCCCTTAGCTATTTGTAGTTATTAGGTCACCAAGATCTGAAAATAGACACATCTATGAGAATAGAAGAGGCAAAGTCAAACCACAAGATATCTATATTCTTCCTGAACTCCTCCCTATGTGAGCATTTGTGCACCTGCACTTGTGCACACACACATGCATGCATGCACACACACACACAGATTTGAACATGAAATATATTGGGCTTAAAGTAAATAAGTTAATCCTGTTGGCAACCTGTTCTTGTTCCCACTTTACTCGACTATTCCCTAAAAGTACATCCAATTCAATGAAATGTTAGCAAATAATTCCAATTTTTCTATAGGAAGACAAAGGAACACACCTGACACCAAAAGGCAAATATTAATAAAAATTCCTCATTAGATCTGTTTCCTCTCAAATTCTTCTCAGATTACTTGTCACCCCCACCCTTTTTTCAACCCTTCCTCCCAAGAGCTTCTCCATCCTTGGTTCCAAACTAACTGCCTCCCCCACCATCTACACACTGTAGGAAAGAAAAGATTGTTCACACATTGCAAAGTTCATAGCTGAGGTCCCTATAACAAAAGACAGATTAACAAGAAAAAAGGCCAGGCATGCTGGCTTGTGCCTATAATAGCATTTGGGGAGGCCAAGGCAAGAGGGTTGCTTAAGGCCAGGAGTACAAGACAAGCCTAGTCGATGTAGCAAGACTACACCTACAAAAATAAGCCAGGTGTGGCAGTGTGTGCCTGTAATCCTAGCTACTTGGGAGGCTGAGGTGGGAGGACTGCTTGAGCCTAAGAGGTCAGCTGCAGTGAGCCATGATTACACCACTGCACTCTGGCCTGAGCGAGAGTAAGACGCTGTCTCCAAAAAAACTCAAAACAAACAATAAAACAGAGAAAAGCATACACATCTATTTAATACAAGTTTTACATGACACAAGGGCCTTCAGAAATAAAGATCCAAAGAAACAGGGAAACATGTACTTTTATGCTAAGTTTGATGAAGTAGATAGTTGAGGAAAAGTATGATTAGACAAAAGGTGCATGCTGCAATTGTCAGAGTAGGTAGACAGGCAGATTTGAATAGGGCAGGATGGGGCCCCAAAGAATGTCAGGTAACTGTCAGGCAATTGTCAGGCCATCTCCTCGGGAGTGATAAGCGGTCACAGCCAGTACCAGGGAAGGGGAAATTTCCTATCAAACAGGAAACATCTTGAGCTTGTGGGCAACAACTTCCCAATAAGAACTTAAAAATAGCAAACGTGTCCAGGCATGCACAGTAAGGGACAAAATGGCAACATTTCACCTTCTTCTGGGGACATGTCCAGGCATGCACAGTGAGGGGCAAAATGGCAGAGTTTGACTGGTACATAACCTTTCTCTGTGTGCACTAGACTGGTAAGGGAAAATTACCTTAAAAGAGCATACACATAACTTCAACTAGCAAATAGCACATGTGGCCCTTCCCAGATGCTGGCAAGTCACTACTCATGCTGCGATTAGCCAACAGCCTGCTCAAGGGGAAGGATGAGGGGAGGAGACTAAGAAGAAACATGAAATCGTAACTATAAGATTCCTGAGCCAACAATCAGGCGGGGCACTCAGTCTTTCAGGTTACCCACTTGATCCGTTCCAAGTATACTTTACTTCAATAAACCTTCACTTTTGCTTTAAATCTACTTCTGTCTCTTGGCTGAGTTCTTTCTTCCACGAAGGCAAGAACCCAGGACTGTGAACCCTGCCCAGACTCATTGCTGGTAGCACAATGGAAATAGACTGTGGGCAACTTAGCAAGGCTGGTTTGTTCAGATTATTCTCTGTGTCCCTGTGTCTTCAGAGATAAGGATGCTCCTTTTCTCTGAATATAGGGAGGGTACCTCAAAATGAGAGACTTATTCAGAGGAAGGTCAAAGAATTATTTTATGGCCTGTTTCAGGGAAAAAAGACAGCAAGAAAATCAAGGAGTACTTTCTGCTTGTGCTGTTTTTTCAAATGCTGAGCTGTCATATTTTGAAGCAATGTATCCTCAATCCCATCACCACCAAGCTTCCACTCTTTTCTCATTAGAACAATTCCGCTCTCTCTGGCTTTTCTAACTCAGTACCCTAACATCTCTTATCCCAGTTAACAAAGGATTATCCTTTGAAAACATCTGGGAATGGTCCACACAACTACTTTTCCTCATGTGTCATAATTGTTTGTCCTGTGACAAGTACATCCAGTACGGGCTTGAAAGGTAAAAGAAGCCATAAAGAAGCATCTGCAATCAGAAAGAGGTTGTAGAAAAGAAGAAAAAGACAGCTATTTTGCTTTCTCTACAGTTAGAGCCAAGAAAACTATAGTTAGAAAATTGGATTTTATTCTAAAATTTGGAGATTTTCCCCACATCTCTTCTCTGGATAGATTATAATTCTATACCCCCATCTCAAAACTTTTAACATAGGCAGAACAACAGGCATTTGCATTGCTTTTAAATATCTGGTTGTGACAAAGCTTGTTGTTGATCAGACTCCCTGTTTCACTCATATATATTATAATGGTTTTGTTTTGTAAATATGTTACACACAACAAAAATGTGATTGCTTCAAAATATTTATAACATATTGGGGAAATTCGGGACACACCTCCCCAATATAACTGTAGGAGACCAGAATATGCCACCTTAAGAATGCCTCTTTGGCACAAAAATTATTTAAAGTTGATTATTTGGAGAAACAACAGACACAAGAAAAGCTTTAAAACAGAAGATATTCTTTTGTAAGGAAAATTTTTATCTTTAAAGGAAATCTTAATTTGTAAGGATATCTCCCTCTCTGTATCAGGAAGAGAAGGATTACTTAATCATTAGAAATTCTTCTCAAGGGAAAAGTCATCAGCAAAAATCTGCATAATAAACCTTGTTCTTGTGTAACAGGCTTTTCTCGGTATAATTTTTTTCTTGTCATAACTGAGTCTCTGTCACATACTTCTTTGTATCAGGGAACCATGGTATTTAAGCTCAAAGTCAAAGCCACCTGTTTCAGATCTACTCCAGAGAACTCCTCATTTTTCCCTGAAAATGTATAGATAAGATATACATGTGATTAAACTTCTGTGTTTTTTTTCTCTTATTAATCTGTCTTTTATTGCAAAGGTCTGTCCCAACTGAGAACTCATGCAGGGTAGAGAGAAAAATCATGTTTCTTCACCTGCAGCTCATTAAATGACTCAAAACAACGTCTAAATAGGAAACCAATGAGGTGTTTAAGCAGGGAAGTAGCAAAAATTGATTTAACAGTATAGGAAAATAATTTTACTTCAAGGCAGAGAATGTGTTGTAAATGGGAGACTACAAACAAGAACACCCGTTGAAAAGCCACTGCAACAATGTAGGCCTGATTTCAGTAATTCAGAAGTTATGACAATTTTGACAAGAATATGGCTGAAGTGTCCCGTTATCTATAAAAGGAATATTTCATAAACACCTTTGTAAGAGAAAGCTTAAACTATTATACAACACAAAATATTTTAAATACTGTGGAAGCAATCACATTCCCACAATTAATGTACTAGTTATAAACCACTACGTGCTTTTGAAAGTATGTTCTTAAAAAACTTTCACTGGGCAAGAATTTGTTCAGTAGTTCAAGTGTGTACAATACCTGGCACAAAATATGTACTCAATAAATATTTACTAAATACATACATACATTCATCATTTCTTTAAAAATACCACCCCATTCAGATATCACATGTATTTACTGGCTTTACCACCTCCACCTACCATTCCGCCTCCAGTTACTATGGAAAATATGTCTTTTATCCATAGCATATTCTCATAGAATATGAGCTATAATCCTAGCATGTAAATATTTGAAAATAGACCAGAAATTACCTTTGACTTATAAAATTAAACAACATAATTTTAAATCACACAAAATATAGTAGGATTAAAAGTTAGGAATATGTCTGAAGAGAAGAAAGCCAGCAAAAATTCAAGTTGTTTGTTTTCCTAAACATTAGTCATATTGGAAATGTGTTGTGTTAAAAGACAAAATTACAACAAATCTAGTTTTACAGACGTTAATTGGCCTTTATTTGTGACTTTAGAACTGAGCAGCAGTTCAGTCCAAAAATGGCCCAGAATGTTCCACCCCACCAAATGTGTAAGTTATATTCGTAACTAGAGAAAAGGAAGTGACATACAGAAAACTGCAGTGAGGTACAGAGATAGCACAATTGGTTATAGCTCACATCTGTCTTATTTGAACATGGTTTGAACAATTGGCCGCCTGTGATTGGCTGAGATTCTGTTCCTAAGTTAGGTTTTCAGTTTGTTTAAGTGCTGAGTTGGGCTGCATTTAGGAACTCACACATAGGCCTCCTTGGGCCAATTTTAGTTTGTTTTAACAGTTGTTCATGTGATTTAAAGGATTTGATTAAACACAGTAAAGAACTTCCTGGTGGTGAGGACACCTAAAAGAAGAATGAGTGATAAAAAGAAATTCAGCATCTCCCTCTCTAGGAAGCTTTATAAACCTACTAACTCCTTATAAGTCTCAGTAAATTTCTATGTAAAATTCATAATGTCACGGGTATAGTTTGAGCTAAAATTTACTTCTGCTAACTATGACTTCTGTTTTTAAGTTTGCAAAATAAATAAATGAAGTGAACAATATTTCAATGGGAAAACAGAGTACTGAAGAAAACAAAATGCAATCAGGTACTATTGTAACATAAAATCCATAAACTTAGGAAATATAACAATTATAAATAATTATTTATTTGCAAAGACGGTGCTCCCCAAGGTCCTCACCACACCAGGAAGTAATCATACTGCGTTTATTTTTAAATAAATCATTATTCAAAGCTTTCACTAATTTTCACTGACATCGTAAAAGGTAAATACTAGTCAGTCTCTTTACATTTTGTTTGTTTGAGATGGAGTCTTGCTCTGTTACCCAGGCTGGAGTGCAGTGGTGTAATCTCAGCTCAGTGCAACCACCACCTCCCAGGTTCAAGCAATTCTCCTGCCTCAGTTTCCCAAGTAGCTAGGACTACAGGCGTGCACCACCACATTGGGCAAAATTTTATATTTTTAGTGGAGACAGTGTTTCACCATGTGGGTCAGTCTGGTCTTGAACTCCTGGCCTCAAGTGATCCTCCCGCCTTGGCCTCTCAAAGTGCTGGGATTATAGGCATGAGCCACCACACCTGGATAATTTTTGTATTAGTAGAAACAGGGTTTCGCCATGTTGGCCAGACTAGAGTCTCTTTACATTCAATTCAAAAAGTCATAAATTAAAACTAGTTTACATTAGAAACTATAAAAAAGCATTTAATCAAGTCAGAGTACAGGCTACTAGAAAGTAATTTCAAATACTAGCTATTTAAAGGACCAGGTGCCATTGAAAAGGATTGATGCAATTTAAAGAGACAGGTGAGATTTAAAAGGATAGACTACATTTTAAAAGTTGGGTCTTTGAAACGCATAGCTCTGAGTGAGAAAAGAAAAGGCAAAAGGAAGGAAGACAAGCCCTGCAGCAATTTGGCAGTGAAGGGAGGAAGAAGAAAAAAGGAAAGAAAAAAATTAGGGTCCTATAAGACAAAAAAAAAAACCCATAAAATTGGAGGATTCAAAACCCTTCCCCAATCATCGTCATTAAAACAAGCAAAAGGAAAACTGTTAAATATCTGAACTTTTCTACTTTTTCAGAAGAGGGCATCACTAAATTAGGAATCTAGTAAAATATCCTAATTTCATAAAACAAATAAGGTAAAAAGATCAGCTATGTCCAGAAGAGATAGGAGAGAGAGAGAGATGAAAGGAAGGAAGGAAGAAGGAGGAGGGAGGGAAGGGAGTGAGGGGAAGAGGGGAGTTAAGGGAGGTAGGAATTAAAAGGTTTTCTAGAGAGATCCACGGAGGAATCGTCTCATACCTCATTGGTCAGTAATGGTAATTGCATGGTTACTATCTAATACGACGGCACCTGGAAATAATGATAAATAATTTTTCCAGCCTCTAGGGAAGGCTAAAAGAGAAAGTGAACTTGAAAACATTGTGGGGTAACCAATAAACAGTATGTGTCATATCTCTTGCTATAACTGAAAGAATATGACAGCTTTCCATGCTCAGCGTTATAGTAATTCAGCTAAATGTAAAAGTGATAAGCTGAAAAATGATAGATTTAAAGTCATTGTCCTCCCATTGCTTTGAGGCTTCAGTACTGTTAAAAGTCATTGTTCATTCTGACTCCTGTCCTTTATATGTGGACTTTACTTCCTTTTCTCAAAGGTTGCGAAGCTTATCTCTGAGGTTCTAAATTCATGTGAAGGCCCTGGTTTGAGCCTTTTATATTATCAGGTCTGGAACTTATCAGTCTCATTTCACAAAATCAAACCTCCAGTCCATCCAGATGAAAGGCAAGGTCTGTCCATAGTTGTTTGCAGAATGGAGATGACAAAATCGGTTTCCAGTAAACAAGACTTTCAACTAATTCCTCTGCTCATGTCCCATTACCAACACTTTGCAGTCCTGTGACCTCCAGTCACTCACTAAGGATTATCTAAAATCATCATCTGTATGCACTTCACTTTTTTCATTTGGCATCCATTTGCAGCCCTGGTGTAGCTTCCTTTTCTGATAATTCATCAACTCACTTCTCACCTTCAAATGTGTGTTACAATCTTCTCTACTGTAATCCAATCTCTTACTTCATTTATCCTCTAGAGTTTATGTCTTTAATTAAAATACTTCTTATTTAGTGAGATCTCAAGAAGAGAAGCAGAATGGGCTGGGAAAATTGGCGTAGCATAAGTAGAAGAGCTGAAACTGGACCTTCCTTAATCTTATACCAAAAATTAATTCAAGTGGATAGAGACTTACAATGCTTACTAATACCATAGAAACCCTAGGGAAAACTATGGTAATACCATCAGGACATAGGCAGGCAAGACTTCATGCTAAAACAGCCAAACAGCAATGGCACAAAAGCCAAAATGTGACCAAAATGGGTCTAATTAAATAAAGAGCTTCTGCACAGCAAGAAAAAAAAAACATCATCAGAGTGACAGGCAACCTACAGAATGGCGAGAAAATTTTGCAATCGTATTCATCGACAAAGAGGCTATAATCCAAACTACAAAGAACTCAAACATATTTACAAGAAAAAAACAAACCAAACCCCATCAAAAAGTGTGCAAATCAACCCATCATAACAAACTATCAAAGTGGCAAATATCCCAAAAAGTGGGAATATCGAACCGACCTTTCCAAAAGAAGCATTCATACAAGCAACAGCACATGAAAAAATGCTTTCATCATCACTGGCCCATCAGCAGATAATGCAAATCATAAACCACAATGAGATACCATCCACACCAGTCTAGAATGGGCAATCATTAAAAAAGTCAGGAGAACAAACACGTGCTGGAGAGGATGTGAGAAATAGAACACTTCTACACTGTTGGTGGGGATTGTAAACTAGTCACCCATTGTGGGAAAATAGTATGGCGATTCCTCAAAGAATCTAGAACTAGAAATACCATTTGACTCAGCGCATCCCCCCCACTGGGTATATACCCAAAGGATTATAAACATGCTGCTATGAAGGCACAGCCAGTATGTTTATTGTTGCACATGCACAATAGCAAAGACTGGAAATCAGCCCAATGTCATCAGTTGACAGACTGGATTAGAAAAATGTGCACAATATACACATGAATACTATGCAGCCATAAAAAAGGATGATTCTTCCTTTGGGAGCATGGGCAGCTGGGAACCCAACATTCTCAGCAAAACTATGGCAAGAACAGAAAACAAACACCGCATGTTCTCACTCATAGGTGGAATGAACAAGAGATCACTTGGACACAGGAAGGGGAACATCACACACTGGGGCCTATTGTGGGGAGGTGGGAGGGGGGAAGGATGGGCATTGGGAGTTATACCTGATGTAAATCACGAGTTGATAGGTGCTGACAAGTTGATGGGTGCAGCACACCAACATGGCACATGTATACATATGTAACAAACCTGCACAGTGTGCACATGTACACTAGAACTTAAACTATAATAAAATAAAATAAAAAAGATTTAAAAAAATATCTTACTTTGACTCCCAGCCGCTACCTGCCTAAACACTGCCCTCTTCTTTTCAGTTCCCACCCTCTGATCCTCTCACGTGTCCACTCTTACTGATTTCTGCAATATTTTTCCTAATTTATTTATGTAGATAAGAGAAAATTAAAATGTATTTTACCTTTTTTTACACAAAGCATAGCATTGAGTATATACTGTTCTGTATCTTGCTTATTTAATAATATACCTTGACAACTAATATATAGAGGGCTGTGTCATTCTTTTCAAAGCTACGTGTTATTCAGTCGTAGAGATATACCATAAGATATGTGACCAATATTCTATCGATGGACATTTTGTTAGTTTTTGGACAGTTGACAGAAAATTCCCTTCTGCTCTCTAAAGATTTGCTAAAAATCTACTGACAAAAGGCATAGTAACAGAAGAAAATGTACACAAATTTATTAACTTCCACAGGAGTGGGGGTAAAAATCACATAATGTTCATCCCAGCATGTAATGGGGTACAGATGCTTGTATACCCTTTTCTTAGGTGACAGGGAGATGAGAAAGTGTGGATTTTAGGGTGACTATGAAATGATCTCTAGGGGGACCCAGTGGGCTTGAAGAACATCCAATGGCCTGGAATAAAGTATGTTGGGCCCACGGTGCAAACAATGGCTTATGACAAATCTGTCTAGGTGTGTTGACAGACTTCTGTCTTTCTTCCTGCAGTATGAGTTCAGTTAATGAAAACTCAGGGAAGGGACCAAAGGTAATTGATTTCTTCTTTGGCAAGTCTAGACTTTAGGCAGATAAGGCAACTGCAGAGAACAACTTCACCCTATTTTTTGGGAGAGCTTTGGGGGATACAGAGGATTGAGATACAGGAAGAGAGGGAAGGTCAGAGAGATCCTAAGTCGTCGTCTTCAGTTCAGCATGTTAAAGTGCCATATTTTGGGGTATTGGTTTCTAAGTCCCAACATTTTCAATCTTATTATTTTGCTTCAATGAATAACCTCAGACATGAACCAGTTCACACACATTCAACTGTATTTGTAAAAAGCAAATATTTCATTTAGGAATAAAAACTGGTGTTTTACCAAAACTATCATCACGCAGACCCGGTAAAATGTTTAGCCTTGTTTTTGTTTTGTTTTGTTTTTTCATAAATCTGGAGCTAAACCAATGTATGCTTAAAACCAGTTTTTTAGTAACTTCTGTGAGTTTGTGTTTACTTATAATTTAACCTCCAGGAGACCAAAGTAGAATTGAGAACACAGCTAAAGAAATATGCAGGAAGTCCTCCGAGAGAAAAGAATGGGGTAGAACGATATCAGCCTTGGCAGCACAGTATGCACCAACTGTTGGAGTCACCCACGTGGTGCTGAGGCTTTCTAACTCCAACTTTGGGATATCTCTACTGTCATTCTAACAGTCTGTTTTTTGTTTTGCTTCACTTTGTTTGTTTTGTAGAGATAGACTCTCACTATGTTGCCCAGGGTGGTCTCAAACTCCTGAACTCAAGCAATCCTCCTGCCTAAGCCTCTGAAAGTGCTAGAATTACAGGCATGAGCCACCATGTCTGGTGTACTGTTATTCTATTATATTCTCATTCTATTAACCTATTATTATGTTCTGCCCTGACCATAGAGACCAAAGATCTTCTTCTTTATGAGAATGGATTTTCCCTGGAGAACATTAAATTCTCATTATCAACAGAATGGAGAATGGGATAATCCTCCGGCAGCACATGAGGTGGACATTGGTGAACTTGGTTTCTGCGTTTTGCAGGCAATTTGGTCTTCACTTCAAGGTTAGTGGCTCCTAGAAGCTAAGGGAAAAGTTGGTGAGGGACTCTAAGGTCTAAGTTAAGTATATGGGCTATAAAAGAAGCCAATTCTGGGCTGGGCCCTGTGGCTCATGCCTGTAATCCCAGCACTTTGGGAGGCTGAGGAAGATGGATCACCTGAGGTCAGGAGTTCGAGACCAGCCTGGCCTACATGGTGAAACCTGCCTCTACTAAAAATACAAAAATCAGCTGGGAGTGGTGGCATGCACCTGCATCTCCAGCTACTCACGAGGCTGAGGCAGGAGAATCACTTGAACCTTGGAGGCCGAGGTTGCAGTGAGCCAAGTTCATGCCCTTACATTCCAGCCTGGGCAACAGAGCAAGACTTCATCCCCAAAAAAAAAAAAAAAGCAGCAGCAGCAACCAATTCTGGCCAGGCACAGTAATCCGAACACTGAAGCAGAAGGGTCGCTTGACACCAGGAGTTCAAGACCAGCCTGGGCAACATGGGGAGACCTTGTATCTACAAATAATTTTTGTTTTAATTAGCCAGGCAGGATGGCATGTGCCTGTGGTCCTAGCTACTCAGGAAGCTGAGGTTGGAGGATCACTTGAGCCTAGGAGGTCAAGGCTGCAATAAGCTGTGATTGCACCACTGCACTCCAGCCCAGGTGACAGACTGAGTCTTGTCTCCAAAAAAAAAAAAAAAAAAAAAAAA
>NW_016804151.1:250211-294357 GCF_001698545.2 Rhinopithecus bieti
AAAAAAAAAAAAAAAAAAGAGAGAGAGAGAGAAGTCATTCTATCAATTCTTGTATCAATTGTAAGTTACTCTCTGATTGTACTGCTATCTCCAAGTTTCTCTTAATTCATAGCATTGACTAGTAATCAAGGAAATGCAACTTAAAACCACAATAAAATATATTTTCACATCTTAAAATCAGCAAACAAATTATAAAAGTCTGACAATATCATGTATCAGATAGAATGAGAAGCAAAAAGAATCTTTCGCTGTTTCAGGGAGCATAAATGGGTACTAACGTTTTAGAAAACAATTTATCACCATCTAGTAATGTTGAGAATATGCATATTCTACAACCTAGCCATTCCACAGCTGGGCATGTACTCTGGAGAAGTAAACAAGTACAAGACTGGTACACAAGTAAACAAGTACAAGAATGTTTTTGGCCAGGCGCGGTGGCTCAAGCCTGTAATCCCAGCACTTTGGGAGGCCGAGACGGGCAGATCATGAGGTCAGGAGATCGAGACCATCCTGGCTAACATGGTGAAACCCCGTCTCTACTAAAAAATACAAAAAAATAGCCGGGCGAGGTGGTGGGCGCCTGTAGTCACCTGTAGTTAATTAATTTAGTTAATTACTTGGATTAACATCCCACAACTTACTGAGGCAGGAGAATGGTGTAAATCCGGGAGGCGGAGCTTGCAGTGAGCTGAGATCCGGCCATTGCACTCCAGCCTGGGTGACAGAGTGAGACTCCATCTCAAAAAAATCTCAAAAAAAAAAAAATAATAATAATAATAATAATATTTTTGTGTTGTTTGTATTATAAAAAAATGGAAAGAATATAAATACCAATGGGAAGGAACTAAATGAATTATAGTATATTTATATGAGGGACATTTTCAAACAATAAGAATAAAGTTGCTTAAATTAGAAAATAGATCTCACAAAAACAACTATGAAGAAAAAAGCAAGCTGAACAGCAATGCATATGCTTTAATAAATTGTTGTGATAATATAATGTCTTGAATCATATATATGACTTTGAATTTTCCTCTGTTAATTAGAACGTATTCTGGAGGCAAATACTCCTGCTCCCAATCCCCATGCTGGGAGGTGATGGGTGGAAGCATGAAGGAAGAAAAATAATCCCAGCTGTTACATAAGCTCTCATTTAGTTAATTACTTGGATTAACATCCCACAACCTACTCCTCTTCCCACACATGCTTCCTCTGAGTTCGTTTGATACAGTGATTAAGAGCATGTCGTGCATAGATGGCCTAGATTTAAAGCCCTTCTTGTGTTTGCACCATTTTAATTAATTATTCTGGGTATCAACTTTCTCACTGAAAAAAATGTAGTTAACAAGATTTATTTTTCATTAACATTGTGGTAATAACCAACTTAATCTAGGTAAAACTTAGTGCCTGGTAAATAAGTACTACCTAAATGGTAGTGATTATGGAGCCTCTCTGGTAAGTAGGAGTAGGTTGTGGGATGTTAATCCAAGTAATTAACTAAGTGATTATGGAGTTTCTACTGGTAAGAATACCTCCCATCTCTGCTCCAGGCTTCTCTCATCTGTTCTGGTGCATGGTTTCTACTCTGGTTTTTCAAGATGCTCCCATGCAAATTCCGTATTTCAGAAATTTCACTGAAATCTAGTCCACGGGTAGGCGAAGACTTCTTAGATATGATACCAAAAGCACAAACAACATAAAAACAATAAAATGTACCTTATCAAAATTAAAACTTTTGTACTTCAGAGGAAACCATCAAGAAAGTTAAAAGACAATACCTTGAAAGACAGAAAATATTTACAACTCATTTATCTGATAAGAGAATTGTATATAGAATATATAAAGAATTCTCACAGCTCAGTAGGAACACGAAATGGGCAAAGGTTCTAAATAGATTTATCCAAAGAAAATATACAAATGGCCAATGGGTATATTAAAAGATGGTCAGTATCATTAGCAGATGGTCAATAATAGGAAAATGCAAACAAAACCACAATGAGATACCACTTCATATCTACTAGAAGGAGTATAACCAAAAAGAGAGTTGGAGAGGATGTCAAGAAACTGGATCCCTCCTACATTACTGGTGAGAATAAAAATTGTTAAATGTGCTTTATAAACAGTTTGGCAATTACTCAAAATGCCAAAGATAGAATTGCCATATGACCCAGCAATCCCACTAAATATATACCCAAGAAAAATGAAAACATACATCCACACAAAAACTTGTATACAAACTTAGATAAAAACATTATTCATGACAGCCAGAAAGTAGAAACAACCCAAATGTCTATCAGCTGATTACTGGATAAATAAAATATGGCATTCATATAATAAAATACTATTGAACAATAAAAACAATGAACCACTGATACATGCTGTACTATGTGTGAATCTTGGAAACGTTACACTGAGAGAATCCAGTTTAAAAAAAATTGTATAATTTCATTTATATACAATTTCAGAATAGGCAAATCTATAGAGGTGGAAAGTAAATTGGTGGTTGACAAGGGCTGGGAGTGAGGGGAGCTTGAAGCAAAATGGTGAGAGACTGCTGACAGATACAGGAGTTTTTTTGGGGGGGATTGGGGGGGTGATAAAAATGTTCTAATGTTGATTGTGATGATAATTGTACAACTCTGTGAATATACTCCAAACCACTGGATTTTACATTTCAAATTGATGTATTTTATAGTATATGAATTATATCACAATTGAACTGCTTTTTAAAAATCTGATGCACAGAACACTTCCCCTTTCTCAGCGCTGTCATGGATTTAGTCCTTTTGTATAACTTTCTTACCACTTTAATGAGATTTTTGAAAGGGGTAGCAAATGTGCTTGCTCAGTCAACTCTTGATTCAGAAGCTTTGGAGGGATTATTTTTAAAAAGAACTGTCCCAAAAATATACAGAGGACACACAGAAGTTATTGAACTATATACGTCACATAGGAAATGCAGATGAGTTCATACAAAAAAAAAAAAAGAAACTTAGTCATGGGCGAGGGAAAAGAAAACCAGTTTGGTTTGTTATTTCTCTAAGGTGTAAGGCAACTTAATGAGAACTTGTTGGTTTGTTATTTCTCTAAGGCGTAAGGCAACTTAATGAGAGAACTTGTCCCCATAACTCTGTGCTTCTCAAAAAGTACAACATGGTTTTACGGAGTTTTCTGTTGCAATATGTAACAAAGTTAAAAATGAAGGAGGAGCCTTTCCTAACTCCACTGGCTGCGGCATCTGTGGGAAAAGTGTGGCTGAGTCTTCGAGGAGCCGCACCAATGGCCTCCGTGCTGTCCTACGAAAGCCTGGTCCACGCTGTGGCCAGAGCCGGAAGCGTGACAGCAATGAGAGTTTTTTCCCCTGGATACAGCTAGACTTTGACTTCAGGTTGATGAGAAAAGAAAATCCAAAACTATACACATGGTGCTCCTGGAGATCATTAAAGAGGAAGGACTCCTGACACCATATCGAGGGTGGTTTCCAGTGATTTCCAGTCTCTGTTACTCCAATTTTGTCTATTTCTACACTTTTAATAGCCTCAAAGCAGTGTGGGTCAAAGGTCAACGTTCTACCACTGGAAAAGATCTGGTAGTTGGGTTTGTTGCAGGAGTAGTTAACGTGTTGCTGACAACTCCACTCTGGGTGGTAAACACCGGACTGAAGCTGCAAGGGGCAAAATTTAGGAATGAAGACATTGTACCAATGAACTACAAAGGTATCATTGATGCTTTTCATCAGATCATTGGAGATGAAGGAATCTCGGCTTTATGGAATGGCACATTTCCCTCACTGCTGTTGGTCTTCAATCTTGCCATCCAGTTCATGTTTTATGAAGGTTTAAAACGGCAGCTTTTAAAGAAACGGATAAAGCTCTCTTCCTTGGGTGTGTTCATCATTGGTGCAGTAGCCAAAGCGACTGCCACCACGCTCACCTATCCCATGCAGACAGTACAGTCAATTCTGAGGTTTGGGCGTCATAGACTCAACCCAGAAAACAGAACATTGGGAAGTCTTCAGAATATTCTCTATCTTCTTCACCAAAGAGTAAGGCATTTTGGAATACTGGGACTCTACAAAGGCCTGGAAGCCAAACTGCTGCAGACAGTCCTCACTGCTGCTCTCATGTTCCTTGTTTATGAGAAACTGACAGCTGCCACCTTCACAGTTGTGGGGCTGCAGCGTGCACACAAACACTGAGATGCCTTCCCATGAAAAATTCCGAAGATTCTCAAGAGGGAGGTTTCCTCGTGAGTGAAGAGAAATGATTCTCCTTTGACTCTGGCTCCTGCTACCACAAATGTTACCCTCATTGGCTTGAAAAACATCCAAGGGTGAACAGGGAGTTTGGCCAACTGGACCTGTTGTCACCTTGTCATGCTGACTGGTTGGATTTTGGGGTGGCAGTTGGACGAATATGAAAAAAAAATTGTTGAAAACCTAAAAATGAAAGTTTGTATTTATTGGTTTTCTTAAGAGAAATGGACTATTTTGCTCTCATGTGTAATATTTTCTATTTAAATTTTTCTTAAATATACCAGCTGTTTTCTTTCCCTGAACTCTCCCCTGGGTTCTAGGACAAATTTAATAACATGTAATTCTCCTCAAATACTTTTGTATGTCTCAGTGTTGGCGTTTTCCTCCCTAAAACTAACATTAGGGCTGTGCCATGGGCATGGCTTGACTTTTGTTGGGCTTTTGTTTTCCTGCTTAAGGAGAGGTGTCTTTTTAGGATATGAGCGATTTCTTTTGTGAAATGAAAATTGTTCATCCAAAATGATTCTCTTATAAACTATTGGTAAATGTCACTTATTCATTAGTGTTTGACATAATTTTTAGAATATTTACTTCGAATCAATCCTTTCGAAAGACTTGAAGTTTTGTGTCCATCCTTACAAGCCCTGGTCAGTCAAGTCCCAGTAAATGGTCAGCACAAAAAAAAAAAAAAAAAAAAAAAAGGAGCAGGAGATACCAGGGCTGATATGTATATTGTTCTCATAATAGTATACACAATTAAGGGAGCTTGGACTCATCCAATAATGTTTCAGGGGGGTGACTATGGGATCCCTAACCATGTAGAGGGGTGAAGGGGGCCAACACCCTCTTATTCTCCTATAGTAACCAGAGTACTTTCAAATCCAAAGACTTCTCAGCATTTTTACGCCTATCCTAAAACTTTAATTGATAAGATTTCACATCTCAGACTCTAGATTCTTGCAGTTAGTGATATTACTCCTCTTTCACATGCTGCCTGAATTCCTCTCTTATCCACTAACAAGTGGTCATCTAACCTGTTTCAATATTTACAGTGATAGGGAGTTCACTACCTTACAAAACATCTCACTCTATATTTGTACAGCATGGTTGGCTAGAAAGTTCTTCCTCACATTGAGACAAACTCAGTTTTTCTGTAACATTGACATATGTAGTCCTAGAGAGACTTTTGTTTCTACCCAAAATAGGCTTGTATGACCTTTTCCATATAGCAACCTTCTTGAAGGCAATTATCATGGATTTTTCAACATCTCCTCTAGGCTCAGCATCAGAAATTTCTTCAGTGGCCCCTTATGTGACATGGCTTTAAGAAGTTCATTGCCATCTTGGTTATTCTTAAATTCTCTGGTAGCTAAGCCAAGTTTATTTCCACATGCAAAAAAGATAGATGGGTGGTAAGGCCTATGGTCCTGAACTAGTAAATGAATTAACATATGTGAAAGTATTTTTACAACTTAAAACACTTTGTAAACATAAGATACTATTAAAACATATCTACTTCATAGAAGGCAACTTAGCAAAGCATATTAGAAACCTGCAACTCAAAATATGGTCTAAGGATACACCTGGCATCACTTGGAAGCTTGCAAGAAACAGTTTCAAGCCCACCTCGTATCCATTAAATCCCACCTGCATTTTGACAAGATCTCCAAGTGTTTCGTTTGCACATTAAAGTCTGAGGAGCTCTGCAAGCTTAAAAATGTGCAAACACTTTCACTAAGCAGTCCTCATTTTTAGGTATTTATCCTGAGAAAATGATTAGGTTACGTACACAGCATTTTTATAACAGCAAAAGCTTACAAAGAACTTAAAGGTCTACTAATAGAAAATTGGCCAAAGTGCTTTATGGTTCATCTATGGATACACCATTTGCCAGTCAAGGCTAACTCTATAAAGCAAACTGGTTCTTCTCAGCTGGTGCTAGTGCCTAGAAGATGCCTGCTCCTCAGCCGATGCATGCTACCATGAACACAGATGTATGTTTAGTTAACACAAAAGGGCATTAATATCCCCACATCGGTTATCCCTGGAGGAGAACTAAGCCATCTGCCTCAATCATCTTTTAAGTGTTCAGTCAGTTTAAAACTTGCTTCTATACCTCGGTATTTTCATTTCTCTATATGATGGTCAGGCACAATTATTTTTAACAGAGCTTCCATCAATATAACTAACTAGAGAAGACACTGCAAAGATAAAGTTGGAGAATTGTTAACAGGTTATTAACAAAATGTGTACCCGACTGTCAATGAAGTTGCTTTTTTTCTTTTAAAATTTTTCTTTTGTATCCTTTGTACTTATTTTTTAGAGACAGGGTCTCACTCTGTTACCCAGGCTGGAGTACAATGGCACAATCATAGCTTGCTGCAGTCTCGACCTCCAGGGCCTCGAGCAATCCTGCCACCTCAACCTCCCAAGTAGCTGAGACTACAAGTGCATGCTGCCATGCCTGGCTGATTTTGTTTTGTTTTTTGTAGAGATGAAGTCTCACTATGTTGCCCAGGCTGACCTTGAACTCCTAGGCTCAAGCAATACCCCACCCCGGCCTCCCAAACTGCTGGGATTACAGGCATGAGCCACTGTGCCTGACCTTTTTTCATTTTAACTGAGAAATGTGTTCAGCTCTTTTGTTCCTTAGTCATTGATCATCACTTTTGTTGTATCTGTTAGTGTTGTCTTAGAGTTACTGCACTTATTACAGAGAGAAGGCCTTTTATCACTACCAAATTTATTTTGGGAAATTTCAGGGAAAATGTTTTTCTAGAACATCTTATTTGACATTATAAAACAACTCTTCGCTCTTGCACTCCAGACCTTCCTTTCCAGTTTTCTTTTTCTCCATAGTGGTCATCACCACTTGTTTTATTGAGGGACTGTCTGGCTCCCTCAACTGCAAAGTAAATTTCACAAGGGTAGTGTTTTGTCTCTTTTATTCATTGTTGTACCTGCAGTACTTAGAAAGTTTCTGGCATGTAGGAAGTGTTCAGTAAATATTTGTTGAATAAATTTATGTAAAATGTCTCAGAGTCCTTAGAGAAACTGGTCTTTCGGTTTGGAGAATAAAGTTCTTTACCTCATCAGTTAGACTCGTAAGGTATACAAGGGCTTGCTAGTCTCCTTAGTATGCTAATAACTGAAATTGTTAGCAAAGGTAATCATTTAGTTCTATATCAAGGCAAAAAGAGAGCAGTGGATAGAAAGATCTTAGAAGTCCCACTAAGTTCATCCAAGCCACCATACACACAGGCAGAAAAATCAAAATAAGGTATGAGTCTGAACAGGGTGAGCAATCTAGGAAAAGATGAACACAGTATGCTAGGACCCAGAAATCATCAAGTCTGTGAAAACTAAGCCAGAACAGAAATGTGAATTCCATAAGATCAGGGACATAATCTGTCTTGTTCATCCAGGCATGGTAATCTGCCAGAAATAGTGCTTAACTATAAGAACTGAATATTTGTTAGATAATTAAACCACCAACTAAATGAGATTCATGCAACCATGAAAAATCCTGCTATAGGTGCACAATATTGATATACTGGAAAGTTAAAAAATCAAGTTGGAAATTCGACTGCTATTGCGCTTTTGTTTGTGTGTGTGTATATCTATAAATAGGTGGAAGAATACACCAAAACATCAACAGCAGTTACCTCTGGGTGGTGAGGTTAGGAGTAATCTTAACCTTCTTGTTATTTATCCCTGTATGTTCATTTGTGAATATTTATTCCATCATTATAAAAAGGATTTTTAAGCTATCTGTATGTATAAGAGTATATGTTGCTACTGTGTAAGAGTATATGCTGTTACTGTAAAGATATTGCATCACTACTGTTGACCTCAGAACATGCACCTATTGCCTAATTCTAGGACTCCTAGCTAAGTCTTTGGAGCTTCACCTGGAAGAATGCTGGAGGAGACGGAGCTCCTCCCATTTCTCACAGCCACCTCCTACTCTTAAAAACACTTCCAACTGCCTCCCAGCACACAACCAAGGGAGAAAACTATTCTGTCAAGAGACGGTGCCAAAAGGCAAAAACAAAGGTAAGGTTGATTGCTGGGGAAAGCAGCTGAAAAGGAAAAGCTTGGAACTCTAGGTGGAAATTTGGCTCACATACCTAGTATGTTACTGCATAGACTGGCTTTGTTGAATGGGTCGCTTTTAAATGTTAAAGCTAGATGTAAGCAAGGTGTGCAACAAAGTCCATAAGACAACTCAGCTTTTCTCAAAGGCAAGAAGAGAGGATTTTTGACTGGCTCTTTCTTCAATAGTGCTACTTATTAAATTACCACTGCTACAATGTTTAAAGCCAACTACCTGACTACATCATAAGGATTCTCTTACCCGTTGTCCCAGTTAAGTAATGTCGATTGATCAACTCCTTGACAGGAACTGATGGCAAAGAAGGTAGCTGTGATCGGAGCTGGGGTCAGTGGCCTGATTTCTCTGAAGTGCTGTGTGGATGAGGGACTTGAGCCCACTTGCTTTGAGAGAACTGAAGATATTGGAGGAGTGTGGAGGTTCAAAGTAAGTGAGATTTTCTTGGGTCTTGAACAGGTTGTGTTATTTCAGGGTGAATCATAGTTACTCATGGGCCATATTGAGAAGTTATTAAACAACTTTGATCAGATTTTATTTCTATTTATTGACGTGGCCATAATGGAAGTGAAGTCATAGGCTGGCACCTCTCCCCTGGTCAATACTAACCCAACCTAGGTAGCTGACCCAGGCATGTAAAATATGTCTTCTTTTGGATTCAGCAATTGTCTTACAGCCCATACTTTTGTCATTCTGTAATACACTAATATTAGAGAACATTTTACAAAAATAGAAGTAACAAGGATTCTTCAAGATATCACTTCTGCTTCAATTATAACCAAATGCTTCTTTAGAGAACATGCTCTTATCATTACTATTTTTCTCTGACAAATGAACCATGTTTGTTTACTGAGCTTTATCAATGACATTCTAGTATAACTGCTGTGAAACTCTTTGTTAAATATGTTTTACTAATTAAATGTATTCTATTAATCAAACCAAATATTGATAATGCTATTTGTATGTATTAGTCCATTCTCACGTTGCTATGAAGAAATACTGAGACTGGGTGATTTATAAAGGAAACAGGTTTAATTGACTCATAGTTCCACATGGCTGGGGAGGAACTCAGGAAACTTACAGTCATAGCAATGGGAGAGAGAGGTGCTGAGCAAAGGGGGAAAAGCCCCTTATGAAACCATCAGATCTCATTAGAACACACTCACTGTCGTGAGAACAGCATGAGGGTAGCTGCCCCCTTGATTCAATTACCTCCCACCGGGTCCTTCCCATGACATGTGGGGACTGTGGGAACTACAATTCACGATGAGATTTGGATGGGGACACAGTCAACCCACATCGCTGTCCTTCACAATTTGTATAAAAATTAGAAAGTTGCATAGACAGACAGCTATAAGGATTTATAATTATTCCTTCCCACAACCTCTCAATAGGTAGTAGCTTACCACCTTCTAACTGTGAGATCTTGAGCAAGTTATTTACATCCTGTGTTTCAGTTTACTCAATTATAAATGGATATAACAGGAAAGTGTGATTATCTCATAGTGCTATTTTGAAGATTAAGGGAGATAATTCATATAAAGAACTCAGATAAGTTTGGGACTCATAATAGAATTCAATAAATGTTAGCTACTAACAATAACTATATATTTTATAGATGAGCAAACTGAAAGTGAGGGAGGTTAAGTGAGATGGCCAGGGCCACACAACTGGAGGAACTGGCCTTCAAACCAGGGCCTCTGTGACTTCTAAACAGATAAACCCTGACTTACAACCATTAAACAAAAAGTTTACGTTCAGAACCCAAAAGCAATGACTTTAGAATTATGTAATCAGGTATCTCTGAGATATTAAAACACATGTGTTTTAAGATCTTAAAACACATATGTAAAAGATTAAACAAAAGTTTACGTTCAAAAGTTTAATTATGTAATCAGGTATCTCTGAGATATTAAAACACATAAGAATATTCCAGATGGGAGCAAAAGGTTTGACTACATGAAAATCAAACTCATATCAGCAGAGACCATACAAAGGGCTCTCATTGCAGGCTGATTAGTTAGGAGGATGGCAAGGTGACCCAGGACCTGCACGTGCTTTGTCAGTTCAAATTTAATCTCATGCCAACAGGGATCTTTTTTAACATTCAACATTAGACTTCTCAACTACATATGACCATAAGCCACACCTAGAGGGTTTTTCTTTTTAATATTTTTTGAGACAGGGTCCTACTCTGTCGCCCAGGCTACCATTCCCAGCCATGCAGAGTTTCTTAAAGATATTGATTCCTTTGGTTAAACAAACCTGCCACCAAAAAAAAAAAAAAAAAAAAAAAAAAAAAANTGGTGGTGGTCAAGGCTCACCTGTGCCCATTTGGTTCTCTACATTGCTCACTAGAGGCATCACTGACAGAGTATGAAGCAGCTTCCCAATTAGCCTGATCGTAATCACCTGTGTTGCCTGATTATTATACAAATTCCCCAACCCCATCCCAGACCTACTGAATCAAAATCTTCTGGGAGTTTTAATAAATCTCAAATGAATCCTGTAAGACAAGTTTGGTAATTGTTACACAAACACCTAATTTAAAAATCTGATCATTCTACTATCTAAACACACTCAGAGTTAATGATGGAGAAGGGAGAAATGTATTCTTCTGTAAGACAGGTAGCTTTGCAAAAAGGAAAACAGCTTAAATCACATTCATTTCTTATTAAAACCTGGTGACTAACATCATTTTAGCTTTTCCTGGGATGGTGATATGTGCTGGTCATTCCTGTCTTAACCAAAGATATTTTTGTCCACTCTAGGTTCACATGTAGACTTCAGCTGGGAGTTTTTTTTTTTTTAGATGGAGTCTCCCTCTGTGGCCCAGGCTGGAGTGCAGTGACTGAATCTCAGCTCACTGCAGACTCCGCCTCCCGGGTTCACACCATTCTCCTGCCTCAGCCTCTGAGTAGCTGGGATTACAGGCGCCTGCCACCACGCCTGGCTATTTTTTGTAATTTTAGTAGAGACGGGGTTTCACCATGTTAGCCAGGATGGTCTCGATCTCCTGACCTTGTGATCCTCCCACCTCAGCCTCCCAAAGTGCTGGGATTACAGGCATGAGCCACCGCGCCCAGCCGGTAGATTCTTAACCTAAACAAGAAATGTAGAAATTACAGTTGTTCCTTGGTATATGCAGGAGATTGGTTCCACAACCTCCCTCCCCCAGTATACCAAAATCCTTGCAAGCTCACATCCCACGGACTTATTGTCAGCAAAAGAGATGAGAGTTAGCTTGAAGAGTCTGCCAACAATATGATTTGATGAATTCTAGGAAGGTATTTTCTTCAGTAAAATATTTCTCCAACTATCCTATTGCCAGTATCTAAAATTTCAGATTAGAGATATCTTCCTATTCACTAGAAAAACTGGATTAAAACCTGAATAATTAGGCTTTATTGAATATTAAAGTTTAAGTATATAACTGTGGAACTTGTAACAGTATCACATTTCAAATTCCTCTTAAAACTATATTCAATAGAGGAATATAAACTATTGTCTCCACTCAACGAAGTCAAAGAGTCTCCCTTCAGAGTGAAACATAAAATAAGCAAAATTTCACAGGCTGCCTGCAGGAGGGCTATGTGAGGGTTTTGGTTACCAGGTGACCGAGTTTCAGGAAGGTTGCTGGGAGCCCCACGCTCTTCCCTGGGAAACTTTGCCTCTTCACTACTCTACCATCCAGAAGCAATGTTTAAAATGGGTTATTAATTTTTATATTTACACAAATCCTTCTGAGATTACTTAACATATTTGGTGGTGATAAATTAACAAATAAGTAAATTTAAGAATCGTCCTATGCCCAACCCAGACAATACAGAATTCTTCCAAACTCTCCCGCACCCCCTAGTGGCACATATGGACCATGGGACATGTAGGTAATTAGCATATATTTTTAGCTCTGTTTCTAGCAATGGGAAGCACTTGGCAAGCATCACCTTCTTTTCTTCGCAATACTGCTAGGAAGTACGTATTATGATTACCTTTGTTTACATATTAAGAAGAAACAGTTTTTAGATAAAGAATGTGCTCAGGGGAACATAGGTGGTGGGAAAAAAAATGAGGGTTTACAATTTTGGAGCTCTCACACTTAATAACCTTGCTGAAGTATTGATAGAGGAAAACATGATCATCTTTCAGTCACTAACCTTCGCTGTTTCCTTTATTGTTCCTAATACCTTGTAGTCACGTGGGAGTTACCATGTATAGTTTTTTTTTTTTTCCTGTGGGTTTTCTTTTAATATTTGGATCTCCTCCTTTTCCAGATGTATATGTTTAGTTATTTTAATTTTCATGTAATACTCTCTAGACATCTCAATCTTGATTTTCTTCCTCTAAGTTCAATCTGAAATATCATTTTCTCTCTTAAAATATGGTTCCCCCAAGATCCAACATTCCAAACAGATTGTCAATGAGTGTATACCCTTTACCCTGAAAGCAGCAGAAAAAAAGGTGGAAAATACCTGAGCCAGGGAGCTTAATTAGGGGTCTCTATCAGTGATCAAGGCCAGTGATCAAGGGGGACACCAGCCTAATGAAAGATGACAGAAGATAGCAATACTCTAACAGAGATGTGGTTCACAAAGTTCATTGTGCAGAAGCAGCTAGGGAGCACTTCTAAAATACGGAATCTGGGCCTTTTTTTTTTTTTTTTTTTTTTGAGATGGAGTCTCACTCTGTCGCCCAGTCTGGAGGACACTGGTGCAATCTCTGCCCACTGCAACCTCCACTCCCCGGCTTCAAGCATTCTCCTACCTCAGCCTCCTGAGTAGCTGGGATTACAGCCTTGTGCCACCACACATCTGGACCCATCTTCTAATGCAACTGGCCCACTGACTGGCATTTGAGAATTGCAATTTTACCTCTAACTGTAGGACAAGGAAGTAAGAAGAGTTTCAATCATATTCAATTAAGGTAATGGAGCACATAGACGTAAGGTCCATCCGAAAGAGTGAAATGACAGAATCACAGAATATTTTTATTTATTTATTTTTGATTTATTTTTTTATTTTTTTATTTTTTTGAGACGGAGTCTCGCTCTGTCGCCCGGGCTGGAGTGCAGTGGCTGGATCTCAGCTCACTGCAAGCTCCGCCTCCCGGGTTCATTCATGCCATTCTCCTGCCTCAGCCTCCCGAGTAGCTGGGACTACAGGCGCCCGCCACCACACCCGGCTAGTTTTTTTGTATTTTTAGTAGAGACGGGGTTTCACCAGGTTAGCCAGGATGGTCTCTATCTCCTGACCTCGTGATCCGCCCGTCTCGGCCTCCCAAAGTGCTGGGATTACAGGCTTGAGCCACCGCGCCCGGCCAGAATATTTTTAAAGAAAAGCATTTTATTACTTCTAACTGCTTATGATAACTACCCATTAAAGCAAAATTATTGATTGGTAAGGGTCAATATAATGATGTTTCACAAACAAAAAGTTTAATTTGTAAGTTTTTGTAATTCACATTTACAATAAGTGAATCTGTTTCTGCTTTATAAATTTGCTCCCTTGAGTAGATTAAATATTACCCTTATGATCTTCTTTAAACTCAGTTTACAACCTTTTTATTGTCATGAAGTCAAACATAAACTTCAATTCAGATCGTGATCAAAAGATCATAAATTCTAAATAAGTGCTATCTAAATTAACTTGGTTTGCTAGAGTTTTCTGACATTCTGAAAATTCTATATTAGAAGAATTCTTTATTATATGATCATTTATGTTAAAAAATATGGCAAATTCTATACATAAGGAAATTCAGACTATCTATATTTATGCTTAAATATATTATCTAGGCAGTACGAGTACTTAATATGTGAGTTAAATTTATCAGTTTTGAAAACTGTGTCTCTGTCCTCCTCTTGATTGACAATAAACCCTCTGTCTCCACTTTCACGTCTCCAAAGTTCAAGTGCATTTTAATTCAATATAACAATAAGCTCCATAAAGATATAAACTACGTTTGTACTGTTAGCATCTTATCCCTAACTCCAAGCCCAGGCCCTGGTCAGGATAAGTATTTGATACATACTTGTCTATTAAATCAATGTTAATCATCTCTTCATAACTAGGAAAACTAGGCCAATTTTACCCAGATTTCTCTAAATACACAGACACCTACTTTAGCAAACTAAATGTAGAAAGAAGCACATATAAAGACAAGGGGATTTTTTTAGCTGCTATTTACCAATTAACCCAACAATAAAAGTTTATCACTTGGCCAGGGCGCAGTGGCTCATGCCTGTAATCCCAGCACTTTGGGAGGCTGACGGGGGCAGATCACCTGAGGTCGGGAGTTCCAGACCCGCCTGACCAACATGGAGAAACCCTGCCTCTACTAAAAATACAAAATTAGCTGGGCATGGTGGTGCATACCTGTAATCCAAGCTACTCAGGAGACTGAGGCAAGAGAGTCACTTGAACCCAGGAGAGGGAGGTTGCGGTAAACCGAGATCATGCCATTGCACTCCAGCCTAGGCAACAAGAGTAAAATCCTGTCTCAAAAAAAAAAAAGAAAGAAAGGATTATCACTTGATCTTCAGAAAAAGAATTGTGAGGTCATTATTGTTTGCTCACAGACTACACAAAATGAAACCTCCCAAAGTTTTGCCCTGGCCCTAAGATTACCGTAGGGCCTCAGACATCAAATCAGTTCTTCTCATCACTCAAAATTCCCTTAAAATTGACCTGATAGAGGAGCCAACCACATTTTTAAGCCAAATTATTGGCTTTTTTAAAAACTAGCATTTTGGCTGCAGTATAACTGTCTTAGTTTAACTGATTCAAAACTGTGGCTGGCTTAGTAAATTTAACTCTAGTGGCCAATAATAGAAAAGAGATCAATATTCTTAAGTATTTCGAGCCTGGCATTCTGCTAAGTACTTTATTCACTCTCATTAAAGCCTTGGAACAATTGTTGCATGTTTAAGTTATTAGTGAGCCCCGTTTTATAGAGGAAAATGAGGAAACTGACCTATGTAACTTGCTCATGGTCACGAAGCCATTAAAGGTGGCAGAATTAGGACATCAACCCAGTCAGTCTGACTCCAGAACCCTCCTATTTATCTCGACTCTATACTACTCATAAAATTATTTGGTCTTGGGGCTGGGCGCAGTGGCTCATGCCTGTAATCCCAGCACTTTTGGGGGTCGAGGTGGGTGGATTGCTTGAGCTCAGGAGTTTAGACCTGCCTGGGCAACATAGTTAAGACCTCATCTCTACAAAAAAAAAAAAAAATTAGCCCATGTAGTGGCACATCCCTGTGGTCCCAGCTGCCTGGGAGGTTGAGGTGGGAAGATCACTTAAGCCCAGGAGGTTGATGCTGCTGTAAGCCATGATCATGCCACTGCATTCCAGCTTGGGCCACAGAGTGAGACCCTGTCTAAAAAAAAAAAAAAAAAAAGATTATCTGGTCTTGAGAAAAATAGTCTTTTTTGCTTCATAAAATATTTCCCATTTTGAGAATTTAAGAAACTCATTGTCTTGCCAATGATATTATATTCAATCATACTGAAACATCTAGAAATAGTTTACACATCAGTTTGACTTCAGTATTATGCAATTTGAAGCCAGTGTGTGAAAATAAAAACACTCTACCGTTATTTGTTTATACAGAGTTCAGATCATTATATCCTTGTATATGAGACAGAAACCCCCTTGCATTCTAGTGCAAACTCTTTGGATATTAATATGTATAGTTAATAATAATGCCATACTAAATTCTAACAACCTAGAAAGTTAGCATACCTTAACCTGATTAGCTTTTACCAAGTTACTTGAAATTATAACAAAGTTACCATTTAAATCTTGATTCTGGCCAGGTGCAGGGTGTGGTGGTGCATACCTGAGCCCAGGACGTTGAGGCTGCAGTGAGCTGAGATTGTGACCTTGCACTCCAGCTTGGGCAACTAGAATGAGACCCTGTCTCAAAATAAATAAATAAAATCTTGATTCTAGACCAGCATAAACACACTACTCATGAAAAATGTCCTAGAGTAGGCATGAGTAAACAAAATAAATGATGAATGAATGAATGAATGAAAAAAATAGAGAGGAGCTGGGCATGGTGGCTCACGCCTGTAATCCCAGCACTTTGGGAGGCCGAGGTAGGTAGATCACTTGAGGTCAGGAGTTCGAGACTGGCCTGGCCAAAATGGATGTGGTAAAGAAACCAAAAGGTAAAGAAACCCTGTCTTTACCAAAAATACAAAAATGAACCAGGCACGGTGGTACCTGTAATCCTAGCACTTTGGGAGGCTGAGGCGGGCGGATCACGCGGTCAGGAGATCGAGACCATTCTGGCTAACGTGGTGAAACTCCATCTCTACTAAAAAATACGAAAAAAAAAAATTAGACGGGCGTGGTGGCAGGCGCCTGTAGTCCCAGCTACTCAGGAAGCTGAGGCAGGAGAATGGCGTGAACCTGGGAGGCAGAGCTTGCAGTGAGCCAAGATCGCGCCACTGCACTCCAGCCTGGGTGACCGATCGACGTCTCCAAAAAAAAATAAGATATCAGTGCTACTCACCTTTATCACTTGACAATGATTGATTTGTGTAAAGGGATTCAAATCAAAATGTGTCAAAATGTGCAAACTCCCTTTCTCCAAAAGTACTCATTTTAGAATACTGAAATTCTCTATTATGTTCTCTGCCCAGTGTCCCAGGCTTTACTGGTTTCTAAAGAGCTAGTAGCTGTATACAGCCTCCCCAAGGGGAATTTAGGAAGCAAGCTGGTTGTCACAAAGACTGACATTAAATAGGTAGAGACCCAGGATGCTAATATCTTGCAATGTGCCAAAATAATTGTCCCTGACCCCAGCCTCACCATTGCCACATCACCCCTACCCCTCACAGTGAGCGTTACAGGCAGGCAATAAACTGGTGTCATCACAGAATGATTGATGGAACACATAGACTGCACTCATCACCTAAACATTGTCACCACACCACAGCAACCAAAGACAATTGTATCACCCGGGGTTAGATGTAGGAAGAGTAAAAAACAAACAAAAAAATTGAATGTGTAATTATCACTATTTTATTTGATCCTTCAGGAGAAGGTGGAAGATGGCCGAGCAAGCATCTATCAATCTGTCATTACCAACACCAGCAAAGAAATGTCCTGTTTCAGTGACTTTCCAATGCCTGAAGATTTTCCAAACTTCCTGCATAATTCTAAACTTCTGGAATATTTCAGGATTTTTGCCAAAAAATTTGATCTGTTAAAATATATTCAGTTCCAGGTATTGTATTTTTGGGGAAATGGGTTTCTCTACATTAGTTCAGCTATTTAAATAGAAAAGTTACTCTGATAATGAAAGTGATTATGAATAAAGTATTCCATTCTAAGTGTTTGTTGAAATATAACAACCTGATATAAAACCCAAAAAGTAGTGTTATTACCCTTGATATTATAGATTATATACATTTATTGAAGAGGAAAATCATCTGTTAAAGGTTTGAATGATATTGATGTCAAAACATTTTCTTTTTTTTTTTCTGAGACAGAGTCTCACTCTGTTGCCCAGGCTGGAGTGCAGTGGCATAATCTCGGCTCACTGTAACCTCTGTCTTCCAGGCTCAAGCGATTCTCCTGCCTCAGCCTCCGTAGTAGCTAGGACTACAGGCACACATCACCATACCTAGTTCATTTTTGTATTTTTGGTAGAGATGAGGTTTCACCATTTGGGCCAGGCTGGTCTCGAACTCCTGACCTCAAGTGATTCACCTGCCTCAGCCTCCCAAGTGCTGGGATTACAGGTGTGAGCCACTGCACCCGGCCTGAAAAATTCATTTAAACTAATATCTGTTACCATTGAGTATGCCTAGCTTCATTTGCCTTGAAAGGACATATACCAAAATTAAATTGCTGTTTTGTTTTCTTAGCTTCTTCATAGAAATGGGATTTCTTAGACGTGTATTAAATAAACTCCTTGCTCTCTGTCCATACTAGAAGGCTGTGGAAAGTATTTTTACTTATCATTTTTTTCTGAATGCAATCTCTTGCAACCTAAAGATGGCCAGATCATTTTGAAATACACTTGGAGTTAGCTTTTCCTGTGCTTCCTCAGAAACAATCAACAAAAAACAATATTTTCATTAAGCATGCTGAATTTTTATCAATAGTCTATACTTTGAGAAATAGCTACTATGCTTAGAAAATAAAATATAAATCACATTTCCTGGCCAGGTGTGATGATTCATGTTTGTAATCCCAGCACTTTGGGAGGCTGAGGCAGGAGGATCACTTGAACCCAGGAATTTGAGACCAACCTGGGCAATACGGTGAAAATCTGTCTCCAAAAACATTTTTAAAAGATTATCCAGGCATGTTAATACCCACCTGTGGTCCCAGCTACTCGAGAGACTGAGAAAGGAGGATCACTTGAGCCTGGGAGGTCAGGGCTGCAATAAGTGGTGATTGTGCCACTGCACTCCAGCCTAGGCCACAGTGAGAGATCCTGTCTCAAAGTAAGTAACATTTCTGGATAAATAACTGTTAGTGAGGCTTATTTTTTTAATACATCTCATTTTTAGTAATTCTAATACTAGGTTTATATAATATCAACTTAGTAAATTTTGATGAAAATTTGTATTTATAAATTCCATTAAAACGTCTAGTTCTACCTAATGTAGTTTTCCCCCAATTCCTAGATCTAACTTGTGAATAACAGATTATGTATACCAGAAGGTTTTGTAGCTTTGTACACTTAACTATCAATCTACTTAACAAACATATTGCCCTCTTATGATATATAACTTCTATTCCATTCTTTTAAAGATCATGTTAGAGTTGCAAGGGAGTCATTTCTCTTGACTATGGTGTTACTGCTGCTTTTGTTTCTCGGAGAGTGAGAGGGGTTGGGAAGACTAGTTTTTTATTGATCTCTGAGTTGGTGCAAGTCATAGGTGTTAGGGCTCAACTCGAGAAGCAGGCAAACTGTAACAAGCCCTGTTGCTTATGATTGTCAATGTAATCTACCCAGTGCTTCTCAAACTTTAATGTGGACATGAATCACCTGGAGATCTTGTTAAAAATGTAGGTTCTAATTTAATAGGTATGGGGTAAGTTCTGAAATTCTGCACTTCTGACAAGCTCACAAGTGATACTGAAGATCCTGGTCCTCAAGTCACATTTTGAATAGCAAGGATCTGCAGCACTTCAGTTAATATACTACTTTGAACTACAATCTGAAATCTTTTCTCTCGTCTGAAAATTACCCAGATATTTAAAGCCCTTTCACAAGATTTCTACTAATATTCCATATATATTTTAAATTGAGACAGCTTAAAATTACCAACACAGCATTTTGAAAATATCTGAAGATCTGAAATATATAAAAGACTAAAATACTTGCAAATGAGAAGCATGCAATTCCTCTAGCATTATAAACTTTGCTTCCACTTGACATTGTTTCTTAATCCAGCAGATATGAAACATTTATGTACAATTTTAAAAATTAACAGACCTCCAGTGAGCTACATTTTAAAAAATCAATGAACCAATAAATCATTTTATTCAAATGAGATCACGAACTGTCTTGCTCACATGATGTGCTGTTTTAAAAATAGTAAATGTTAAAAACTATCATTCTGTGGAATGCTGACCATGTGTCAGGCACTCTGCAAAGTGTTTTTCATGAAATATCTTCTCTAATACAAAGTCCACAAAGAGGTGGCTACATAAAACGTTCCTGACATATGCCTATTGCATGATCACTTGAATTATTGGTTTATTTCCTTGTTCAGACTATCAAATAACAAACAGAAGTTCTTTAAAAGAAACTTATTTGGTAATAGAGCATTGTAATGAGAATGTACATACCATGGTAAACTATGTGTATATTCAGCGAGTTAAAGGAAGACAAAGGTTTTTAAATGGGGGGAAAATACAATTACATAATTGCTTTGAAATAATTATATAAATAATATAAAGAGCAATAACAAGGGTGATGCCAGTCAGAGATTAGACAGTTACTGAGCAGATGGTCTTGTAGAAGTCATTTTTGTGTAAGATTATGATGATCTTTCTGCAAGGTGGTGGTTTTTGTAGTCTTTTTTGTTACCAGGCACACACCATGAGAACCCGCTCTTTCTGGCCTTTCCCAGTTCTATTTGTCGGGTTTCTTAACGTTAGTGACTCCATCTGGATTCTGACAGTTTTCATAAGAACTTGTTTTTCTTTTCTCTCTCAAGTCCTTACTCAGTATTCAACACCCTTAATAGACTGGCCCCACTGCTGAGTCAGGCCTCTTGCATGAAGCAGTGATGAGAAGGACACACTTGGCCCATGTTATCCTGGAGTAATTCTCAATGATGTCTTCTCTGTTTCTTCAAGACAACTGTCCTTAGTGTGAGAAAATGTCCAGATTTCTCATCCTCTGGCCAATGGAAGGTTGTTACTCAGAGCAACGGCAAGGAGCAGAGTGCTGTCTTTGATGCAATTATGGTTTGCAGTGGCCACCACTTTCTACCTCATATCCCACTGAAGTCATTTCCAGGTGAGACCCGCAGGGATTCCCAGCTTTTTGGAGTAGGTTTACAGGTACTTTATATGTAGTTTAGATTGACAGGCAGGATTCATTGCTGCAACTAGGCACAACTTGGCTCAAAAAGATTGAGATAGAGCTAAAAAGATGAAAGACACCAAACAGCATCTTTGTTTCTATCGGCCTCTGAGTCTTCATCACACATAGATCTCAGAGCCAACTTCCTTGGAAGTCACTAAGTCCTCAGCAGAATTTTAGAGAATGCACATCAAACTGGTTCTCTGTTGGAGAGGCCCTTCTAGTCATGTGCCTGCATTGGCCTTTTTCTACCCTGTCAAACACCGAGCCTTTTCCACAGGTCCATTCTCACACACAAGGGGAGCACTCCTTGAAAGAAATGCTTCTGCAAGTTAGTGATGGGGGAGAAGTGCAAGAATAGAACCCTGCATCCACCTGTTCTGGTCCACCCAAGTCTTTCCTCAGAGAACACACTTCTTTCCCAAGGCCCTCAGGAAAATAGGTAATATAGTGGTTCATAGGCCAGGCTTCATATTAGAATCACCTGGGGAGCTTCTAAATCCGATGGCCTGGGGACCTACCCCCCGCCCCCAAAGATTCAAACACTATGTAGTGTTAGAGCAATGAAAATTTGCTCAGGTGATTTTAATATATAGTCAGGATTAAGACCTGCCCATCTAAAGCAATTGTTCCCAAATAGAGTCACCTGGAGGGCTTTTCAAAGCACAAACTGCTATGCCCCACCCTCCATATTTCTGATTTAATAGGTGCTATGGCTTGAATGTCCTGTCCAAAACTCATATTGAGGTTAATCCCCAATGGGACAGTATGAAGAGATGGGGCCTTTAAGAGGTGATTGAGTCATAAGAGCTCTGCCCTCATGAATGGGTTAAGCCATTTGTGGATAAATGGGTTAATGGATTATTGGGTTATCACAGGAGTGGAATTGCTGGCTTTATAAGAAGAGGAATAGAGACCTGAGCTAGCATGTTAGCATGCTTGGCTCCCTCACCATGCAATGCCCTGTGCTGCCTTGGGACTCTTCAGAGTCCAAACCAGCAAGAAGGCTCTCAGCAGATGCAGCCGTTCAACCTTGACTTCTCAGCCTCCATAATTGTGTGCCAAAATAATTTCCTTCCACTATAAAATATTCAGTTTCAGATATTTTGTTAAAAATAGAAGACAAACTAAGACAGTAGGTCTGGCATGAGGCTGAGAATTTGCATTTCTAACACCAGGCAATGCTGATATTGCTGGCCATGTGACCACGCTTTGAGAACCAATAATCTCATTCTTTCAAGCAACCCCACCGTCAATGGCAAATCCTTTATAAAGTCGTATGTTTGTGGGAAGTGTAATAGTAACTAGGAAAGGACACAGAGAAGCTTGTCTGTGATTAACCACTAGCAAGTCACTGACTTATACAATATAGAAACCAACTCCTATGTTCCTGGTTTTTAGTTTTAGTTTTTGTTTACTTTTGGAAAATAAGATTGCTAAATTGTTTTCTAACTATTACACAATTATAATAGCACTTCATAATGTGCTTAAGAAATATTTAAGAGTATCTGATAAGTGTTTTTTTTTTTTTTTTTTTTTGAGATGAAGTCTTACTCTATCACCCAGACTGGAGTGCAGTGGCACAATCTCGGCTCACTGCAATCTCCACAACTTCCATCTCCCAGATTCAAGCGATTCTCCTGCCTCAGCCTCCCAAGTAGCTGGGATTACAAGTACATGACCACCCCTAGCTAATTTTTGTAGTTTTACTAGAGACAATTTCATCATGTTGGCCAGGCTGGTTTCAAACTCCTGACCTCAGTTGATCTGCCCACCTTGGCCTACCAAAGTGCTAGGATTACAGGCTTGAGCCACCACACCCTGCCTAATATGCGATATTAAAGTGTCAAGTGTCATTATATGGTCCAAAATAGTATAATGGGAAGCCAAAAGACAGTATCTGGTCCTGCTGTATTCATGACCATTTGTTTGTCTCTATCAGAGCCTCCGAAATCAAAATCAACCCCTTTGGTCCTGTTTTGGTTTTTTTTGTTTTTTTTTGGTGTTGAGACAGTCTCACTCTGTCACCCAGACTGGAGTACAGTGATGCAATCAGGGGTCACTGCATTCTTTACCTCCCAAGCTCAAGCAATCTTCCCACCTGAGTCACCTGAGTAGCTGGGACCACAGGCATGCGCCACCATGCCCAGTTAATTTTTGTATTTTTTTGTAGAGACAGGGTTTCACTATGCTGCTAAGGCTAATCTCAAACTCCTGAGCTCAATCAACCTGCCTAGGCCTCCCAAAGCACTGGGATTATAGGCCCCACCTGGTCTGGTACCTAAACTTTATGTGCTTTACTCCTATAGAGGCAAAACAAATTGACTACAGAAAGGAAAAGCTGACAGTGCAGTTTTATTGAAATCAGCTTGACATAGTTGCTCTGGAGTTCAGACTTCTCTCTTCTTCCCCCTGAAGGTATTGAGAGGTTCAAAGGCCAATATTTCCATAGCCGCCAATACAAGCATCCAGATGGATTTGAGGGAAAACGCATCCTGGTGATTGGAATGGGAAACTCAGGCTCCGATATTGCTGTTGAGCTGAGTAAGAATGCTGCTCAGGTGCGATGCTCTCTGCTTACCATGTACCTAGAGGGGAGGAAGTAGGGATGCTATACTGGAGAACCCCAGCCATATAATCACGGCTCTAATCCTCATTAACTAGTTGGTTGGTAGCCCATTGTGGCATCATAGAAAATCTGGAAGTCAAGAAACCAGTTTATCTCCTAGCTCTGTCACTAACCAGCCATGTATCCTAGAGTGATTCATTTCACTTCTCTGGGCGATGGCTCCCCCATTTTTAAAACGGGAACTTTTGACCAGATGATTTTCCAAAAAGAGGCCTTTCATCAACATGGCTCACTGCAGCCTTGACCTCCTGGGCTCCAGGCTTCCTTTCATCTCAGCCTCCTGAGTAGCTGGGACTACAGGCACATGCCACACCACACCCAGCTAATTTTCATATATTTGTAGAGATGAGGGTCTCACCATGTTGCCCAGGCTGGACTCAAACTCCTGAACTCAAGCAATCTGCCCACCTCAGCCTCCCAAAGTGCTGGGATTATAGGCATGCACCACCATACCCAGCCAAGACACCTTGTTTCTCCCTGGATATTTAATGAGAGGTTAATCTGTTCATATTCTGGAGAGTGGCTTTTAGAAATTTAGTGCATATTTGAATTATATTTGAAATGTAATCTTCAGTTACCCAAATATTATGAAAAGAAAGATTAAATAGATAGTAAGTCTCAATTAAAATCATAGATATTTAGGTGCTTCCTGAGGCCTTCTAACCACTGTCCTCTTAGCACCTGCTCAGGAATGACACCAGCTTAGCTGCCAAAAAGTCAAACATTACACGATGCTGCTGCTGACAGTGGTGGTAAGGAATAGCAAAAAAATAAACTCCTTCTGCAAGGATAGACCTAGGCAAAGAAAGAAAAATTGCTAAAGGCCCTCTCCCAAAGCATCCCCTCTCAAGAAGGCCTGAACAAGATGCCCAATCACTCTTACACTAGCTCCCTCAGCCTGGTATCTCTGGCCACCCAGGGCTTACCATGGCCCTCTGCACAACCAACAAATCATTTTCATTCTGAGTCTTACACTTTCAGGACTCTAGATACCCAGTGGCAAAAGTTATAAGCAAACATGACGCCTGCCCAGCAGGTTAATGAAGGGGTTGCATTGGGCCCTGTCAGAGTCATCTATCAGTCAGTGTTAGTGCCAGCCTGGGAACAGAGCAGGTCACTAACACCAGAAAGAGATTTACTAGACCCAGTAAGTCTTCACTTTGTGAGAATAAACCTCTGTCACTTATCACTTCAGTGTGAAGAACAAGTGAGGGGGCAGGAACTGTGACAGCCTGGAGAGGAGCAGAGCTGGAAAGTGAGAGTACCAGCTCTAGGCTCTTTCATGCTGGGAACACCCATAAAGCCTAACAGTGTATAATGGGGCAGTATGGGAGGAGCTGATGTAGCAGTCAGCCAAGTGAAGATCCATCCTAGACTACTACAGGTTGTCAGACCAGTGATAATAAAGTCTCAATAAATTCTGGGGCTATGCATGTGATACATCCTAGACTACTACAGGTTGTCAGACCAGTGATAATAAAGTCTCAATAAATTCTGGGGCTATGCATGTGATACATCACCTACATAGTAGATTCCTCCTAAATATGTTATAATCATACATTTCCAGGATTATAATCATTCATCTGCACTAATCTCTTCAATATTTATTAGAGTAACAATATAAATCTATAACTATCGTAAAACCTTTTACACAGAGTAATATACTCTCAAGCCTTCTGTGAAAAGACTAACCAGAGACTTTACAGGAGCTATATATGCTAGGAACAGAACTAGATGCATCTGCATAACTTGAAATTATCACCTGAACTCACCAAAATTCTGAGTGTGCACTGCTCTGTTAAAAGAAATTCACCCTTATAAGGATACAGCACTCTCTACCACAATCCAAAAGCACCACTCAAGATCATATGGGATGGTGCTGCGTCATTGTATTAATCCATTCTCACGCTGCTATGAAGACATACCCAAGACTGGGTAATTTATAAAGAAAAGAGACTTAATTGACTCACAGTTTGGCATGGCTGGGGAAGCCTCAGGAAACTAACAATCACGATGAAATACACCTCTTTACGAAGGTGGCAGGAACCAGAATGAGAGCGAAGGGGGAACCCCTTATAAAACCATCAGATCTCGTGAGAACTTACTCCCTATTAGGAGAACAGCATGGCGGAAACCTCGCCCGTGATTGAATTACCTCCACCTGGTCCCGCCCTTTACACGTGGAGATTATTACAATTCAAGGCGAGATTTGGGTGGGGGCGCACAGCCAAACCGTATCAGTCATTTACATACTTCTGACCAAAAACCAAATCTCTGGCCTTTGACCTAAAGCATGAATCTCAGATAAAGCAGACTGAGCCTAAATTCTCATGTTTCTCTCGCTGTTGCAGCTGGTGTCACTAAGGCAGGTTAGACTCCCCTGCTGTAGGGAGGGTCACAACAGAAAAAGAGTGAATCAAACAGGCAGAGCATTCCACTTGATCCTGAGGAAGAAGAGGGGACAGTAAGTAACGGAAAGAGACACTAATGGAAATATTTTTGTATCTAATATCTAATCAAAGTATTGCCAAGTCAGCCTAAGGGCAACGGCAGGAGAAATTCAGAACATAGGTATATACCACACACAGACCAGCAATGCAGGAATGCTTGGTGTCGGTGCTACTTCACAAGCTAGGAATTTAAGGCCCATCCCCACAAAATTTGTCTCCAAATTCTGGTTCACTCCAGACATAAGGCACTGTATGAAACTCCTCTCTTCCAGCCTAACTTTACAAAATAACAGCTAGCAGTACTTATCACTTGCCAGGCAATATTTCAAGTACTTTATATATACCACCTCATTTAATCTACACAAGAATGCCATGAGGTAGGCATTCTTTTTATACCCCCATTTTACAGAGAGAGAAACTGAGGCACAGAGATTGAAATCATTCAGCTATGGCAACACAGATTGAAATAGTTCACCCACAGCAGTACCCAAGCAGCCTGTATCCAATTCTCTTAAGTAAATTGGTTACCTTGCAAGTGAATCTTATGTGTTTATCAAGTATAGCCTTAAACAAAACTCATTGGGTGGTATGTGAAAATTTAAGAAGCGGTTCAAATATGCATTTGGACAATGGGGGAGTAACAGTGAACACAGCAAAATATACATTTGAAAAGACATTAAATGTACATTTTGGAAACGAGAAATCTTAGTAAACAAGGTAAAGAATACATCTGAAAGAGGATTCAGATGTGCACTTTAAGAGACAGAGAATCACAGTGTAAGTTCAGAGTTTTTAACTTTTAAAATACATAACAGGCACTATGGTTCATGCCTGTAATCCCAGCACTTTGGGAGGCTGAGGCAGGAGGATTGCTTAAGCCCAGAAATTTGAGACTGACCTGGGCAACATAGTGAGACCATCTCTACAAAAATATTGTTTGAATTAGCTTGATGTGGTGGTCATGTTTGATGGTGAGGTGGGAGGATCACTTGAGCCTAGGAGGTCAAGACTGCAATGAGCCATGACTTCACAACTGCAGTCCAGCCTGAGTGACAGAGCAAGACCCTGTCACACACACACACAATAATAAAGCCTTTTAAGTATGGAAGGAAGATTATTTCCCTTGTTATTCTCCATCCAGAGATATGTAGATGCATACACTTATACTTGTGTAGTCACTAGGCTATAATCACACGTTTCCAAGGATTATAATCATTCTACCTGCACTATAGAAGAAACGTAGGTGGGTGGAAAACATGAGAGGAGGGAGGAACTTTCTCTTAAGGAGCAGCAAACCACAACTGTAAACATGGGAAAGTCTTGTGGATTTCATCATCAGAATTAGCCCAAAGACTTTCTCATGTCTGCATGAAGTTCTCAAGACCTTGTTACAGTCTTCCTATATCAGTGTAAATACCATGGGGTACCCCCGTTTAGGAGGTACTTTACATTGAGGTCAATCATCTTTAAAACAGAATCTCTGTAAATTCTGGGGCTACACATGTGATACATTACCTTCATAGTAGATTCCTCCTAAATGGGACAATGCCCTAATTTAAACTGCATTTCTTTTTGCTTGCCAGGTTTTTATCAGCACCAGGCATGGCACCTGGGTCGTGAGTCGTGTCTCTGAAGATGGTTATCCTTGGGACTCGGTGTTCCACACCCGGTTTCGTTCTATGCTCCGCAATGTACTGCCACAAACAGTTGTAAAATGGATGATAGAACAACAGATGAATCGGTGGTTCAACCATGAAAATTATGGCCTTGAGCCTCAAAACAAGTAGAGTTATTTTGCTTTAATGGTATACTCGTTGGTGAGCAAAGTTGTCTGAAGGTGTCTCCCTTAACAAAGATTCAAATTGCTAACGCGGTATTTCAAACTACAATCTAACAATATGAGTACCTTATAGGTCCTGGAGTTTGGATTCTAAATTTGTTCTGTATACCTTTAAAAAACACTTAAGAAGATGAAACAAAAGTGTTACAAGCTGCTCCAGAAAGCAAAACTAGGGGAGAACTTTCTAATGCCCAGAGTTATCTAACATTGGAGAAAACTGTTTCAAGAGACTATGACCTGCCTTTCAGAGGGGTGTGGTGGGAAACATGTAATTCTCCATCGAATAATTTATGCTTTGCTAACCCTATACCATGAAGGTTCTTCCTATGAGCAACCTTGGAAACACATTCCTTTTGCTTTGCTAAAAGACAAATCTCTGTTTATGTCAGTTATACGTCAGTGATTTAAGCACAAGCAAATGTTATGAATGGTTCTTTTGCTTTAGTTGTTACAGGTTTCTTCCCTTAAAAAACAGAAGAGCTTTAGAATCTTTTAACAAATGCCTGCCATGTAACTACTGTATTCTAAGATCTGACATAAGTGCCATATATTGTCTATTAAAAAAAGAAAAAGAAAATGTTCTCAAATCTACAAAAAAAATAAGCAGACTTTGCATCAACATTCATGTTATTACTAACAGAGACTCCATGGATATTTGGGATTAACAAATATCACCAAACCTAATTTTATACATTAATTTTCACATTAATCCCTTCATAGGTTTCAAAATTAGTGGAAATTTAGCAAATTTTTTATTTCTTACTTATGATCAAATAGGAGTTAAATAAAACAGCAAAATAATAAAAGCTAGATAGCATGGCAAAGGTTAAAAACAGAGATGGCATAATAACCACCATAATACTCAGGGATTTTTGTCTAAGCCCTAGGGGATGCTTCCTTCTTTAAAATCTCTTTCACTCACGTCGCCTACATGTTTTCCCTTATTTATTGATGGGAGGTATTCGTGACATGAGAATTAAGTCAGAAAATAAGGACTGGCACAGTTAAGTTCAAGTTTTACAGATATTTGAAAAGCTGTTTTATTTTCAGAGCCATACCCCAAAAATGTCAAGAGGGTTCAAGATTCCTCAGGAAATGATCCTTCAGAATGTTTTTCTTCTGTATGTCTCAGATACATTATGAAGGAACCTGTACTAAATGATGATGTCCCAAGTCGTCTACTCTGTGGAGCCATTAAGGTGAAATCTACAGTGAAAGAGCTCACAGAAACTTCTGCCATTTTTGAGGATGGAACAGTGGAGGAGAACATTGATGTCATCATTTTTGCAACAGGATATAGTTTCTCTTTTCCCTTCCTTGAAGATTCACTTGTTAAAGTAGAGAATAATATGGTCTCACTGTATAAGTACATATTCCCCGCTCACCTGGAGAAGTCAACCTTCGCATGCATTGGTCTCATCCAGCCCCTAGGTTCCATTTTCCCAACTGCTGAACTTCAAGCTCGTTGGGTGACAAGAGTTTTCAAAGGTAAGTGTGTGGGCAAGGGAGTGGCTAAGTGTTTCAGATCTGGTGAAGTTTATCAATAATGATAAGAATGTTGCCTGAGATAAAAGGTTGCCAAGAAAAGTTTGACAACCTTGGCTGTTCTCACAAGATTAGCTTTCTGAAAAGTTACTGGAGAATTCAAAGAATAACAAATACAGGAATTTGGTAATAATAAATACCTGCAATCATCCCTTTAAACTATTAGACTGTCAAGAGAATTTCAACTGGCATAAAGCTAAGAGCATGTTAACTTTCCTTTGAATCGTGAGAGATAAGTTTAAGAAAAGCATCTGTGTCTCCTGGCTTTACCTACATGGTGTTTAAAACGTCCTCAGCATATGTGCAAATCAATTTAACTCTTAATACCTGAGTAGCTCAACTTCACAAATCCCTACAAGTTATAAAATTATTAAAAGGTTTATTTCTGAGTGCCTGTGTAGCACTTCATACTCCTCAGAACAGTGTTATCTCCCTGCCTCCAGGGTTCAATTTTGTTCAGCTAGGTATTACTGAATACCTAGCCCTGTGCTGTGAACTGGTGGGACTGAGAGAAATTTAAACAGACCATTTCAACATAATATGACAAATGCTTTGATTGAGTAATATATGGAGTGCTCAGGGAAGGAGAGAAAGGGCACTTATCATGGTAGAAAAAGGAGAGGGCACATGATAAAGGAAAACGTCCTGGATAACTGCATTTCTCAGGGGCAGAAAAGGGGATTGCCTGAACAAAAGCATACAGGCAATGATGCATATGGAAAGGTACATTATATTTGACATTCCTAGAGCATGACATATGAGGCAGAGAGAGAAAAGAGATTACTCTTGGAGAAGGAGACAGGACACAGGAATTTTGTAAGACGTGCTATGGCGCTTAGATTATAAATTATAGATCAGTTCTTCCCAAATATGGCTACACATGAAAATCATCTGATGGATCCTTAGGGACCCTCATTAAGTAAGACTGGCCAAGGGACCTGAAATATGCATTTTAGAAAGTTCTTCAGCCCGGGGCACCAATGGAGGGTTATAAGCAAGGAACAGGCATTAGCAGATTTACACTTTGGATAGATTGTTTCAGCAGTAGTGTGGAATATAGATTTGAAAGTGGGGAAAGACTACAGCCTCACAGATAAAAGAGAAAGTTACTGAAGTAACCTATGCTAAAATATGATGCATCCTGGGCCAGGGCAGAGATTCAAAGTGGAAAGGAAGCCATAAGTGTGAGAAAGCATTAAGGGAAAAATCAGCAGGACATTATGATTGGTTCAGTGTGGGAAAGTCAGAGAAATAGAGAGGAATCAAGGAGGGCTTACAGATCTCCGGCATTGGAAACCAGGTAAACAGTAGTGCTGTAAATAAAAGGAGGTGTGCAGAAAATGATGCAAGTCTGGACAGGAGGGCTTCGGTGAGGAACTTAGGCCTGGACTGCTTGAGTATGAGATGTCTGATGACTCTAGGCAAGGGGACTTCACCATATTTCAACACATTCAAAGCTCAGGGTACATTTGTGGGCAGGCAATGTAATCATGAGCACACAATAATAACTCCTGCATTGATCTTTCCCTATCTCTACTGCCCGACTCTCATCTCTCACCAGGTTTATTTCAACAGCCTCTTTACCGATCTCCCCATGGGCTTGCGTCCCTGGAGTCCATTTTCCTAAATTCTGCAGCCAGACAGATCTTTCCAAAAAATAAATCTGATCTTCTCACTTCATGCAGAAAACTTCCACAGCCTCCTGTCACCTTTAGGATAGAGGCCAAACTGCTAGTCATGGCTGCCAGGTTCCCAGACATGCTTCCCTTTTCCAGCCTCTTCTCTTGGCCCTCTCCATCTTGTAGTTCATGCTGTAGACTGTGCTCCCTGGACAGCATCACATGGAGTGCTTTGGGAGTGGCACCCCATGAAGTTCAACAGCACAGAAGCCCTGACTGGTATGACATGGTTCAATGGCCAGAGTTTAATTTTAAGAATCAACAACTAGATAAAGTAATGATATTGACTCAAACTTACTATTCAAACCAACCTTTTATTCCTTAGGCTTGTGTAGCCTGCCCTCAGAGAGAACTATGATGATGGACATTATCAAAAGGAATGAAAAAAGAATTGACCTGTAAGAATATTTTTTAATTCTTTACATGAAGCAGTGTTTCTCGAAGTACAGTGATCTAGCTACTTACAAGAACCGCCTAACTGCCTGATAAAATGCAAATTTCTGGGCTAGAGCCCAGATGATTGAATCAGAAACTCTGTGTGTGAGGCTAAAATTGCATTTTATCTTTTCCTAAGCGATTCTTATACATACTAGGTTAAGAACCAAATACTTAAAGATAAGAATTGTACCAAATCAGAGCACTTCTCCTTGGCTTAATTTCATTTCAGTTCTATATGATGCCCATGTCAGATTCCATAACTTCTCAAGCCACCTACACTCTGTGGTTAGAGAGGGAATGGGATGAGACAGTGGTGGTGATAGTAGCTTGAATAGCTGTGAAAAGTTAGTTGGAGAATCCCCATCAAAATAAATTAGGAAGGGGTCGGTATGAAGGTTCAAGGATTTGTACTTTGTGATGAGGTAAAATGAGGTTCAACAGTGATTGAGTACCCTTGGAAAGTTGATTTGGGGATTACATCAGGTGTAGGGAGTTTTCTCTTGTTCAAATTCAATTTTACCTAACATTGATTATCTACTATATGTCATCCAGACTGCCAGGTACTTTAGTAATTTAACAAGCAAATATTAAGCATCTCCTCTGAGCAAGACACCAAGCTATGCTTTCATATGCATTATCTCGTGAATCCCTGCCGCCATCCTGACTAGTATGTACTTGCCTGGAGATTTCCCACTGCCTAAAAAATGCCAAACAATGGTGATCATCTTGTCACATTTCTAGAGCATCCATGAATTCATGGCTCTTTGAGGGCCTATTCTCAATCCGAGATATGAGCCTCCTGGAACAATAAACTCATACTTTCCACCAGAGATTCATTCAAAACTCATTCATGTATTCACTCATTCCTTCATTCCTTTAGCAGTTTTGAATGCCTAATATTCTAGAAAACTGAGAACATTTTGTGAATATTCCCTTTTTACTTTCTTCACTAAGGTTTGGAGAAAGCCAGAGCCAGACGTTGCAGACCAATTATGTTGACTACTTGGATGAGCTCGCCTTAGAGATAGGTGCGAAGCCAGATTTCTGCTCTCTCTTGTTCAAAGATCCTAAACTGGCTGTGAGACTGTATTTCGGACCCTGCAACTCCTATCAGTATCGCCTGGCTGGGCCTGGGCAATGGGAAGGAGCCAGGAGTGCCATCTTCACCCAGAAACAAAGGATACTGAAGCCACTAAAGACTCGGGTCCTGAAGGATTCATCTAATTTCCCAGTTTCCTTTCTGTTGAAAATCCTGGGCCTTCTTGCTGTTGTTGTGGCCTTTTTCTGCCAACTTCAGTGGTCCTAGTGAGCATAACACTTTGGGCTTTATTATCTTGTCAGTCACTACCTCCTAAAGAAAAAAAACACTGGAAGAAAAAATATTAAATTCATGTTCTAATAATATATTTTAGAGTTAGTAGTACAGGTGAGGGGGAAATTGTAGAGAATTAGCAGAATTGGGTCTATGTACAAAACCAAATTGTGTCACGCAATTTTGCCATTCCACGCTTCCCTCAGTTCACGAAAGTTACCAAAAAGTAAAATAAAATAAGACTAGCTCAGGTAAATAGTGCTGCCAGCCCTGATACACGGGAGTTGTATGGAAAAATAGTACAATTACACAGCATGAAAAGCAGCCCATGGTTTAAATTATTAGACAATTTAAATTGTGGGTAAATATTTAAAACTCCCGAACAATGTTTTTGATGGTCTTCTATCCACCCTACTTGGTAACAAAGTTCTCAGATGTTAGGTCATGTTTCATCTGCTCAGTCGGGGATCACTCAAACTACTAGAGAAAAAAGTGAGAGGATAGATTTAGAAAACATCAGTAATTGCTCAGATGAACTTTTAGGACCTCATATTTAGAGCTAAGCAAATAGCCACATTTCCTATATTTTGACAGAAATTCTGGAAAAATTAAAATTAAAATGTCATGATAGCTACCTAACAAATATAAATGTTTAATGCTTATCATAGGCCAGACATTATGCTATGTGCGCATCATATGTATTATTTCATTTAATTCTCACAACAATTCTGTGAGATGGTTACAGCTATTATAGTCATTTCACAGATGATGAAACTAAGATTCAGAGCAGCTGATATTGTGAGGCAGCTGGAATTGGAACCCAGGTTTGTTGAACTCTAGAACTAAAGATCATAATGTTGTCTTATAATATATTTATTTACAAAACACTTCATTATTTATAAAGAATTTATCAACAGTTTATCTTATTTATACTCATATATCTGTTACTTTGGGAGGCCCCTTACATAGAAAACAGCATTCTTTTTGCCAAATATGACCAAATTACTTTTATTTATAATTTTGATTTATATTTCAGCTAGATCTAAAAGCATCTGAAGGAATTTACAATGAAAGATACCTATGCAATAACATTTAGGATAACCTTTGACATTTTGGAAAAATAAGAATTGAGGGAAAAAAAGTGTATCTCCCAAGTAGATGCAAAGCATTATATTGATTGACACTTGTATCTAACTCCAGTCTTACAGATAACCAAGGCAAAAAGCTAAATAAACAATATGTAACCTCTAACATTTGGTAAAAGGAAGTATACTGGTCTGTTAGGAGAGACAAACACTTTTTTTAGAATTGAAGTCTAAACAAACAAAAGCAATTCAATGTCAATAGACATTGAGCAACATAATAGACGTAATAGACGAACATCTCCTAATGGAACATTTGTTACAGCTGCTCCTTCCATGAACTGTGCTTTGTAAACTGAGCTCTGTCGTGAGTCCAAACCAAACCCTTCCAAGAGAGAACAAAGGTCAGAGATGTTGAAGATTTCAACAAATTTCTCCTCTTATTTCTACCAAGCCTTTGTGAACATTGTTCTTCATTTTGGCCTGGATTTCTCCCTCAGGGACCTAGAACAATGGAATGTCAGTCTCTGTAGTTAAAACTTTTTCTTTAAAATTCAATTAAGTTATACCAGGATTTACAAGCAAGATTTTTTTTCTTCATTGCTCCCATAAGCAAATTTGTTTTAAAATAATTGTAAATTAGGTATATACTTAGTTCTTGGTTAAAAAATATATTGCTTTGTTAAGTATTAAAGATTTTTTGTAAGCCATTGTATTAATAATACTAATAAAATTTATCAAGCCTTTATAGCAAGGGTCAGTGAATTACTACTGCCTGTGGGCCAAATCTAGCTCACTATCTGGTTTTGTAAATAAATTTTTATAATAGTACACAGCCACACTCATTCATTTATTTTATGTGGTTGCTTTCAAGCAACACTTGTAGAGTTGAGTAGTTGCAACAGAACCTATGTGACCCACAAAGCTAAAATACTTACATTCTCACCATTACAGGAAGACTTTGGCAATTGCTGCTTTATAATATGTAAGGCATTGTCCTGTTTTGCATAACTTGCCTTATTTCGTCATTATCACTACCCATTTAATAGCTATGGTTGTTTTCCTACTTCTACAGGGGAAGAGATTGAAAAGCATTTGTCAGGTTAATGCTAAATCATTGAGGAAATATAGCTCCACTAGGAAAATATTATTAAATTTATATCCCTAAAATTTTTAGAAATCTCTTGAAATCTTTCAAAATGTTCTGGTATCTTTGAAAAATGTAAACAGTTTATTTATAGAGAACCCTGCCTCTGAGGTTGACTCAAAGGTTAAAGAAGACTCATCCATCTATCCTTCTGCCTCCATATATCCTGACCATCAAACTATCCCAGGAAAACCATCTAGAGTAGTTTGTTCCAAATTGTTAGCCACAGAACACCTACATCACAATAACTCAGGGAGCTTATAGAAGTGAAGATTCCTGAATATAAATATAGTAATAATTCAGATCTGCTGAATAGACATCTCTGCTGAAATCCACAGTTTTCATAAGTTCCCCCAGAAGATTCCTTGTACATTAAATCTAGAAACCATTAGTTTGAAATCTCTCAAAAAATAAAAATTAAAACTGCTTTCAGAGAGTAGCCCACAAAATTTCCCATTCTTCAAGGACAAATTTCTCCTTCTGTTCAGTCTTAATGCTCTAGCTGCAGTTTACAATTTTTGTTCTCCTGTAAAGAATGTTAACTGGTTATCACCTTCAATAGTTTCAATATGTCCCCCAAAGTTATGTGTTTGAAACTGGCAATAGTATTGGGAGGTGGGGCCTAATGAGGTGATTAGGTGAAGTCTCTGTCTTCATGAAAAGATCAATCCCATTATCTCAGGAGTGTGTTGGTTATAAAAGCAAGTTTGGCTCCCTCTTTTCCCCACACACTCTTTTTCCCTTCTGCCTTCTCCTTTGCGGTGGGTGGACACAGCAAGAAGCCCCTCATCAGATGCTGGCCCCTTGGTCTTGAATTTCCTAGCCTCTACAACTAAGCCAAATACATTTCTATTTATTTTAAATAACCCAATCTCAGATATTCTGTTATAGAAGCACAAAATGGACTAAGACACCACCCTTTTCCAAAATCTGTCCTTGTATTGGCTCCCTTTACTAGCCTTTCTTTTAACTATTCTCTTTATGATAGTTTCTTAATTTTTTCTATCTAAAGCTAAATATGGCACACTTGTTCTTTACAGAAAAATAAAGATATTTTAAATAAAATACTAGGGACATGGTATGTAATACAATTTGAAACAATAACTTGAAATAATAAAGATTGAAAATGCTTAACCCAGAAAGAATCCAGCATCCACATTATAATGAGGATAAAAAGGGAAGCCTCTTTTGTATCATCAGTCTTTCATCCTGGAAGCTGCCGCTACTGACCTGCAACTTTGGCTGTTTCCAAGGGGGCAGAATGTGTTAACACTGAACAGGATTCACTTTCTTGTCCATTATGCCCGGTGACTAAATGGATTAATGAAGCTAAGTAAAAGGCTTCTAAGACTAGATTCTACTTAATCCAGGTCAGATATCAAAATAAGACTAAATATGCAAGGATTTTATTAAGCAAAATACCCATATGAAGGAAAATAAGAGAGTATGCCAAGATTTGAGTGTGTCTCCCCAAAAGTCCATGAGTTGGAACCTTAATTCCTCAATGCAGCTGTGTTGGGAGGTAGAGCCTAGTGAGAGGTGTTTGGGTCAGGGAGGTTCCAGCATCACGAAGGAATTCATGCAGCCACATCTTTCCTTTTCCACATGTCCACTTCCTCTTTCACCTCTCTGCCATGTTATACTGCAGATCAAGACATTCACCAGAGGCCAACTAAATGACAGCTCCTCAATCTTAAACCTCCCAGCCTTCACAACTATAAGCAATAAATTTATTTTCTTTGTAAAAGAAATAAATTTCTTTTGCTTTATATGTTCTGCTATAGTAACTGAAAGAAGACTAAAATAAAGGAGTGAAACGCTGGAAGAGTCGTCAGATTGCAATACAAGTCTGATACTGAGTGAAAAAGAGAGGGAAGAAATGTTGGGTAGAAACATCTTAGACTGCTATGCAGGCTAAGGAAGATTCAGCAGGAAGATTCACCATTGAGAAGTCTTCAAGCCACCAAAAGTGTCCCAAGTCTCTCTAACATACTTAGCCACTGGCTGAAAACAGCTCATAGGAAAGCAAGACTTAGCACAAGCACAGAAGTGTATCTCAAGTACAGCAGTTAAAGAGCTTGGTCAATCATACTGCCTATACTAACTATATTAGAGATCCGTGAAGCACATTCTCACGACTGCCACAGGTTTATCACCTTCTTTGCCAATCAAAACTCTCTAATTGATCGTAACCTATCTTCCCAGCCTTACCTCCTACTGCTATGCCAACCATACTTGCTTTCCGGCCAAACCACATGACTCACTATTCTACAGAGATGACTGCACTTGGTCTTGCTTTGTGCTGTTGCAGGACTTTTCCTTAGTTCAGCTAAAGATGGAGTTCTTTGTCCCCTAGCCATGAAAGTTCAGGCTCATAGACAATTTGAATGGTGAGTAAGACAGGGCTTTATTGAGTCAAAAGGAAGAATTGAAAGGAAACAGGGACTCTCCGCAAGGCCAGAGTCCCTTGCTAGGGTGCTTCCTGCCCTGGAGTTCAAACTCCAGATTCCAGACAGGAAGAGGAGGGACCAGGCTCCTCCCTGCTAAAAATGGTGCAAATTTTTGAGGCTCCACCCCAGTGCACAGTCTGGTTGGAGTTTTTTCAGGGACCTTCTCACACTTGGCTGTCTCATTCCCCCTCTAAAGAAGTACATCTAACTGCGGTTAGAATAAGGATAAGGACAAAGACCAATCTTAACTGCTTCCTGCTGACAGGAGGCGCTGTTTTGGGGAAACTGCAGACAGAGCTTCCTCAGAGGCCTATTTAAGGGTTCCTGGCAAAAGGGGCCATTGTCAGATGCTCTGGGTGCATGACCATTTGGAGTTTGATGACCTGAAGGCAAGGACAGACAAACCAGGTTATTAGAAAACATATATCTAAGCAAAACAAAGGGAGAGGTAAAGACAGCTCAAAAATTCCAAGGCCTTTTACATGGTTGCACAGGGAGAGGGAGGCCAAAAGCCTGACTGCTTAAAAAAAAAACAAAAAAAAAAGTTAAAAAGTAAAAAACTTCACCTTTTTGCCGGAATGTTGGGCTTCTGGGTTTCCTTCCCCTGAGTCCAATCCTAAGCCAACAAGTTTAAGGTTTGGGAAATTAACTCTTTCCAGTTTGGAGGATGCATCTGATATGAGTGTCTCATAGTATATAGATGCAATTACCTATTTGTGAAGAGAGAACTGAGGAGGAAAAAGGAAAAAATAAGGCAATTTTTAAAGGAGTCCCAGGTTCAGGATGCATTCGAAAGGGGTACAGACTAAAGATGAATCACTGCCCATCTAGAAACAGAAGAGCAGGCATCCCTAGTTCCATTCTTTTCCTAGCAGATACATGGGATGCATGAGGGAGAGAGGTAAGAGTGTCCTCTTTTCATCTTCCATCCTTGCATCCCCAAGTTCCAGTGACCTTGGCAGGTGCTGCATGGGTTTTAAAGTGGCTTGCACCCATGAAGCAGGGGGGCTTGGCAGGGGAGTCATCCACTCTTACCCACGTATGCCCTGTTTCCCCTGCTGTCAGTAGCCTTGGAGTTCCCTAGATCGCATTTATGCTATGGATGTTAATGTAGCCTTTATCCATGAAACAGGAAGCTTGGGCTTGGCTTAATCAGCAGGAATGAGCCACACTCACCTGTGCTGTGTGCCTTTTAACATCTGTTGCTCTTTGCCTCTGGATTCCCTAGATCCAGTTTTCTTCCTAGGGCTTTGACCCAACACTTGGAACTGAGTCTGGGACAAGAATGTATCTTGGGGGTTGCATGGACTCCTTATCATAAGCAAATGCTAAAGTGAGGCTGTGGAATTAAGTCCTCCTCGAACAAGGGAGAGGAAAGGACGTCTTGTGACACATCCAGAAACTGGTAGCTGTAGTTATGCTTGCTGAGATTTGAGTTCATGGCGCTCTGCTTTGGTTAGCTCCCTTGGTCTTACTTTCCCAAAAAGAAAACCTCCGAGTCTGGGGCATGCTATCTATTCTCATCACCTGGCAGGATCTGCAGGATAATTGCTCAGAACTAAACTATTGATCCAGATTTCTATGTCACCCATCCCTTTTGTTCTTTCTGAGCTGCAGCCAGGGATTGCTGGTTGGTTCACAGGAGCAAGCAGGGTTAGTCTAAAACATAGGCAAAAACTCAAAAACAACTAATGAGCTTAGAATTTAGTGACAAATGTATGATAAGTTTTAGAACATAATTTCTCTCTCTCCAGTCCTCATTTTTGTTAAGAAATCATAGGAATTAGTTATTTAAATAGACTTTAGTTTTATACTTGGCCTGATTATTTGCATAAAGTGCAGCAAGAATAATTATTTTTACGTAGGTCTTTTAGACTGGCTTTGATGGAAGTCTGTTCCACAAGGAGTCTCAGATAAGACCTTTTAAGGCTGAGCCCATCCATGGGTTTGTGTCCTTAAACACCTGTGATTTGGGTGATCCTCTCCTCTTAGGTCCCAAGATAAACTTGGAGCTCCTAGACCTGTTAGAAAGTGACATTCTTTACTGACCACAGGTCAGGAACCCTGTACAGGGACTGTGTAGACAAGGGTATGAGACCAGTTTCCCCACTGGGCTTTCATTGGCTCTGTAAGTTGAGATTAACTCCTTAAAAGGAAGCATACCCTTCCAGTCAAAGCCTTGGTACAATAACCGCTTTCTCCAATTGTGTCCTGTTGCAAAAGAAAACTGGATTCTTATTGCATGGATGCAAACAACTATATTGCCATAAGTTAAGAATACTCACAGATAGGTTCTAAATTCTGGAGGAACAGGACAGACAGAAACAAACATGCTCCAATTTTTGATAATAGGAGTACACATTGCTTAATTATTAAAGACCATAAATAGCTCAAAATAAGTTTCCTTGACTGAAAAACAAAACAAGGGTCAGCAATATTACAAGCAAAAGTCAAAAAGGTTGCTTCAGCTTTCTCAGTTCAGTCCATTTAGTTAACTCTTGTTTTGCTTGATATTTGTGAACATTTCAACTCTTTATGAGTCCTGTACATTTTATTTTATTCCAATGTTACAATCTCTAAAGTTACCAGAAATCTGTTTTTGTGAACACCTGTTAAAGTTCTGTAGCTTATTATAAAGAATCTTTTGGGCCGGGCGCGGTGGCTCAAGCCTGTAATCCAAGCACTTTGGGAGGCCGAGGCGGGCGGATCACGAGGTCAGGAGATCGAGACCCTCCTGGCTAACACGGTGAAACCCCGTCTCTACTAAATATACAAAAAAAAACTAGCCGGGCGAGGTGGCGGTGCCTGTAGTCCCAGCTACTGGGAGGCTGAGGCGGGAGAATGGCGGGAACCCGGGAGGCGGAGCTTGCAGTGAGCCGAGATCGCGCCACTGCACTCCAGCCTGGGCGACACAGCGAGACTCCGTCTCAAAAAAAAAAAAAGAATCTTTTGAAAAAGATTAAAGCAAGACAACAATTTTCTGTGAATAATAAAATGTCTAGGGTAGTTACAGTTACAAACAAAATTGACAAAGAAGTTTGGTTATCTCCATGGTTTACAATAACATTACAATCTTAATACGATTGATAGCATACACTTAGACATTAGAATTTTAGAAATCCCATACAATATTGGAACATATATTAGCATTATTTACCAAGATTTAACCTAAAGAAGATTGAACATCATTTTGGCAATACCATGTCCCCAAACGTCAAATAATCCTGTTTACCTCTCTTTTCTGAGGTAAACTAGGGGCCCTCTAGACTATCCAAAGAGTTAAGTGTCAGGAAAGACCATTTGGAAACTGAAGTTTGATTTTGGCAAGCCTATTAAATTTGTTTAAAGCACTTGATATTATGAAATAGAATTCCAGGTTACCATAAATTATTTATTTTGCCAAAGTGATGACTGATAAATTTTAAAGAAGCAAAAACTTTTATAACCCTTTGAATTTAGTCAGTATGTTCACATAGAGAACCTCTTCAGCAAGATTAACTTCCACAATGCTTCTACCACTTGTTTGAATGCTCAGCTTTTCCTATCTAACTCAAAACAATCATTTAACCCAAGACAAAAGTTTACATTTCCATGCCGTCTTATAACCTTTTACTAAAAAACACATTTTACTGTTCTTATGCATTTTGCATGTAAATCTATTTTTATATTATGTGATATAATGGTAACTCCTGGCAATTTTTAACTTTAATGTAAAACCTGCTAAATTGCTTTAATTGTGTGGTAAGTGCTGCCAAGGTTTGCCTTCTTAATCTAGGGCATGTTTAGTTCGATATATCCCCAAGCACTACCAATTGTGAAGCAGGCAAGACAGACAGGTCTCAAAACCCAAAAAGCAGTTTGTAACCTTAAAAAACTTAGCAAACCTTTCATCTGACCTGCATTTTACCAATAGTCTTAAAGGCTGTTTTTATTTATAAAAGATTAAGGTCAAGTGAACTGAAAGGCACCAGAGATTTTATCTTTCCTTTAAAAAATCTTAGATTCAAGTGTTTGTCCTTCTTTGGGCCAGATTAATTAGAGTCCTTTTTACAGACATTACACACAGTACACACGCAGACAAGCAGAAGAAAACCCAGTCACTGGGTGGGGACTTTTAAGAGACATGACTAGGAAAACATGCAGATATCAAATCAGAGAGGGCTCATCCCCTAAGGCAAGATTGCTAAGTGAAACCTTGCCAAGTGGTTACCAGCCATGCCCTCAGGATGTAAAACAAAATGGAGGCTTGATTTCACAACAAAATCTTTGCAGAAAATATGAACTATGACAGGTGTGGGGCCTGGCCTAGTAAAAAATGTCTTCTAAAAGAAAAAACAAATTAAAGGTTAACTGCTGATGGGGTGGGGAAGAGAAAAGAAAAAAGCTTCAAAATGTCTGGGAAAGACCCTTTTATTCTTATACAACTGGTTCCTGCAACAGGAGAAAAGCTTAATTACTGTTCAATGGAGTAAAACGCCTTAGCGGGGGAAGGTGAAGACTTTGGTGGTACATGGTGGAAAACACCAGCCAGTTGGCTGTACACGACCCTTGGGCCATGTGTTCCAGCCCCAGAAGGGAGGGGAGAGCAGTGGGGAGTTGCTGCTTGCTGGTCAGTCTCAAAAAAGGAAGGAAAAGGCCTGGGAACAACAGGGGATTGGGGAATGGTTCCCCCTACCCTCAGAAGTCTGAAGATGAAAAGGCTTAGAATCAACAGTGAGAGGTTTTGAGTCTCCATTTCACTTGCCACTTCTCAAGCCCCATGTTAGGTGCCAAAATGTTGTAGGGTTTTCCTTAGTTCAGCTAAAATAGGGTTCTTTGTCCCACAGACCAAAAGTTCAGGCTCTCAGACAATTTGAACGGTGAGTAAGACAGGGTTTTATTGGGTGAAAAGGAAGAAAAAAAGGAAACAGTGACTCTCCACAAGGCCAGAGTCCCCTGCTAGAGTGCTTACCACCTGGCCATTCAAATTCCACACAGGAAGAGGAGGGGCCAGGCTCTTCCCCACACAAATGGTACAAATTTTTGAGGCTCCACCCCTGTGTGCATGCCAGTAGGAGCTTTTCTGTGGATCTCCTCTCACCTGGCTGTCTCAATGCTACTCCAGTATTGCCTCCTCAGCCTCTAATAGTTAAAATTCCATTCTTCCTACAATGCCTAGGTCAAATGCTGTTCTCCCTGAAGCTTTCCTGAGTCCCTCCAGCTAAAAATAGTCCCCTCTGCTTCTGTATTACCAAACCATTTTGTTTTAACTCTGCAATAATGTTTACCCTCTTGCCTTCTACTCTTAGGTTACCTTTGCAGTCTCTAGAAAAGTTGCCTTACCTCTCTGGGACTTAGTTTCCTGATTTCAGCATATAATAGAGGGCAGATAATGACTACAGTCTATCAAATCCAATATTCTATAACCCTAATTCATCCACTGTCAATGCTTTTATGGTGGTTAAATTGAATGTCATTTTATCATGGTAACTGGAACTTGTACCTAGAAGCCACATTACCACTCTTTAGTACTGTAAAAAGTAAAGTAAAGTTTCTTCTTCAAAGACTTGCCTCTTTATCTAATTAGGAATAAATAGTAAATTCCCTTAAAAGCAAAATTTATTCAAACACCTATACTAACATTCTTAAATATCTGCCAGCCATAATAAGGAAATCAATGTACTTTATGTTAGCTCTACAATTTAGCTTAAATATTTGCCTTGGCATGCTTATACTTGGCCTAAGGGAGGAGACCAGGCAAGTTTTAAAATGTTAATTGTAAAGAAAATTCTGTGTGTAAACATATTACCTAAAGTTAAAGAAGTATCATCCAGTTTTTCTGTGAATTGGACATTAAAGTAAAAGCATAACAGGTTTTCTTAAAGCACCAACCTGCTCTTTAGCAAAATTATAAAAGGTTAAAAGAGTCTATAAAATCTTACCTTATAATCAAACATTAAAATTAGATAAATATGTCTACTATTAAAATTAGGTTTAACATTTATACACTAATAAAAGATAAAATTTAGCTTATCTGGTATAAAATCATACGAGAAGCATTGTTAAATGTAAAATGGTATTTGGCTTTCTTTGGTTTAAAACTAATAAAATAGGTACTAAAGGAAATTTCTCAGTAAAAGGCACTAAGGACTATAAAATCCCCTGCCAAGGTCCCCTCATTTAAAACGAAAGGTCAGTTTCTTAAAAATTATATACTTGGTTTATCTTCCACTTTCCTTTCTCTCAAAAACTGAAAGTCTTTTAGCATATGTACCACCCTAGAATTTCCAGTAAACTAGCACTGGCCTGAAGATCATGTTCTCATCAAAGGGTGGAAAGAAAAAAAACTCGAGCCAGCCTGGGAAGGACCCTACCTTTTGCTGCTAACCACCAAGACTGTTGTTCGTACAGAAGAAAAAAAAAAAAAAAAAGGATTGACTCATCACACCTGACTCAAGAAAACATCACCCCCTCCAGAGTCGTGATCCATAGACCCAGGGGAAAACCCTACCAAACTAAAGCTAAGAAAAATTTAACTCTTTTCATCTAATCTATTACTCTTTCTTCTTTCCTCGTTCTGTTGCTGACAGAGTTATTAACATAACCAAGTCAATATCGACTCAAACTATTACATAATGCTTGCCTTGTTATAACCTGTGGGAACTTG
>NW_016804151.1:294657-309862 GCF_001698545.2 Rhinopithecus bieti
AGAAAACATCACCCCTCCAGAGTCGTGATCCATAGACCCAGGGGAAAACCCTACCAAACTAAAGCTAAGAAAATTTAACTCTTTTCATCTAATCTATTACTCTTTCTTCTTTCCTCGTTCTGTTGCTGACAGAGTTATTAACATAACCAAGTCAATATCGACTCAAACTATTACATTTAATGCTTGCCTTGTTATAACCTGTGGGAACTTGCCAAGTCAAATACAACTTTCTACTTCAGAAAAGTATTTCTGTCTCTCCTGACTCTCCTCAGACTGGGCATTAGTAAACTAGGACCATTTAATCTGGGGAGATTTTGATAAAGACCCCAGCGACAATCAGGAGTCTTGCCCCCCGATGTGGAGCTTTCATACTATAGTTGGTCCAACATTCTGTGGACCACTAAAGAGCAAGGATGGACTGTCCCAAACAGTTTTTGTAATTTCCTAAAACCATACATTCATTTTACTAGAGGATCATAGAAGTTAAAGACTTAAAACAAACTTTAGCAATTAAGACAGGATACCAAGATGCAAATGCCTGGTTAAAATAGATCAAATATTCCATCTGCATGATAAACAAAAGCAAATGTTATGCTTGTGCACATGGCAGGCCAGAGGCCCAGATTGTCCCCTTTCCACTAAGGTGGTCCTCCAGTCGACCAGGTGTGGGCTGCAATGGTATCTCTTTTCCAGGATTCTACAGCCTGGAGTAATAAGTCATGCCAAGTTCTCTCTGCTATAAACCAAATTCTGGCACCCTACAGGTCAGCCCCCAAGGGCCATCCAGCTTCTGTCTCCCAACACTAAGTTCACTTCATGTCTCTCACGACAGGGAGGAAACTTAGCATTCCTTGGAGACCTGAAAGGACGCAGTAAGTTTAAGAATTTTCAAGAGCTTATCAATCAATCAGCCCTTGTTCATCCCCAAGCAGATGTGTAGTGGTATTGTGGTGGACCTTTACCGGGCAATGTGCCAAAAAGCTGGAGTGGCACTTGTACTTTAGTTCAATTGGCTATCCCTTTCACCCTGGCATTTCATCAACCAGAAGGAAAAAAATAAAATAAAATATCGTAAAGCAAGAGAAGCCCCTTATACGTCTTTTGATTCTCCTGTCTATTTAGACGCAATTGGAGTCCGACGAGGAATACCAGATCAATTTAAAGCTTGAAATCAAATAGCTGCAGGATTTGAGTCAATATTTTGGTAGGTGACAGTTAATAAAATGTAGATTAGATAAACTACATCTATTACAACCAACAGCAATGAGTTTTTCATGAGTTAAAAGAAAAACTCATGTCAGCCCCAGCCCTGAGGCTACCTGACCTGACAAAACCCTTTACGCCATATGTGTCAGAAAGACAAAAAATGGCAGTTGGAGTTTTAACCCAGACTGTGGGGCCCTGGCCAAGGCCAGTGGCCTATCTCTCAAAACAACTGGACAGGGTTTCCAAAGGCTGGCTCCCAGGTCTAAGGGCCCTAGCAGCAATGGCCCTGTTAACACAAGAAGCAGATAAACTAACCCTTAGGCAAAACCTGAATATAAAGGCCCCCCCATGCTGTGGTAACTTTAATGAATACCAAATGACATCATTGGTTAACAAATGCTAGATTAACTCAGTATCAAAGCTTGCTATGTGAAAATCCCCACATAACCATTGAAGTTTGCAGCACCCTAAACCCCACCACCTTGCTCTTGGTATCAGAGAGCCCAGTTGAACATAACTGTGTAGAGGTGTTGGACTCAGTTTTTTCTAGCAGGCCCAACCTCTGAGACCATCTTAAACATCAGTAGACCATGAGCAGTATGTGGATGGGAGCAGCTTTGCCAAGCCCTGCAAAGTGACTCTGAAGAAGACGACAAGCCCTGCTCCAGTCACACCCAGCAGCTGACTGGTCCACACATGGCTGAAGCATGAGAAAACTCAGCACAGGACTCATTTTCCTTAAAATTTGGACTTTTACAGTAAGGACTTCAACTGACCTTCCTCAGACTGAGGACTGTTCCCAGTGTACACATCAAGTCACTGACGTAGGACAAAAGGTTGCTACGGTCCTATTATTTTACGATTATTATAAGTGTACTGGAACTCTAAAAAGAACTTTTTTGTGTAATGCTACTCTATTCAAGCTATGTTGCCCAGGAAATGACCAACCTGATGTGTGTCAAGACCCATCTGAGCCTCCTGTGACCACAGTTTTTAAAATAAGATTAAGGACTGAGGACTGGTGGGGCTCAGAAATGATATGAGTAAAGTGTTAGCCAAAACAGAAGAAAAAGGGGTGGCCAAACAAGTCACCTTAAAATTTGATGCCTGTGCTGTCATTAATAGTAATAAGTTAGAAAAAAGGTGTGGTTCTCTTAATTAGAAAAGAGGCTATATAGCACAAAATAAGTACATCTATCATAAATTAGGACTGTGTGGAAATAAATATAAATACTGGTCTTCTGTCATTTAGGCCACTTGGATAAAAAAAAAATGAAAAGGATCCAGTCCACCTTCAGAAAGGAAAAAATGACCCTTCCTGTACTAAGGGACAATGTAGCCCTTTAGATCTAGTAATAACAAATCCCCTTGATCCTCACTAGAAAAAAGAGGAGCATGTGATCTTAAGAATCTATGGGGCTGGACTGGATCCTCGAGTAAATATCTTGGTTCCAGAAGAAGTTTACAAACACTCTCCTGAGCCAGTGTTTCAAACTTTCTATGATGAACTAAATGTGCCAGTACCAGAAATTCCAGGAAAAACAAGAAATTTGTTTCTGCAATTAGCTGAGCATGTAGCCCAGTCTCTCAATGTCACTTTATGTTATGTATGTGGAGAGAATATAATAGGAGATCAATGGCCATGAGAAGCCAGAGAATTAGTACCTACAGACCCAGTTATTGATGAATTCCTGGCTCAAAAGAATCACCCTGAAAATTTCTGGGCCCTGAAAACCTCAATTATTGGACAATATTGCATAACTAGCAAAGGAAAAGAATTCACTCGCCCTGTAGGACAACTTAGTTGTCTGAGACAGAAACTGTATAATGGTACCACAAAAACAGTCACTTGGTGAAGTTCAAATCACACAGAGAGAAATCCATTTAGTAAATTCCCAAAGTTGCAAACCGTGTGGACCCACCTGGAGTCCCACCAGGACTGGACAGCCCCCACTGGATTATACTGGATATGTGGGCATAGAGCTTAAGCCAAATTACCTGACCAGTGGGCAGGTAGTTGTGTTATTGGCACTATTAAACCATCTTTCTTCCTACTGCCCATAAAACAGGTGAACTCCTGGGCTTCCCTGTCTATGCTTCCCGCAAAAAGAACCACAGCTATAGGAAATTGAAAAAATGATAAATGGCCCCCTGAGAGAATCAGACAATATTATGGACCTGCTTCTTGGGCACAAGACAGCTCGTGGGGATACCGGACCCCATTTACATGATCAACTGAATCATACGGTTACAAGCAAGAAGTCATGGGTAGTAAAATGAAAGTGAGAACTCCCACTATTGAGTGAGAGTCTCAAAGCGGGGAATAAGGAAGGAGACCACCCCTCATATTGTCTTATGCCCAATTTCTGCCTCCAAAGAAAGAAAAGTAAAACTAAAAGACAGAAATGAAATCCATAAGCAGACAGCCTGGCGCCACACCCTGGGCCTGGTAGTTAAAGATCGACCCCTGACCTAATCGGTTTTGTTATTTATAGATTACAGACATTGTATAGAAAAGCACTGTGAAAATCTCTATCCTGTTTTGTTCCAATCTAATTACCAGTGCATGCTGCCCCTGTCACGTACCGTCTGCTTGCTCAATTGATCACGACCCTCTCTTGTGCACCCCTTAGAGTTGTGAGCCCTTAAAAGGGACAGGAATTGCTCACTCGGGGAGCTCAGCTCTTGAGACAGGAGTCTTGCCAATGCACCTGGCCGAATAAACCCCTTTCTTTTACTCGGTGTCTGAGGAGTTTCGTCTGTGGCTCGTCCTGCTACAGTAAGAGGAAGGAGAGACAGGCAGAAGTAAATGGACACAACAGAATTCAGTGGATTGAGAAGAAAACACCTTTTCTTAAAAAACAAGATCCTAGGAGAGAAAAAAGTGTGTGTGTGTGTGTGTATATATATATGCTTATATATGTGTGTGTATACATATCTTAGATATTAGATTTTAGTTAAGCTGACTTAACCATTGAGCTCTTAAAAAATCTTTTAAAATCTCTTATCATATTTTGCTGGATCAAACTGCTGATAGTTTGAAAGTAACACAGATATCAAACTAGAAAGGGCTTGACTTAGGAACCAAACCCAGGCTGTCACCATGTAAAAAACAAGACGCAGAATCATAGCTACACAACTACAGCAGGGACAGCTGCCATTGCTCTGTCAGTTTGGGCTTGGCTAGCAAAAGGTGGCCTTGTTATGTAAATAAAACTCCTCAGATAGTCAAAATCTTCCCTTTCCCTTTCCCTCTCCCTCTCCCTCTCCCTCTCTCTTTCTTTCTCTCCCTCTCTCTTTCTTTCTTGTTTTTTCTGTTTCTTTTTTTTTTTTTTTTTTTTNTCAATCTGTCTTGCAAAAGACATAGGTAGTAAAATGAAAGTGAGAACTCCCACTATTGAGAGTCTCAAAGGAGGGGAATGAGGGAGGAGACCACCCCTTATATTGTCTTATGCCCAATTTCTGCCTCCAAAGAAAGAAAAAGTAAAAACTAAAAGGCAGAAATGAAATCCATAAGCAGACAGCCTGGCACCACACCCTGGGCCTGGCAGTTAAGGATCAACCCCTGACCTAATTGGTTATATTATCTATAAATTACAGACGTTGTATAGAAAAGCACTGTGAAAATCCCTATCCTGTTTTGTTCTGATCTAATTACTGATGCATGCAGCCCCCAGTCATGTACCCGCTGCTTGCTCAGTTGATCACAACCCTCTCACGCACACCCCCTTAGAGTTGTGAGCCCTTAAAAGGGACAGGAATTGCTCACTCAAGGAGCTCAGCTCTTGAGATAGGAGTCTTGCCAATGCGTCCAGCCGAATAAACCCCTTCCTTCTTTAACTCAGTGCCTGAGGAGTTTTGTCTGCGGCTCATCCTGCTACAGTCCAAGCAAGCATTAGGTCAAAGCCTGTTCCTCTTCCTTATTTGAAGGTGTTTTTACTTTTCTCAGAATTCCACAAGTTACTTCCCCCTTCCTTTGTTCTCCTCTGCCATTGCCTCTTTTTAAAAGTCCTAAGTTGCTAGCCAATTGGGACAAATACAGAATGTGAGGTCCTGTTCCAACCAGTGGAAGTCAGACACAGCAGTAAGGTGGACACGTCAAGTTATAAATGACCCTGTCTCCTTTGTTCAGTGTACTCTCATGGCAAAACTGCTGGCAAGTGTACCCTTTCTGCAGAAAATATATAAATGGCCTTGCTGAGGAAATTAAATTTATTTTCAAGTGCTATTTATTTACGGCACCAAAGAACAAGCATTTCAAATAATTTGGTGACCTGTATGGGGATACATTCTCCTACAGAGGCGGTCTCCAGTCCTCTGTCATGAAGAAGCACACTCTTCTGCCTCATTGCAGTGGCCTCAAGGATAAGGACTCAAGATACATCCAGTGTGATGAATAAAACCAGAATCTCTGCAGAAAAGAAAAGAAAAGAAAAGAAAAGAAAAGAAAAGAAAAGAAAAGAAAAGAAAAGAAAGGAAGGAAGGAAGGAAATAACAACAACAACAACAGCAAAAAAACCTGGCTGGCAACCTGGAATAAAGGATCCTCACATATCATGTGAACTAAGAAACTCTGCACACAGACAAAAAAGAAAAAAAAAAAAAAAAAAAAAAAAAAAAAANGTAAGAAATTCCCACTGAGAGGAGGTTGAACCTCAAAAAAAAAGTAAGAAATCCCCATTGATCAGAAGTTCAATCTCAAAAAGAAGTGAGAAATCCCCATTGGTGGAGGAGTTGAACCTCACAAAAACCTCTGGTAGTAAAAAAAAATACATATATACATATATATTCAACATTCTCCTTTTCCTTCTTCTCAGGGAAAGAAAAGGTTAAGCTCCACTCCCACTGCTCACTCCCCTAGGGGAAGGGAAAGGAGAAAGAGAGCAAAAACAGCAGGTGTGACACCAGACAGCCAGGCACACCAAGAGTTAAGTCCCTCTCCCCAGCCAGGCTCTAAGTGAAAAAGAAGGCAGGGACTGACGCCAGGAGGAGAGCATGGGGGACAGCCCGGGGTCAGGACTGCAGCTGTGCAAAACCCACCCAGCCCAAGAAACTAAGTCTAGGAAGAAAGGGGAGAAAAAAAGTAAAAGGGAAGTCGGGAAAAAAAAAAAGAAAAAGAAAAAAAGAAAGAAAAAAACAGGAGAAACAGATGACAGCACGTGCGCAGGGGTGGAGCCCATACTGTGGCCTGGACCTGCCTGTGGTAGGAGCTGGAGAACTCGGGAGGGGAAAAGGAAACAGAGGATGACAGAGAGGAAAATAGAGTCCAAATGAGAGGAGGGAGATAAATAGAGGAAAAGAGTAAGTAAGAGAGAAACTAGAAGAGACAGAAATCAAAGAAAGACACAGAAAGTGAAACCAGGAAAAGAAATAGTGTAAAAGGAAGGCAGAAAGTTAAGACAAGTTGAAGATCGTCTGTAAAAGTCGTAAGAAAAGTTATCGAAAGGAATTTATGCAAGAAATATTGTATAATTTAAAAGTAATTAGGCCTCCTGAATGTAAAACTATTTTAAAAACAGTTTATGTACAAGGTATGTATGAAAAATAAAATATACTTTTAATAACAGGATTATAAGGAGGCATAAGAATATAGATTTTTTACCTACATTAAAAAGTTAAAAAAATATATATTTTGTTTTAAAAGTTTAAGCAAGTTTTAAAATGTTAATTGTAAAGGAAATTCTGTGGGTAAACATGATGGCTAAAGTTAAAGAGATATCATCCAGTTTTTCTGTGAACTGGACGTTAAAATAAAAGCACAATAGATTTTTCTTAAGCACTAACCTGCTCTTTAACAAAAATTATAAAAAGCTAAAAAGAGTCTATAAAAGTCTTACCTTCTAGTCAGACATTAAAATTAGATAAATGTCTATAAGATTTTATTAAAATTAAGTTTAACATTAATAGCACATTAATATAAAAGTTAAATTTAACTTATCTGGCATAAAATCATACAAAAAACATTGTCAAATATAAAATGGTGTTTAGCTTTCTAAAGGCCCAAAGGTGGCTGGGTAAGTCACAAGACCCCTCATCCCCAAGGTCACAGCGCACAGGGGCAGTGAAGGCCACAAGAAGGCCAAGACCTTAAGAGAGGGCAAGGCCACAGCATCCCCTGGGTGGTGCTGAGTGGGGATGGAGCAGGAGGTGTCACCATGAGGCCTCAAGCCCCAGGATATGCAGCAGAAATTACATACTTAATTTATCTTCCACTCTCCCTTCCCTCAGAACTAAAAGTCTTTTAGCACAAGTACCATTCCTAGAATTTCCAATACACCAGCACCAGCCTGAAAACCACGTTCTCATCAAAAGATAGAAAGAAAAACACTCAAACCAGCCTGGGAAGAACCCTATTTTATGCTGTTAACCACTGAGATTGCTCTCCACACAGCTGAGAAAGAATGGACCCACCATACCCGAGTCAAGAAAACATTGACCTCTTCAGAATCATAAGTTACTGTACTAAGATCAAGCCCTACTAAGATAAAGTTAAAGAAAGCTTAATTTTCATATACCTTCTATATTGCTTCCTTTCCTTTCCTTATTCTGTTACTAACTCCTTTGTCATTAATGTAACTAAATCTGACTTACCTCAGACCATTGCCTTTAATGCTTGCTCTGCCATACCTTGTGGAGATGTAAAAGATCAATGACAGTTAGCCTCTTCACATAAATATTTATGACCCGGCCCTCTAATGGACACAGTTACCCCTAGCACTCATCATTGTGATCACCTGCAGCCAAGACACCGATTTTCTGCTCCTGCAGCCTGGCAACCTTGTAGTAAATAGGACTACATCCTTTAAACCACTTAGGAGCAAAGTTGGACTTCCACAAAAAAGGTTTGTGCAGATCTAAAACCCCTCATCTATTCCACCAAAAGGACTACCCTGTCTAACTGGCAGCATTATCAATGTAACCCTGTCCTCTTTATTACCACCTCCACCTTAACTAATTCTAGACCAGCCCTTAGTCACTTCTATGGTATGAAGATTGACATAAATGGAAAAGACCCCCTAAGTAGTTTTAAAATATGCACTATTCCCCCATCTTCCCCTTCTTCAGTAGCCTCTAGATCCCACACCAGTTGCTCCTACATCTAATAATAAAACTAAGGTGTCTATTGTAAAAAGGAGAGATATAAGACAGACCTTAGCCATCAAGACAAAAATATCAAGATGCAAATGCCTGACTGGAATGAATTAAATATTCTATTTGCACTTTAAATAAAAGCGATTATTATGCGTGTATGCATGGTAGGCCAGAGGCCCAGATTGGTATGTCCAGATTAGGACATACCAGCCAGATGGCCTAGAAAAATAAAATAACTTTAAATATAATATCAGCAGAAAAAGAAGACATTTGTGTCAATTAAAACTTAATGTTATACCTTTTTTCCTAAAAATACTGCCTCTGACAGAATTATAACAAAAGTGCTACAAGAATTAACACCCCTATCCAATAAACTTGCCAAAAATTATAAATAACCCTTTTTCTAAAATAATAGTACATTTGTTCAGTAGATAAAAAGAAATTTTAACTTCAATTCTCACCTCATTTGCTCTTGTTATTGGTGTACTTATTCTTGTACGCTGTTATATTATTCCCTACCTTCGAAGTTTTATACAAAAACTTGTCTCTGCCATGATTACAGAGTTAACTCCTAACTCTCCTCCACCCGATTCAGAAAAATTACTTCTCTTAAAAGGACAAACAAAGCAATTAAGTCAAAACATATTAAACAAGTTTGAAGAAGAATTGTGAAATAAGAAGAGGAGGAATTGTAAAAGTAGAGGTTCCTCTTAAAAGACATTTCTCCCCATCTGCTTAGGAATAAATAGTAACTTCTCTTAAAAGCAAAATTTATTCAAAGACCTATACTAACATTCTTAAATATCTGCTAGCCGTAATAAAGAAATCAACATACTTTATGTTCTTAGCTCTTACAGTTTAGCCTAAATATTTGCCCTGCATGCTTATACTAGTCCAAGTGAGCATTAGGTCATAGCATGTTTCTCTTCCTTATTTGAAGGTGTTTTTATTTTTCTCAGCATTCTACAAGTTACTTCCTCCTTCCTTTGTTCTCCTCTGCTTTTGCCTCTTTTAAAAAGTTCTAAGTTGTTAGCCAATTGGGACAAATACAGAATGTGAGGCCCTGTTCTAGCCAATGGAAACCGGACACAGCAGTAAGGTGGATGTGTCAAGTTATAAATGACCCTGTCTCCTTTGTTCAGGGTACTCTCATGGCAAAACTGCTGGTGAGCGTACCCTTTCTACAGAAAGTATAGAAGTGGCCTTGCTGAGGAAATTAAATTTATGTTCAAGTGTTATTTCTTTATGGCACCAAGGAACAAGCATTTCAAACAGTATGATGCTATTAAAATAAAAACTTTAGACAAGTTAAGTTTAGCATAATTTATTTGAGCAAACAAATGATTCATGGATTGAGCAGTACCCTGAACCAGTAAAGGTTCAGAAGACTTTACCTGGCAATGTGAGCAGTCCATATTTATAGATAGAAAAAGGAAGTGACATACCGAAATAGCCTGATTTGTTCCAGCCTAGCGCTTGCCTTATTGGGACATGTCTGAGCAGTTTCCAGCCTGTGATTGACCAAAAGCTCAGTTGCTACTGTTGAGACTCAGTTGCTGGTTACAAGAATGTAGTCTCAAGGTAGGTTATATATGATATATATACATGTATTAGGTTATAGTTTGCTTCATGTAGAGACAGCTTTAGGCCAAGGTTTAATTTAACAATTCCCCTCTTTTATCAGCCTTTCAATTTTGAGAAATTGACCATAACCTAGGTCCAATTCTTTTCACCATCATAATGGACTTGTTTGGTATCAGTATAAAATACACAATTCACAATGTTGGATTTGTTGGATTATTCTTTAAGCTATCTGGATATTTTTGTTCTTCTAACTACAGTAAGATCAGTTGATGTACAACGGATGGCTCCATATGAACATTTAAGACTCTTAAGGGGCCAGACATGGTGGGTTATGCCTGTAATTCCAACACTTTGCGAGGCCAAGGTGGGTGGACTGCTTGAGCCCAGGAGTTCAAGACCAGCCTGGGTAACATGGCAAAACTCCTTCTCTACAAAATATACAAAAATGAGCTGGGCATGGTGGTGCACACCTGTAGCCCCAGCTACTCGGGAGGCTGAGGTGAAAGGATAGCTTGGGTCCAGGAAGTGGAGGTTGCAGTGAATGGAGATCATACCCCTGCACTCCAGCTTAGGTAATAGAGCCAGACCCTGTCAAAAGAAAAGAAAAGAAAGAAAAGAAAAGGAAAGAAAAGAGAGAGAAAGACTCTTAATGGATACAATACATTAGGAAGAATATTATAATGGTTATCAGGAGGAAAAATACAACAAATTAAAGTACACTACTTAACAGGAGTCTCTACAAACCAAAATAGTCTCTACAAACCAAAATAAGCAATAATCAAATTATTGCTTGAACTTTAAATTAAACAATTTAAAGTTCAAGCAATAATAAAGACAATTCAACAGTATTCAAATCCTATTGGTTATAGTCTTTGTTCAGGGCATGACGGTGATTGAGGGACATAGTTAGTAGTAAAATGGCCTCCTTTAAAGAGGTGCCTCTTTCTGCAGTTAGCCTGGTAACACAAGTCATACTAGTCTGAAGACCCTACTAAAAGACACATAAAGATTTTAAAACCTTGGAATATTAGCCCCAAAGCCCCAAATTTAAAAATTTTAATTTTTTAAAATTAAAAAATAAAAAACCTTCCAAAGCCAAGCCTGCCATCAACCATTCCACCATTCAGGATACCTGCAAATCAACTGTTAGCTGCTCCTGTAAACACATCTTGTGTTCCTTTCCCTTGAGAAATTTCCTTGATATATTTGGTGACAGTGTCTAGAGAAACATCAGTATCAACCACATTTTAAATTAAGCTTTTTGTAGTAGTAAAATCAAGAGAAAGATAAGTACAATATTCAGTTTTGTTTAGCACTATACACAAGTCCTGAACGTAGGCAAAGAGGAGATCTGCATGACATGCTCCATTAATTGTTTTTGTTGAACATGTATGTTTTCATACACCTTTCAAAGAGCAGCTTCTATGCATCTGAACTTGTGGGAGGTCATATTGGCTACAAAATCTAAGGTTTTTCCTAATTTACAGACTGTCTTCAAATTCTATACAACCAGCACCCCAATACTGCCAAGAGTGTGCCCCCAATAACCCCACTGGAACATTTCCTCCAAGGAAACTAACTTATCTCCATCAATCTATTTCAAGGTTTGTGCTAAGTTTGGCTATTGATTGCTTTGGCCTCTGGTTATGAAAGATATAATGGGAACTTTCAGGAAAAGCTATTCAGAAGGTAGGAGGGAGTCAGGCCATATAGCAAAATCTGAACCAGTGAGGAGGATGTAGGTAAATTCTCTGTAGTCCCAATGTAGGCCGTCAGGGGCTAGGAAAGATGGCCACCTAGTGGTGTTTGAGCAGCAGTCAGTTAAATTTGTCCACAAGTTCACGTAGCTCCTGAGTAAGTTACAGTGGGAAACTTACTCAAAGGGTATGCCGTAAGGGTGCATAACCACATTTAGTGGAAAAGGTCAGATCTATGAGTTTGATAATTTATAGCCAAAGTTGGTTATAAATTTTAGCAATTTTAAAAGAGTCATCCCATCAATATTTTTTCATAATTTGAATCATTTTATCTCTTTCACAATGAATATGGAATGCAGAACTCTTAATGGAAGCTTTAAGGACTCGAGAAGGACCAAGCAGCTGTCCAGACTCTTCATGAGTCCATGCTTAATATTGCATTTACTTCTTTTTAAATACCAATTTTGTTTCTCCAATTCAGGTGAATAGCACTGCTCATTAAATGGGTTATCATAGGTAATATAACAGTGATCAATTTTTTAAAGTTTATTCAAATCACATATCTTAACAATTTTAGTACTGGCTGACTTAGCATAAAAGTCTGCCAAATCATTTCACTGATATCTAATTAATTCTTGTCCTGACATATGTTGGGTTCACAGTTTTATGAACCAGTCAATTTTTTTTATTAGATTTGTACCCAGCCCGATGGTATGATCTTAAAGTTATCAGAAACCTATATTTGTCAGTGTCTTTTTCATGAATCTCCTTGAAGATGAAACACTTCAGGCTTATAGTTGCCCAGGAAAGTACCATAGTAAACGATTAGCCATCTGTGAATGACAAGACTTAAAACTGCCATGGTCAAAAACCTGATGAGACCAGGCATGGTGGCACATGCCTCTAATCCCAGCACCTTGGAAGGCTGAGGCAGGATGGTTGCTTGAGCCTAGGAGTTCAAGACCAGGCTGAGCAACATAGTGAGACCCTGTCTCTACAAAGAATAAAATAACTAGCCAGGTGTGATGGTGCATAGTAGTCCAGCTACTTGGGAGACTGAGGTGGGAGGATTGCTTGAGCCCAAAAGCCCAAGGCTTCAGTGAGCCATGATCATGCTACTGCTCTCCAGTCTGTGTGACAGAGTGAGACTCTGCCTCCAAAAAAAGAAAAGAAAAGAAAAGAAAAGAAAAGAAAAGAAAAGACCTAATGAAAATTCACTACAATAATGATAGAATTGATAAGGAAATGAAGTTACTTCTGTTTCATACAACATTTTAAGATAATAACTAGAATTATGAATACCAGCATTATACGAGGACTATTTGATTTCTATGAATTTCACACACTCTCCAAACCATATAGTAATAACACATACACACAAAAATAACCCAAAGAAGGTTAAGCATTGCTTATTTTTGACAGTACTATTCATATACTTTAATGTATCAAATAAGCCCAAATAGCTTATTATCTATCTTTGTAAGGATGGGTATCCTTTTGATGTGTTCCAAGGGCCCATGTGGAAAACCCCAAAGTTAATTCAAGGTCGAGAAAAGGTTTAATTTTACACTTTATTTTGAGAAGTCTGTCCAAAATGTCAAAAGTTTGAAACACTTGAGCAAAATATTTAACAGGATCACTGGTCACTGTGAATAGTAGTAATTTATTTAACCAAAGTGATAATTAAAAGACTTCAAAGGCAAATATAGAGAGTTACATAGTTGTAGAAAAACTTAAGCTCTCTTAATAGAGAGGACTCAGTTCTCTTATGAAATCAAAAACCTAATAAAGACAGCATGAAGCACTGGACATTATCTTAGTAAAATACAGGATATTTATCTGTTACGCCAATTATGTAAAAGGGAAGGAAAAACCTATCATAATTTCCTGTCAGGAGCAGACCAAAAAAATGTTGTTTTAACAGAAACACCAGATTCTAGTTTTGTATCAGTGTACTTCTCATACTAATACTAAATTTTTAGAAAAACTTGAAAATAGTTCTTTCTAGTCCTAGCTAGCCTGGTCACACATAAAATTTATTCCACATGATTCATCTTCTACATTGAAAGAACATACAAGAAAAAAAAAGATTTATCTTCCACAAACTCTCTACAACATTTACATCCATTCAGTTTTTGTCCTGTACTTTACCTCTTCTCATTTTGGAAAACCAGTTATTCTACTTTAGTACAAAATTATTCCTTTTCCTTAACAAAACATAACATTCTCATATCTTATAGCTTTTCCTTATCAAAAGTAAATCTTACTTTCCTTGTATTCTTGCATATAGAATTGTTTCCATGATTAGTTCTAGTAATTTTACTTACATGTATTAATCAGAATTCTTAATCTTCAGTGACTTTAATTTCCAGTGAACATTAGGAAGCAAGCAGTTGTGAACAGTCTGTCACACCAGCAATCTGTAAATTGGCAAATGTATGATCAGTTTCTAGAAGCACATCCTTTCTCATAGTAGAATTTGTCAGTGTGTCCTAGAAGATATTTACTAACATTCCCAATATCCTTAGTCTCTCTACAATAAGAACCTGTAGAGGAGGCAAAATTGCCTGTCTGTCCTCCTAATGGTTTGTTTTTGTTTGTTTGTTTGCTAGGTCTGAGAATTAAATTGTTGTTATTACAGTTTACCCTTAGCCTCAACTTTTAATTCTTGATAAGAATGTCAAAACTTTCTGGTGCAGAAAGAATATTTTTTACATGAGAACTTTATCTTACATACATTTAACTCTCTTTTTTAACAATTTCACTTGGATTGCTTGTAAAGGTTAAATATTAAGCGGCTAGTCATCATCTTATTTTTCTTGCTGATAAGTTTTATAATATAGACATGAAATAAATGTATTTTATTGGTAACCCTAGGTAGAAAAAGTCATGCATTATATTTAGTACAGAAAAATCTGAACACATGCCTATTTTAATTAAACCAACAGTATCCTAATTTATCAAAGATTACCCAAATCATGTGAACTTGAAAACTACTTAGGTTAGTTCTTATTTTTCTGAACAAATACTTCATTTATGTAAACACTTATTTTTCTTAAAGCCAATTAGAGTTATTTTACAACTTAATTTAGCAATATCATAAGTAGATAGAAAAATATCACACACATATATTATATAGAGAGACAATATAAACCTATAGACAGAAACAGATCTTGCAGCTTTCATTCTAAAATTTTAGCCATGTGCCAAGCGCAATAAAACAAGCTCACTAATTTATTAAGAATATCTAGGTCTAGGCTTGGAACAGTGGTTCATGCATGTAATCCCAGCACTTTGAGAGGCTGAGGAGGGAGGATCACTTGAGACCAGGAGTTCAAAACCAGCCCGGGCAACATGGCAAGACCCTATCTCTACAAACGAATTTTTTAAATTACACAATTTTTTTAAAAGAACATCTGAATCCAAACATTTTCTGGTCATTAAAACTAGGATTTTTTGCCCAATGGCTAAAGTTTTGACTAATATTTATGAAAAATACTTTTAAGATGTTTTTCATTTGCCTTCTGTAAGGAACATTTTAAAGAGAGAATCTTTGATCCATTTAATCTTTCAGATGCCTTTTTGTACCACTTACAGAAGGCTTTTTTTTTTTTTTTTTTTTTTTT
>NW_016804151.1:310126-318306 GCF_001698545.2 Rhinopithecus bieti
TTTTTGGCTTTTTGCATTTGTTTTCTAATGCACTTTGCAAGTGAACAATTTTATCTAGGTTAAAAGATCCCCACTGTAGTCACTAGTAAAGTTAACCCATTTTCCCCAAAATATACAGGTTCTGGGCCCAGAATCTGTGTACATAAAAGTAGCCAGTGCTGCAGAAAGTGGAGTGTCAGAATCCTAGAGTCCCAGACTCCTTTTTTATTTGAAAGGTACCTACTGAAGGCTTCTAACTAGATCCAATCTAGTTAATTACTAAGTCCAATTTGATCCTAGACCTAGTCAACTAAAAAGTGCTCAAATAAAGTTGGAGAGTTTATAACACAACTCCACGGAGCTCAAATTCAGGACAGAATTCACCCACCACTCCAGTTGTTACAAGAGATCAATGGGCACAATGAGCCATGGTTAGTATTTTTACTTTGTCACTCAGTGCTCCTGGGGGTCCCTGAAGGTCTGCTCCAAATCCAACTTCTGACACCAATTGTTCAAAGAAAAGCTGTAGACAAATTAAATTTAGCAGAGTTTATTTTAACAAAGAAAAAAAGTATTAATCAGGGAGCTCCCTGAACCAATAAAGGTCCAGAATACTTCACCCAGCAAGATCAGCAGGCAGTGTTTATAGACAGAAAAAGGAAGTTATATACAGAAAGAACCTGATTGGTCACAGCACAGCATTTGCCTTATTTGGACATGTCTGAGAAGTTTTCACCTGTGATTGGCTGAAAGCTCAGCTACCATAATTGGGCAAAACTCAATTACAAAAATGCACTCTCAAGTTAGGTCATAGTTTGTTTACATTTTAAGTTAGAATATACCTTCCTACAGTGGCATCTTTAGGCCAATTTAATTAACTAATTAAATTTATTGATTAAATTAACTTATTAGATTAATAATTTATTAATTTTAACAACACAGTAATAACAATTATACTTTGCCACCAAATCATTACTATAAGTCACTGGATCATTTTAGGTGTAGAAGGGAATGAACAGAATGCTCTTAGAAAAGAAAACAGAAGCTCAGAGAAATCTAGACACTGCCCAGGGTTACATGACCAGTCAAGTCTTCTGAATATTATCTATTGCTGCTTCTACTACCAGTCCAAACAAACCATTGTAAGAACTGGCTACTCAAATCATGTAGATGACTGCTGTATATCTAAAACTTGTGCTTTAATACCTAGGTTTCCATCTGTATGCTCCACATATTCTGGGAGGAGGATTTTAATTATAACTAGTAAAAAGAGTTTTATTGTTAGACATCCCTACACTTTGAGCTGCTGGCTAATAGAGTAATTGATTATTAAAGAGCATCGGTTTCTCTTGATGTTGATTTATTTCAAGTTTTAGCAACCTAAGTAACCTGGATAAAATATTAAAAGCCACTATACATTATAAACAATTCAATTTTATTTAATTATATTTAATTCTGATAACCTCTTTTATGTATCAGGAAACTCAGAGACTCAGAGTGGTGTGGTTTGGCTGTATCCTCACCCAAATCTCATATCGAATTGTAATCCAAATTGTAATCTCCACATGTTGAGGGAGGCACCTGATGGGAGGTGATTGGATCATGGGGATGGTTCCCCGATGCTATTTTTGTGAGAGTGAGCGAGTTCTCACAAGATCTTGTTGTTTCATAAGTGTCTGATGCTTCCCCCTTCTCTCTCTGTTGCGGGAAGTCAGGGACCCCAAATGGAGGGACCGGCTGAAGCCATGGCAGAAGAACATAAATTGTGATGATTTAATGGATATTGATCACTTCCCCAATAAATACTCTTATAATTTCCTATGCCTGTCTTCACTTTAATCCCTTAATCCTGTCATCTTTGTAAACTGAGGATGTATGTCGCCTCAGGACCCTGTGATGATTGTGTTAACTGTACAAATTGTTTGTAAAACATGTGTGCTTGAACAATATGAAATCTGAGCATCCTAAAAAAGAACAAGACAACAGCGATTTTCAGGGAACAAGGGAGATAACCATAAGGTCTGACTGCCTGCAGGGCCAGGAAGAACAGTGTCATATTTCTCTTCTTACAGAAAGTGAACAGGAGAAATATCGCTTAATTCTTTTCCCAGCAAGGAATAACCCTGGGAAAGGAATGCATTCCCGGGGGGAGGTCTCTAAAATGGCCGCTCTGGGAGTGTCTGTCTTATGCAGTTGAAGATAAGGGATGAAATATGCCGGTCTCCTGCAGTGCCCTCAGGCTTGCTAGGATTAGGAAATTCCAGCCTGACGAATTCTAGTCAGACCGGTTGTCTGCTCTCAAACCCTGTTTCCTGTTACTATGCTTATCGATGACAATGCGTGCCCAGTGGGACATGGAACTTCATCAGTAATTCTAATTTTGTCCTGGCCTTATGATCTTGCTCTGCCATTTGCCTTGTGATCTTTTATTGCCCTATGAAGCATGTGATCTCTGTGACCCACTCCCTATTCATACACCCCTCCCCTTTTGAAATTCCTAACAAAAACTTGCTGGTTTTGCAGCTCAGGTGGGCATCATGGAACCTGCCAACATGTGATGTCACCCCCAGAGACCCAGCTGTAAAATTTCTCTCTTTGTATTCTTTCTCTTTATTTCTCAGACCTGCCAACACTTAGGGAAAATAGAAAAGAACCTACATTGAAATACTGGGGCTGGTTCCCCATTATCTCTCTTTCCTGCCACCATGTATCCTGCTACCATGTAAGATGTGCCTTGCTTCCCCTTCACCCTCTGCCTGGATTGTAGGTTTCCTGAGGTTTCCCCAGCCATGTGGAACTGTGAGTTAATTAAACCTTTATACATTACCCAGTCTCAGGTAGTATCTTTATAGCAGTGTAAAAATGAACTAATACACAGAGTAAACAACTTTCCCAAGTTATATGACTTACAAGTGGGCCCAGATGGGTTTTACTGCCAGGACTGTCTGACTCTCAGCCCTGTGCTAAATGCTGTCATATAGGATGGTTAAACTGTTTTTTTAAATCATGTTTTATCTCTGCATTCTTCAGTGTGTGTCTTATATCCCAGATGAAATATTATGTTAACGTTTTGTTCCCTCTTTATATACAAAAATTACAAGTGATCCTCAACAATACTGAAAAGTTGATGAACTACAAATTGTCAAGTAAATTTCAGAAATGATTTTAAGATGGGTGTGGTGGTGCATGACTGTAGTCACAGCTAGTTGTAAGGCTGAGGTTAGAGGATCACCTGAGCCCAGGGAGGCCAAGGCTGTAGTAAGCCATGCTTGCTCCACTGCACTCCAGCCTGGACAAGAGAGTGAGACCCTGTTTCCCCCTCAAAGAATGGTTTTAATTTGTTTGTGTCCACATTAATAAATATTGTAATGATTTAGGTATTCAGGCATCTGTATAAAAAAGGGAACTGCATTTGTTCAGTAAAAATATCCTCATAAGTGCCTGAAGAAAAAAGTAGATACTTTGAAGGACCTTGTTTGGGGCAGAACTGCATTCCTCAGGATAACAGAAAGAATGTTCAAGTAATTTAGAAGAGGAATGAAGGAAAGAAATTAAGAACAAAAAGAAAGAATAGAGAGAGTGGGATAACAGAATGCTGTGTAGGTTCAATGTGACATCTCCCTGTGGCCCTTTGAATATTCAGTAAAGTTATTAAACACAAAAAAAATGCAGTGGAGGTGGACTTTTTGTGGAATTGAAAAGGAGCTAAGCTCTATACATAGATTGGTATGAGGCAAAACAATAACAGCACAATCTGAGGCCAATGCAGACATGGAGAAAGCCATGAAGTAGTAAGCAGAAGTCATGGGGAGAGCTGTGAAATTTACAGCATGTAAATTTCTGGGAGATCCCAGCTGCCATCCAAGTTACATGAATCTCAAAAAAAGTCCTAAGGTTGCCTAAGCCTTAGAAAAGTTGATAAAAATTCTGTATCATATAAGAGACCAGCTTGGAGTTCTTACTTTTACAAGACTCATAGTATCATAGAAAGACCTGGATATCCTCTTCAATCAAGGACATATGGCTTGCAGTTTATTCATTTATTAAACATGTATGAAGCATCTACTACATGTCAGGCACTGTGCTATGTCTGGGAATACAAAAATGCACAAGAAAAAGATAAATGCAAACTTTTGAGCTTTAGTTAATTGAGTTCTGCAACTATTTACAAAGAACTTCTACAAATTTTATCCTACCTGATCCCCACCATGACAATATGGGTTAGGCAAAGCAAAATGATTAACCCCTCTACAGATAAGGATGTTAAGGAACTTTGATTCCTCACTAGTATCCTGTCTGCTTCACTCCACTATACTATACTATTTTAAATATACCAAGGGGACGGGGCCAAGATGGACAACTAGAAACAGTGGCATTTGAAGGCTACCATAGAAAAACCCATAATAAGCATGTGAATCCTTCACTGGCAACCAAGGTATCCAGCTTCTCTCACCAGAACTGATTAGGATGCTGGTTTGACCCACTGAGAGAAGGAAGAACAGTGTGGTGTGGCGGCCCACCTGAGAGCCACTTGGGGTCAGGGAGCCCCCTCTGCCCAGCCAAGGGGGGCAGTGAGTGTGCTACCCAGCTGGGGAAACTGTGTTTTTCCCACGGAACTGTGCAATCCAAGGATCAAAAAATTTCACTTATGAACCCACATTACCTGGGTCTAGCATCCCAACCCCAGAACATGCAGACTGTTAACAGCCTTGCAGCTGGAATCTGCTTAAGCCTACCAAGCTCCCAGAGGGAGGGGCAATCAGCATCATGGCTGCAGCTGCCTGCTGTCTAAACCATTTGAGCTCCTTGTGGGAGGGGCAGCAGCCAGCACTGGGACTCACAACTGCCTAACACACTGAGCTCCCTGGGTAGGGGAAGGGCAGCACCCATCTCTATAGCTCCAGGCTGTGCTTTTCCCCTGCTGGAGCCAGGGAGGCTGGACAGCTTGGTCCCAAGACTTGGCCCCCACAGCCCAACACATCAGCTGTGGCAGTCTGCAGCCAGAGTGCCTCTTCAGGCCTGACCCTGACCCATCCTTCTTCAATCGGTGGGGCTTCCTTGCAGGAACCCCAACAACTCCAGCCAGAGGCTCAGGGACAGAACGCGGATTCCCCTGGGCCTTAGCCACCAGGGGGAGATAGGGCCACAGTTTCTGCAGACCAGAAGACTTAGCCTTTCTTCCTGGTAGTTCTGAGGAATCCACGCAGTCCAGACTAGTGGGTTTCCCCCAGTGAGGCACAGCCCCCTCCACCAAGAGAAAAAATGCTTCATTAAAGGGATCCTGTTCTCCATGCCACCCACACGAGTGAGACTCTCCAACAGCAATTGTCAGACACCCTATACAGAAGCAATCCTATTGGCATCAGGTTGATTCCCCTAGAGGTCAGAGGTCCCAGATGAAGGAGCAGGCACCCATATTTGCTGTTTTCCAGTCTCCTTGAGTGACATCTCTAGGCACAGAAGCGAATCAGCGACCTGAAGTGAACCCCCAGCAAACTGCAGCAGCCCTACAGAAGAGAGACCTGACCACTGAAAGAAAAACAAACAAGCAGAAAGCCACAACAACAGAATCAACAACAACAACAAAAGCCCCACAAAACCCCATTCAAGGGTCAGTGTCCTCAAAGACCAAAACTAGACAAATGCACAAATATGAGAAATAATCAACAAAAATATGCTGAAAACCCAAAAGGCCAGAGTGCCTCTTCTCCTCCAAATAATCACAAAGTCTCTCCATCAAGGGCACAGAACTGGACAGAAGATAAGATGGATGAATTGACAGAATTAGGCTTCAGAAGATGGGTAACAAAAAACCACACTGAACTATAGGAGCATGTTCTAACCCAATGCAAAGAAACTAAGAACTTTCGTAAAACATTAGAGGAATTGCTAACTAGAATAACCAGTTTAGAGAGGAACAGGAACCATCTGATGGAGCTGAAAAACATAGGATGAGAACTTCATGAAGCACACACAAGTATCAATAGCTGCATCGGTGAAGCAGAAGAAAGGACATCAGAGTTTGAAGACCGCCTTGCTGAAATAAGGCATGCAGGCAAGTCCAGAGAAAAAGAATGAAAATGAATAAACAAAGCCTCAAAAAAATGGGTCTTCATAAAAAGAGCAAACCTATGATTTACTGAAGGACCAGAGGGAGACGAGGAGAATGGAAATAAGCTGGAAAAGACACTTCGGGATATTATCCCAGAGAACTTACCCAACCTAGCAAGACAGGACAACATGCAAATTCAGGAAATACAGAGAACACCACAAAGATACTCCACGAGAAGACCAACCCCAAGACACGTAATCATCAGATTCTCCAAGGTCAGAATGGAGGAAAAACTGTTAAGGGCAACAAGAGAGAAAGGCCAGATCACCTACAAAGAGAATCCCATCAGACTAACAGTGGACCTCTTAGCAGAAACTCTACAAGCCAAAAGAGATTGGGGACCAATATTTAACATTCTTAAAGAAACGAATTTGCAACCGAGAATTTCATAGCCAGCCAAACTAAGCTTCATAAGCAAAGGAGAAATAAAATCCTTTCCAGACAAACAAATGCTAAGGGATTTTGTTACCACCAGGGCTTCCCTGCAAGAGCACCTGAAAGAAGCACTAAATATGGAAAGGAGAAACCAGTACCAGCCAATGCAAAACAAACCAAAATATAAAGACCAATGACACTATGAAGAGACTGCATCAATTAGTGTGCAAAATAACCAAATAGCAGCATAATGACAGGATCAAATTCACACATAACAATACTAGCCTTAAATGTAAATGGGCTAAATGCCCCAGTTGAAAGACACAGAGTGGCAAATTGGAGAAAGAGTCAAGACCCATTTGTGTACTATATTCAGGAGACCCATCTCACATGCAAAGACATACACAGGCTCAATATAAAGGGATCAGGGAAAATTTACCAAGCAAATGAAAAGTGAAAAAAAGCAGGGATTGCAATCCTAGTCTCTAACAAAACAGACTTTAAACCAATAAAGATCAAAAAAGATAAAGAAGGGAATTACATAATGGTAAAGGGAAAATTCAACAAGAAATCTAACTATTCTAAATATATATGCACCCAATACAGGAGCACCCAGATTCATAAAACAAGTTCTTAAAGACCTACAAACAGACTTAGACTCCCATACAATAATAGTGGGAGAGTTTAACACCCTACTGTCAGTATTAGACAGACCAATAAGACAGAAAATTAGCAAGGATATCCAGGACTTAAACTCAGCTCTGGATCAAGTGGACCTAGTAGACGTCTAAAGAACTCTACCCCAAATCAACAGAATATACATTCTTCTCAGTGCCACATGGCAATTATTCTAAAATAGACCACATAATTGGAAGTAAAACACCCCTCAGCAAATGCAAAAGAATTGAAATCATAACAGTCTCTCAAACCAAAGTGCAATCAAATTAGAACTCAGAATTAAGAAACTCACTGAACTACACAATTACATGGAAATTCAACAATGCGCTCCTGAATGACTCCTGGGTAGATAATGAAATTAAGGCAGAAATCAAGAAGTTATTTAAAACCAATGAGCTCAAAGAGAAAACGTATCAGAATCTCTGGAACACAGCTAAAGCAGTATTAAGAGGAGAATTTATAGCACTAAATGCCCACATCAGAAAGTTGAAAGATCTTAAATCAACACGCTAATATCACAATTAGAAGAGCTAGAAAGGCAAGAACAAACTAATTCAAAAGCTAGCAGAATACAAGAAATAACTAAGATCAGAGAAGAACTGAAGGAGATGCAGATACACACACACACACACACACAAAATCCTTCAAAAAAATCAATGAATTCAGGAGCTAGTTTTTTGAAAACATTAACAAAGTAGATAGACTGCTAGCTGGACTAATAAAGAAGAAAAGAGAGGAAAATCAAATAGACACAATAAAAAAATGATAAAGGGGATATCACCACTGACCCCACAGAAACACAAACTACCATTAGAGAATACTACAAACACCTCTACACAAAAACATTAGAAAATCTAGAAGAAATTGATAAATTCCTGGACACATACACCCTCCTAAGAATAAACCAGGAAGAAGTTGAATCCTTGAATAGTCTAATAACAAGTTCTGAAATTGAGGCAGTAATTAATAGCTTCTAACCAAAAAAAAGCCCAGGACCGAATAGATCCACAGCTGAATTCTACCAGAAATACAAAGA
>NW_016804151.1:318331-331426 GCF_001698545.2 Rhinopithecus bieti
TCAGACTAACAGTGGACCTCTTAGCAGAAACTCTACAAGCCAAAAGAGATTGGGGACCAATATTTAACATTCTTAAAGAAACGAATTTGCAACCGAGAATTTCATAGCCAGCCAAACTAAGCTTCATAAGCAAAGGAGAAATAAAATCCTTTCCAGACAAACAAATGCTAAGGGATTTTGTTACCACCAGGGCTTCCCTGCAAGAGCACCTGAAAGAAGCACTAAATATGGAAAGGAGAAACCAGTACCAGCCAATGCAAAAACAAACCAAAATATAAAGACCAATGACACTATGAAGAGACTGCATCAATTAGTGTGCAAAATAACCAAATAGCAGCATAATGACAGGATCAAATTCACACATAACAATACTAGCCTTAAATGTAAATGGGCTAAATGCCCCAGTTGAAAGACACAGAGTGGCAAATTGGAGAAAGAGTCAAGACCCATTTGTGTACTATATTCAGGAGACCCATCTCACATGCAAAGACATACACAGGCTCAATATAAAGGGATCAGGGAAAATTTACCAAGCAAATGAAAAGTGAAAAAAAGCAGGGATTGCAATCCTAGTCTCTAACAAAACAGACTTTAAACCAATAAAGATCAAAAAAGATAAAGAAGGGAATTACATAATGGTAAAGGGAAAAATTCAACAAGAAATCTAACTATTCTAAATATATATGCACCCAATACAGGAGCACCCAGATTCATAAAACAAGTTCTTAAAGACCTACAAACAGACTTAGACTCCCATACAATAATAGTGGGAGAGTTTAACACCCTACTGTCAGTATTAGACAGACCAATAAGACAGAAAATTAGCAAGGATATCCAGGACTTAAACTCAGCTCTGGATCAAGTGGACCTAGTAGACGTCTAAAGAACTCTACCCCAAATCAACAGAATATACATTCTTCTCAGTGCCACATGGCAATTATTCTAAAATAGACCACATAATTGGAAGTAAAACACCCCTCAGCAAATGCAAAAGAATTGAAATCATAACAGTCTCTCAAACCAAAGTGCAATCAAATTAGAACTCAGAATTAAGAAACTCACTGAACTACACAATTACATGGAAATTCAACAATGCGCTCCTGAATGACTCCTGGGTAGATAATGAAATTAAGGCAGAAATCAAGAAGTTATTTAAAACCAATGAGCTCAAAGAGAAAACGTATCAGAATCTCTGGAACACAGCTAAAGCAGTATTAAGAGGAGAATTTATAGCACTAAATGCCCACATCAGAAAGTTGAAAGATCTTAAATCAACACGCTAATATCACAATTAGAAGAGCTAGAAAGGCAAGAACAAACTAATTCAAAAGCTAGCAGAATACAAGAAATAACTAAGATCAGAGAAGAACTGAAGGAGATGCAGATACACACACACACACACACACAAAATCCTTCAAAAAAATCAATGAATTCAGGAGCTAGTTTTTTGAAAACATTAACAAAGTAGATAGACTGCTAGCTGGACTAATAAAGAAGAAAAGAGAGGAAAATCAAATAGACACAATAAAAAAATGATAAAGGGGATATCACCACTGACCCCACAGAAACACAAACTACCATTAGAGAATACTACAAACACCTCTACACAAAACATTAGAAAATCTAGAAGAAATTGATAAATTCCTGGACACATACACCCTCCTAAGAATAAACCAGGAAGAAGTTGAATCCTTGAATAGTCTAATAACAAGTTCTGAAATTGAGGCAGTAATTAATAGCTTCTAACCAAAAAAAAGCCCAGGACCGAATAGATCCACAGCTGAATTCTACCAGAAATACAAAGAGGAGCTGGTACCATTCCTTCTGAAACTATTCAAAACAATTGAAAAGGAAGTACTCTTCCCCAACCCATATTTTGAGGTCAGCATCATCCTGATACTAAAACCTATCAGAGACACAACAAAAAAAGAAAACTTCAGGCCAATATCCTTGATGAACATCGATGCAAAAATCCTCAATAAAATACTGGCAAGCTGAATCCAACAACACACCAAAAAACTTATCCACCATGATCAAGCTAGCTTCATCCCTGGGATGCAGTGCTACTTCAACATATGCAAATCAATAAAGGTAATCCATCACATAAACAGAATCAAAGACAAAACCATATGATTATCTCAATAGATGCAGAAAAAGCCTTTGATAAAATTCAACATCTCTTCAAGCTAAAACTCTCAATAAATGAGGTATTGATGGAACATATTTCAAAATAATAAGAGCTATTTATGACAAACCCACAGTCAATATCATATTGAATGGGTAAAAGATGGAACCTTTCCCTTTGAAAACTAGTACAAGACAAGAGTGCCCTCTCTCACCACTCCTACTCAACTGAGTATTGGAAGTTCTGGCCAGGGCAATCAGGCAAGAGAAAGAAATAGAGCACATTTGAATAGGGAGAGAGGAAGTCAAATTGTCTCTGTTTGTAGATGGCATAATTGTACATTTAGAAAACTCATCATCTCAGCCCAAAAACTCTTTAAACTGATAAGCAACTTCAGTAGTGTCAGGATACAAAATCAATGTGCAAAAATCTCAAGCATGCCTTTACACCAACAATAGACAATCAGGGAGCCAAATCATGAATGAACTCCCATTCCCAATTGCTACAAAGAGAATAAAATACCTAGGAATACAGCTAACAAGGGATGTAAAAGACCTCTTCAGGGAGAACTACAAACTACTACTCAAGGAAATAAGAGAGGACACAAACAAATGGAAAAGCATTCCATTCTCATGGATAGGAGGAATCACTATCGTGAAAATGGCCACACCGCCCAAAGTAATTTACAGATTGAGTGCTATTCCCATCAAACTACCATTGATATTCTTTACAGAATCAAAATAACTATTTTAAATTTTATATGGAATCAAAGACCTGGTATAGCCAAGACAATCCTAAGCAAAAACAACAAAGCTGGAGGAAACACTACCTGACCTCAAACTATACTACAAGGCTACAGCAACCAAAACAACATGGTATTAGTACCAAAACAGATATATAGATCAATGGAGCAGAACAGAGACCTCAGAAATAACACCACACATCTACAACCATCTTACCTTCGACAAACCTGCCAACAACAAGCAATGGGGAAAGGATCTCCTATTCAGTAAACGGTGCTGGGAAAACTGGCTAACCATATGCAGAAAACAGAAACTGGACCCCTTCTTATGCCTTATACAAAAATTAACTCAAGTTGGATTAAAGACTCAAATGTAAAACCACAAACTGCAAAAATCCTAGAAGAAAACCTAGGCAATATCATACAGGACATAGGCATGGGCAAAGACTTCATGACAAAAACACCAAAAGCAGTTGCAGCAAAAGCCAAAATTGACAAATGGGATCTAATTAAACTAAAGAGCTTCTGCACAACAAAAGAAACTATTAATCAGCATGAACAGGCAACCTACAGAATGGGAGAAAATTTCTGCAATCTACCCATCTGACAAAGATCTAATATCCAGAATCTACAAGAAACTTAAACAAACTTACAAGAGAAAACAAAACAATTCCATCAAAAAGTGGGCAAAGGATATGAACAGACATTTCTCTAAAGAAGACATTTATGGAGCCACAAGCATGAAAATAATCTCCACATCACTGATCATTAGAGAAGTACAAATCAAAACTACAATGAGATACCATCTCACACTAGTCAGAATGGCATTTATTAAAAAGTCAAGAAATAATATGTACTGGCGAGGCTGTGGAGAAACAGGAATGCTTTTATATTGTTGGTGGGAATGTAAATGTGGCATGTATACACCATGGGATACTATGCAGTCATAAAAAGGAATAAGATCATATCGTTTGCAGGGACATGGATGATGCTGAAAGCCATCATCCTCAGCAAACTAACACAGGAACAGAGAACCAAATACCATTTGTTCTGTCTCATAANCAATTCCATCAAAAGTGGGCAAAGGATATGAACAGACATTTCTCTAAAGAAGACATTTATGGAGCCACAAGCATGAAAATAATCTCCACATCACTGATCATTAGAGAAGTACAAATCAAAACTACAATGAGATACCATCTCACACTAGTCAGAATGGCATTTATTAAAAGTCAAGAAATAATATGTACTGGCGAGGCTGTGGAGAAACAGGAATGCTTTTATATTGTTGGTGGGAATGTAAATGTGGCATGTATACACCATGGGATACTATGCAGTCATAAAAGGAATAAGATCATATCGTTTGCAGGGACATGGATGATGCTGAAAGCCATCATCCTCAGCAAACTAACACAGGAACAGAGAACCAAATACCATTTGTTCTGTCTCATAAGTGGGAGTTGAACAATAAGAAACCATGGACACAGAGAGGGGAGCAACACACACCAGGGCCTGTTGGGGGTGAGGAGTTAGGGGAGGGAACTTAGACGATGAGTCAATTGATGCAGCAAACCACCATGGCACATGTATACCTATGTAACGAACCTGCGCATTCTGCACATGTATCCTTTTTTTTAGAAAAAATAAAATATATATATGATACCATGTAATATCTTCTGTATTAAATACAAATCCCTTAGGCAAACTCAAGATAGAATTCTAAGTGATATGATAGATATGATAGTTTCTAACTTACAGTTGCAGGCTTTGTCACAAATGTTTATCAAGCTATAAAGATGTTTAAAGAAATTCTAAAAAAGAAAAACATAAAAGTGGCTGCTATTTCCTCCAGTCCTCAGGTGGTAGATATGTGAGTCACTGAATCACCACTACTGGCACTAGAAAACTCCTTTCAAGCATAATAATTGGCCTTATATAGGTGTGTTTCTCCCTCCAACTCCACTTTCACTGCTTTCATTCTGAAGGTGTGTTCTCAGAAAAAGAAAAATAATAACCTCAAGGTGTAAGGAACAGAGGGAATTACTTTCTTTAATGCGTGGCATTAAAAAACAAACACACTCACACCTTAGAGTGACAGGCATCTGTGGAGACGCCCTGTGTAGGTAGGGGAACTTTGATGCTTTGAGTGGAGCAGGCAGTTATGAGTTAAGGAATTGTGTTTGTCTTAACTTTGATTTTGTAGAGAGAAAAAAATATTGCATGGGATGGTCCAATTTTCAGACTAAGTAAATTCTAAGATCTTTTTCAGCTCTAAAATTCTATGGCTCTAAATGTGAATCATAGAAGTGAAATAGAATAAGGGAAGTGAGACTGAAGAAGATGGTTGACAACTCAAGATGAATGAAAGACAAATCTAGCACCTGAAACCTTAAAAATACTTGATGATAACATCAGAAAATCTCTTCTAGACATTGACTTAAACAAAGACTTCATGACCAAGAACCCAAAAGCAAATGCAACAAAAAAAAGATAAATAGATAGGACTTAATTAAATTAAAAAGCTTCTGCACAGCAAATGAAATAATTAGCAGAGTTAACAGACAACCCGCAGAGTGGGAGAAAATCTTTGCAATCTATACGTACAACAAAGGACTAATATCCAGAATCTACAAGGAACTCTACAAATCAGCAACAACAACAACAAAAAAAAAAATCTCATCAAAAACTGGGCTAAAGACATGAATAGACAATTCTCAAAAGAAGATATACAAATGGCCAACAAGCATATGGAAAAATGTTCAACATCACTAATGATCAGGGAAATGCAATACCACCTTACTCCTGCAAGAATATCCATAATTTTTAAAATATAAAATTATAGATATTGGCGTGGATGTGGTGAAAAGGGAACACTTTTACACTGCTGGTGCAAATTTAAACTATACTACAACCACTATGGAAAACAGTATGGAGATTCCTTAAAGAATTGAAAGTAGTTCTACCATTTGGTTCAGCAATCCCACAACTGGATATCTAGCCAGAGGAAAAGAAGTCATTACACAAGAAAGATACTTGCACAAGCATGTTTACAGCACCACAATTTTCAATTGCAAAAATATAGAACCAGCCCAAATGCCCATCAATCAATGAGTGGATAAATAATTTGTGGTATATATATACCACGGAACACTACTCAGCCATAAAAAGGAACAAAATGATGGCATTTGCAGCAACCTGGATGGAATTGGAGAGCATTATTCTAGAATGATACAATGGACTTTGGAGTCTTAGGGGAAAGGGCAGGAAGGAGGTGAGGCATAAAAGACTACACATTGGGTACAGTGTACACAGCTTGGGTGATGAGTGCACCAAAATCTCACAAATCACCACTAAAGAACTTATTCTTGTAACTAAACACCACCTGCTCCCTAAAAACCTATTGAAATAAAAAAATAGATTTTTTAAAAAAAGAAGATGATTGAGAAATACAATGAAGGAGCCAAGAAACATCCCTCTAGTGCATTGGTCAATAGAGGCTTGGTATAATCCATTAACAACCAATCCCCAAACCTCAGTACCTTGAAATAAAACAGAGATTATTTCGTGTATGTGTCCATTAGCATAGACTCTGCCCATCACAATCACCAGGTATTCGGACTAACAGAAGAGCTATCTTGAAAGTTGCTGATTACCACACTGAAGGAAAAGAAAGTTCTATGAAATCTTACTGGCAATTAAGTGCTCTAGCCCAGAAAGGACACCTTACTCTAGCTCACAGTTATTTGACCAGAACTAGTCACATTCCTCCCAACCAACCGCTAGAGGGCCAAGAAGAACAAGCCTACCATTTTCCCTGAAGGTAGGAAGTCCAGAATATTTCCTAAAGAACATTACTGTCTACCAATATGGCTTCTTAGGGTCTAGGTCCACTCAAATAAGGGGACTAGATATCTTTCCTTATCCCATGGCCTAGAGTACAACTGACTAACAAAAATCCCTAAAAATAGCAGAAACTGAAGGTGCCACCAAAGGCCAGTCTTCTCATTTTTAATTACTACAGATCTCTTGCTGATTATGGAAAATGAGATGATATAATAAAATCATCATGTTATTCTCAACCAACACTTTAATGTCCTCTGATTCTCCTTATGCTAGCGGCATGCCTGGTAAGGCCCAGGGACAAGTTAAGTCCTACCATTAGTGTAGCAAATCCCAATACCTTGATGGGTATAGGCTGCACACCAAGGTAAATTACAAATCAAACATCTTCTGATTTTTTAAAACACACTTGAACTAACAGTCATCTTAAAGGCTTACTTTCTGGGTATAATTAAGGTTGAAATCATTCAAATATTATTATTTTCATAGCTGTAGCAAAGCAGCTGAATTTCGCAGAGCTAACAATGCTGTCTCTGTGCCAAATACTTAAGAAGCCAGAAATAAGGCAAAAGGTGAGCCCAATAAGCAAGCAACATACTCAGTGATACACAGGACCTCCAGGTCAAAGTGTTATACCACGTTGAAAATCAAGGGAAAAGACATATTCTTTCAGAAATTTCTCTCTGCTTCAGTTCACCCACCTCTCATGGAGTTTATTGTCAGCACCTGTGGGAGTCATCTCAAGGTTATGAACCAGCAATAAAGACACCTTATCTGGTCCAGCAATGACAGCATCATCATCATTGTCATCATAATTACAATCATACATAGTATTCACTATGTACACACAAATCTCTTGACATAGATTATCTCTTCTAATCCCCACCACAACTATCTGATGCAGATGTTATTATGTCTGTTTTATTTACTTTTTAGAATTTTTTATTTTATTTTATTTATTTCAATAGCTTTTGGGAGAGTTGGTGGTGTTTTGTTACCTGGATAAGTTCTTAACGGTGATTTGTGAGGTTTTGGTGCACCCATCATCTGAGCAGTGTACACTATATCCAATGTGTAGTCTTTAATTCATCACCCCCCACTCCAACCCTTCCCGCCAAGTCCCCAAAGTCCATTGTATCATTTTTATGCCTTTGTACTCTCATAGCCTAGCTCCAACTTATGAGTGAGAATATAGAATGTTCAGTTTTCCACTCCCAAGTTACTTCACTTAGGATAATGTTCTGCAACTCCATCCAGGTTGCTGTGAATGTCTTTATTTCATCTCTTTTTATGCCTGAGTAGTATTCCACGGTATATATATAAGCCACAAATTATTTATCCACTCATTGATTGATGGGCATTTGGGCTGGTTTCATATTTTTGCAATTGCAAATTGTGCTGCTATAAACAAGCATGTACAAGTATCTTTTTTGTGTAATGACTCCAATTCCTCATTTTCAAGAAAGCATCAGCTGTAGTAGTATAGGGAGAATGCAAGATTGCCCTAAGCTCTCCTGGATAAGTATTCATGTTTCTCAGGCTAATGGTCAAAACTATTACAAAGTTCAGCTGGAAGTTTCCTTCTCCCTGTGGTCCCTCCCCAACTCCACTGGCAGCCCTCCCCAAGGACCCCTGTGAGATAAAGTCAGAAATGACTTCCCTGGGCACCAAGAGTACCTACAGGGCTCTTCCCACTGCTTCTACTTTTATATTTTGTTTTGCTCTCTAAATTCATTTCAGCTCTAGGTAAGGTTAAATCCTCCTGTGATCTGGATTTTTAACAGGGATGTGTGTTTGGGCACTCACAGTTTTTCAGTTGTCTCATGGAGTTTGCAGCAGCAAGCCACCTCTTTCAAAGGTTCTGTGAATTCTTTTGGTTTTCTTGGTATGTTCATGCAGTACTTCTTGGAGAAAAATTTCACTATATGAGTCTCCACATGCTGTTCTCTCTGTGTAGAAGCCGCAAATTAGTCCTGCCTCCTATCCACCATTTTCTAACAATCTGTCATTAACCATTTCAAAGTATAGGATTCAGCGGCATTTAGTACATTCACAATGCTTGTAACCACCACCTCTATCCAGTTTCAAAACACTTTCATCACACCCAAAAGAAAACTCCATACTCATTAGCAATCCTTCCCCATTTCCTTCTTTCCCCAGCCCCTGGCAGTCACTTGATTATGCCTATTTTAAATTGAGGAAACTAAAGCTGAGAAAAGTTATACAATTTTTCCAACGTGACTCTGATAATAATAGCTGGTGAACACAATAATTTTTACAAATTGAGTTTACTAATGTGAGTAATATATGATTTTTTAAAAATAATAATTGTCTCTAAGGGTGAAATGGATCAAAGTCCTTAAAAGTGAATCTGTGGTGTAGCAACTGTTAACATAGTTGTCTTATTTTATTCTCATCCCCTTAGAGAATAAAATTGATGAACAAGTGAGGATGCTGGTGTAACTCCCTAACTTAGTTTACAGTCTGTAGGCAGAAGAGTGAGTCTAAAGTACATACCACCAGACAGTGTTTCTCCTAGCATTTCACTGTTACGTCAATCAACAAGTTAAAATATAAACAACAGCTAACTTTGGGTTTCAAATTTAACATTCCTTATCTCTTAGACCAGGTTCATCCACTGTGCTGTGGACTCCCAAGCCAGCACTGCTCATGCGGATTCATTTTGATTTCTGCTAATACCAGAGTCTTCTGTGGCAGAGCTACTGGCACCAGAAATTACAAGTACATAAAGTAAGTAACTAGATATAATCTCGGATTTCTTTGGATGAGGAAGGTGGGACCTGGATTTTTCCTGTTTTGTTGTTGTGCTCCAGGGAAGAACCACCTTATCAGAAAGCAGCTTTCTCTGGCCAACCCTGGCTACTCCTTGGCCCGAAGTATAGGAGTAGTAAGGAGTAGTAAATGTTTGGATACTTATAATGGAACAATATCATTGATCCAACCGATTAATAATCTACCCAGCAGTATACTTATCTATGTCTTCCATGTACACACATAAGTATACTGCTGGGTAGATTATTAAGTGGTTGAATCAAATGGGAAAAACTTGGATTTCTAATGCAAGAGGAAAAGTCATTTTTTTAGTGCTTCCATCAGCGGCTTCTAATATTGTATGAGATCATAGCTTTTGAAGGGTGACTACCAAATGTTGGCATTTGGCACAAGTGGGAAGCAAAAGGCAAGCCCCTTTAGAATTTGATTAATCTGTTCTGTCATGTCATCTTTTTTCTGTTGTTAAAAGTGTTTCATGCTTCATTCTGTGCATTAGGTCAAAATTTATTGATTTCCATGTGATTGGCAGATCTTTTTTACTAATCCCGCTCCAGCTAAATTCACAAGATTATAAACATCAAGGGTTTGAAAATCATTTTTAGATATCCAGGTCTATGCTATCTGTTTTGCAGATGGAGAAACTGAGTCCTTGGTTATTTCTTAGAGTTTCCCCTGCATCCTAGGGAACCTGCTATGGCCTTGTAACTGGCACAGAGGACCTAAAGCCTGGGAGAACTTTTGTTATTTGCTTGTTGTGGTTAGGAACATTTGAGTAAATGAGGAGCTGCTGCTAGCGGACAGAAATCCCAGAGTATGGCCCTCCTCAGACCCAAGTCTTACTAGCTGTTCTCCTTTGTTCCCAGGGACTAAGTAGGTACCTTCACCCACCCCAACTGCCATCCAGCTGAATCTCTGATTACTCCTGAAATGTCACAACCCATTTGAGGAATAGGGTATCATTGTGCAGTCTGTGCCAACCAGTATTCTGAAGTATTTTCATGCACTAAGGTGTAGGGGTGGGTGGGTGTGTGCGTGTGTGTGCGTGTGTGAGAGAGAGAAAGAGAGAGAGAGAGAGAAAGAAAGAAAGGAAGGAGGAGAAGATGGGGAATGCATAAATAGAGGGCTGGATACAAATCTGACAGTGCCAATGGCTTCCTAGTAAATGCATAGGTGAGTCACACTGGAAACAGGTAAACATTGGCTAATTGATACAGTGCAAGGTTCAAATATAGTATCATATGCATTTTCTTGGCAGTAGCAAATAAGATCTCCAGGTCAATAAAATAAACTCAGAAAGTAAGACTCCTGCCCAGGAGTTTTCAACTTGCTAGGTTCAAGGAACCCTTGGTATGCGAGTTCTTCATGGTGCCCCCAGATTATAGTTCCTCTTATTAAGCAGACAAAAACTTAATAATTATTTACGTTCTAACAACTCTGTAGTTGTTTGAACAAGTAATATACAAACTAAAAGAAAAATATTTTTATTTCATTCTTAATCACAATTACTTAATAATAGGGTTTATGTACCTGCTGAGCTCTGCACAACTTCTCAAACCTTAGAATCAGATCAGACATGATCCCTTCACTTCTGTTCCACCTCGGTTTTCATGCAATACTTGCTTTTTGTCATAGCAATTGCCAAACACCCAGCTTTGCAAAGATATGATGTCACCAAATGGAACACAGTCTTATAAAATATTAAAACTGTCAACTACTTTCGACTAATACTTAGCACAGTGTTCGACTGACATCAAGAATCACTGTGCTTCTTCAAAATTTTAAAATAACTCACGGTACCTCTGCAGTTTGGGCAAGGCAGGCCTTACTTCATGTTCAGACCCCTCATGATCTATTGTCCTGCTAAACCAAAGCAGACACTCAATCTGACTTCTGTAAATTACATATTTGTATTTTACAACTTTAAAGTAGAAGAAGCAGTATAAAATTCACCAAAAAAAGGCATATTAGTTTCTAACCCTGTAGTTAAAAATCAGTCACTTTTATACAACCAATAGTGATTTCCCAACTCATTTAATAATTTTATGTTGCTTAAGTTATTTTACTTCTTTTCTAATTCAATTTTCACCCATTGACATCTACCTTCCTAATTTAGTCCTATTTTCTTATTTTTATTACTTATTTCTTTTATATTTAGCTTTACTGAAGCTTTTCTCATTAAAATAATAATAAATTTATTTTAAAACTTCCAACAAAGGAATGGCCAAATTTTATTAAATATCCATGTTGGGATGGGAAAATATTAAAGGTAATTATTATAGAGATAGACACAAATCTTCTTGGAAGGCCAATAAATTTGCATAACTTCAATAATAGATATGGTTGAAGGCAACCTGATCTTTACCTTTAGTTAAACAAATTAAAGTAGTAACAAAGGAAGGCAGAGTAGTTTACCTAGCTAGTTTGTTTACTCATATGATCTTAAAACTAACCTTTGATGTACCGCAGGTGCTTAAGTGCTTTTTACTCGGGAAGTCCATAATGTCAACTACCCTCTAATAGTGTTGACTCAAGCTTCTGTTAATTAATCTTACTGAATAAATGTGAGTCTGACTAGCTGATCAGGGTCAAGTCACAACTGTTTACAGGACTCAGCAGGGAGCCTGTAAGTGACCCTCAGCCTGACTGGCAGAGCAGAATACATGTGTGTCAGTGTACTTTATTCATACGTGGCGGGGGTCAGGGGTCTGCAAGGGACAGACTCCCCGCAGCTGGTGCCCCCTGGAGAGGAGTGCTGCCGCAGTTGGAGCCCCGTGTGAGGGGCGCTGCCGCAGTAATGACTTACTGATTACTCACTGACTTGACCGCGGGGTTCCTTTTTTCACCTTCGTTTTCGGGCGGTCCCTTGCGTTTCCTTCACAGCATTCCTCGCACAGTTCCTCACACAGCGCCTCACATGTGTCACCAGCTGGGGCAGCACTCCTCTCGAGGGGCACCAGCTGTGGGGTGTCTGTCCCTTGCAGACCCCTGACCCAGTGACCGATGAATAAAGTATACTGACACACAGACATTCTGAGTGTCCCAGCTGCTTACAGGCTTCCTGCCGAGGTGCAACTGTTTACAAGGCTCAGCAGCAAGCCTGTAAGTGGCTCAGACCCTCAGCTGGACTGGCAGAGCAGAATATCTGTGTGTCAGTGTACTTTATTCATCCGTCGCGGCTCAGGGGTCTGCAAGGGACAGACTCCCTACAGCTGGTGCCCCCTCCAGAGGAGTGCTGCCGCATATCCACATAAGGAGCAATCACATTTTAAATGTTGTTTTTGCATTTGCACGGGAAATCACACTCCAGTAACAGCAGTGGCATGTCAGTGCACTTTTCACCCTAACAAAATCCCTATAAAGTGTTATCAATCACTCTAAATGCAAAGCAGTCACTAACAAGAAATTATTTTTAGTTTAAAAAAAAAGTGGTGTGAGGAGACAAAATTTTTTCTAAAGAAGCACACTTAAATATTTTAAACCACTTTGGTTTCCTCCAGGCCTCTCAGGTAGGCATGACCAGCTATAGGATGCGATGCCAGATCCTCTGATCCCACCCCAGGCCCTGCCCCTGCCCTCCCATGAATGTATATATATA
>NW_016804151.1:332932-364968 GCF_001698545.2 Rhinopithecus bieti
AAAAAATTATATATATATATATGTGTGTGTGTGTGTGTGTATATATATATATATATATATATCCATTTTAGCAGTGACATTCCCAGAGAGCCCCAGAGCTGTCAAGCTCCCTTCTGCCAGGGTGGGGATTCAGCCTATCCTGTCACATCTGGGGTGCCTATTGGCAGCCTCTCCCCCTGTGCTTACTAATACAGTCCCTTCCCCATACCCATCAAAACTGGACCAACTGGCCTCGTCTCTTTCCCTGGGGCCAAAATTTAGGGTCCTCAGCCTCCCGCCATGCCTCTCCTCTTTCCCGCTGGCCTGTTCTGTTCCTGAGCCCTGTGCCCTCCATCCATTCCATGGCTGGGAGTCCGTGACGCTGCCTCTGCCTTCTGATGCTGAACTGGCCTTGCTTCTACAAGTATGTTTCTCCCACCACTGTGGCTGCAGGGACTTAACTTACAGGGAGGGGCCTGTGGCAGCTGCCACCACAGCCACAGCTGCACGGTGCTCACCACACATCTGGGGCAGCCTTTTCTGGCAGAGGCCCTCGTGTTTTCTCATCTTCCATTCCTCTCACTGTGGTTAAGGGGTGGGGGTGAGCGGATGGAAGAGAGAGGTCTGCCTACCACAGTCTGGGGCTTCAGGAATATGAGTTTGTTGATTTAAATGAATCTCCGTCTTTCAAATAAAAAATAAGAAATCAGTTTGATTTCATGTAACTGTCAATACTTGAAGGAGTGGTTGGAAGCATGAATTTTGATCTGAGAGTGAGGCTAATATTGATACTGTGTGCCTCCACATTCACGTGCTCTCATACTGGCTTTTCTCACGTTTGACAACAACTCAGATGGGAACATGGTGATACACCAAGCAGATCTGAACTGAAAACGTAAAGAAAAAACAAAATACCTTTCAGGGTGACTTTGAAACAGACTTTGTGTCCTTTTTTCTTTTCCTCTTTTTCTTTCTCTTATTGTCATTCTTATATTTCCCTACTCATTTCCTTCACTTTCTAAAATACAATCATTAAATACACATTTCTAGTTTACCCCATGGCTCTGATTCCAGATACACTGTGACTTTGTCTTCAAAAATAAACCCGAAATTTTCAAGGTAGATAACCACAAAAATATCAAATTAAACCCTCTACCTGTCCCATGAAAAACTCAAAAGACTGCCAGGCATGGTGGCCCATGGCTGTTGTGTCAGATACTTTAGGATGCAGAGGCAGGAGGATCACGTAAGCCCAGACGTTCAAAACTAGCCTGGGCAACATAGTGAGATCTCATCTCCTTAAAAATTAATAAGGGAGACTGAGGTGGGTGGATCACCTGAGGTCAGGAGTTCCAGACCAACCTGACCAACATGGAGAAGCCCGTCTCTTCTAAAAATACAAAAGTAGCCAGGCGTAGTGGTGTACACCTGTAATCCCAGCTACTCGGGAGGCTGAGGTAGGAGAATCATTTGAACCTGGGAGGCGGAGGTTGCAGTGAGCCAAGTTCATGCCATTGCACTCCAGCCTGGGCAACAAGAGCGAAACTCCATCCTAATAATAATAATAATAAGGAAAAGCCCCAGGGAGATTTACTGCTCAGATAATTCTGACTACATCTGGTCCAGCTAAGGTATGGTGGTGGCCTAGGGAGAAGGCTTCTGTTTATTGGATGTTTAACAAAAAGTTGTGTGTTTTTTCAGACTAGTCAAGTACAGTAGCGAGAAGGGGGGAAAAAGCAGAACAAGGAATTAAATCTGTAACTCCGTCACTGACTGTGAGCAATCAATTGAGATAGCTCACTACCTTTGGACTAGCCAATAAAAGATAATTTTGAGGAAGGAATGTTTGACCTAGGATATTAGCTTATAGCAAATTTTTACTGAGTTAACTTTTTTTTTAAATGGAGTCTTGCTCTGTCACCCAGGCTGGAGTGCAGTGGCACAATCTCAGCTCACTGCAACCTCCGCTTCCCAGGTTCAAGCAATTCCCCTGCCTCAGCCTCCCAAGTAGCTGGGAATACAGGTGCACACCACCACGCCCAGCTAATTGTTTTGTATTTTTAGTAGAGACAGGGTTTCACCATGTTGGCCAGCTGGTTTCGAATACTTCAAGTGATCTGTCCACCTCGGCCTCCCAAACTGCTAGGATTACAGGCATGAGCTACCACCCCTGGCCTGAGTTAATTTTTAAATTGAAATGGATATAAGATGATGAATGAATTCATTTTACCCATCACAAAATCAACCCACTGCCAAATAGTTACACAACAGCTATTATAGACCAAGTGTGTTGCTAGGAGCTATAAGAAAATAAGAGACGAGACAAAGAAAATGCCTACTAACAGCTATTATAGACTAAGTGTGTTGCTAGGAACTACAAGAAAATAAGAGATGAGCCAAAGAAAATGCCTACTTTGGGAAAACATATGCCTTATACATACAGAAAACTAATAGACATGATCGGTTCATCAACAATGTCTTGTGAATGATACACTGCGGTTGGTCTAGGAGTCAAGAGTAAGGCAAGCTCACTGTGGGGTCAAGCAGCCTCACACGCCTCTGTGACCACCTCCAGCCCTCGTGTCAGTGCTCCCTAACTCTAAAGGCCACTTTCTTCCCGCCTCTGCCCACTGAAGTCTATTCATCCTTCAAAATCTGGAGCAAACAGTACTCCTCTGTGTTGTTTCCCTACTAACTCATTGTCAGAACTGGCACCTCTTTCTTCGTGCTCTTATTGCAATTTGTACATAAGACATATTTCTGTCTTAGCATCTTACACAGACTCTTGTAATTATTTATTTTCATGTCTGACTTCCTGATCAGACTGATTGCTGCTCTCGAGAAAGCATCATGCCTTTTTCTTCATTTGCAATCCCAATATGCAGCCCTGGGCTTAGCAATATAGAAGCCACTGAGTGTTTGATGCCTGAACTCATCAGAGAATGAATCACAGATCTGAGTTGATAGAATCTTATAGGGCATTTGATTCCACCCTCTATATGATCTGTTAATCTGCTTATAATACCTCCAAATATGTGTCATCTAGATGCTGCTTGAATAAAGCCAATTTTAGAGCTTGAAACACTGGAAGGGGCTATACGCAAAAATGTGCCTTTTCAGTTCCACCACTGGCCATAATTCTAATCTTTCTCTCCATGTTGATCCTTCAAATGTTTAAAGGCAAAAGTTTACATTACTGAGTCAGGTGCTTAGATTAAGAGATTACTTAGATTCTCTTTTGCAAAGTGAGCCCAAGGCAGTTCAGTCCCCTGCTCAAGGTCTCCACAGTTAGCTCACAGCAGATCCAGGTCTCCAGCTAGATTTCCCTCTTCTCCAGGCACTTGGAGTAGTTAGTCCCTTCTTACTAAATGAGCCAGGTGCTTTCAGTCAGCAGTGTGCACCTGAAGCTACATCCCAGGCAAGGAAATATATAACAGTGGTCCTTCCCACACCAGGAGCCCATTCCTTCTGTCTGGGACATCCTCCTGGACATCCTTGCAGGATAAACACTACTAGCCTTTCTCCAGGGAAAAAACACCCCCCTCTACCGGCCTCCTCTCTAGTTTCAAGGGAGATAGGAAAATTGCCTCACCCTTTTTCTCAACCCGGCTCATAGAAATGGCTCCTCGGCCGGGCGCGGTGGCTCAAGCCTGTAATCCCAGCACTTTCGGAGGCCGAGACGGGCGGATCACGAGGTCAGGAGATCGAGACCATCCTGGCTAACCCGGTGAAACCCCGTCTCTGCTAAAAACTACAAAAAACTAGCCAGGTGAGGTGGCGGTGCCTGTAGTCCCAGCTACTGGGGAGGCTGAGGCAGGAGAATGGCGTGAACCCAGGAGGCGGAGCTTGCAGTGAGCTGATATCCGGCCACAGCACTCCAGCCTGGGTGACAGAGCGAGACTCCGTCTCTAAGGAAAAAAAAGAAATGGCTCCTCACCCTCCCCTAACACAAAGAACCTGCTTTGTTTCCTGCTGTCCTGCTGTGGGCACTAATGTCGTGCTATGGTCAGACCTGCTGTCTTTATAGAGCCAGTATGCTTCTGTGCACAACTGCCAATATCATATGTATATAGGCAATACCCTTTCCTTTTTCCTGGAATTGTTTTTCTCATAAAAGTGGATATTTTTTATCAAATGGCTACTATGTCGTACAAAAATGAGTAGCATTCAGCCGGGCACAGTGGCTCAATCCTGTAATCCCAGCAGTTTGGGAGGCTGAGGCAGGCAGATCGTGAGGTCAGGAGATTAAGACCATCCTGGTTAACACGGTGAAACCCCGTCTCTACTAAAAATAAAAAAATTAGCTGGGCATGGTGGCGGGCGCCCGTAATCCCAGCTACTCAGGAGGCTGAGGCAGGAGAATGGCGTGAACCCAGGAGGCGGAGCTTGCAGTGAGCCGAGATAGCGTCACTGCACTCCAGCCTGGGCAACAGTGCAAGACTCCATCTCAAAAAAAAAAAAAAAAGAGTAGCATTCTATCCCATCTTGCGAAGGAGTAAACTGAGGCTCAAAGGGGATAAGTCATTTTCCTATGTCACCAAGTTGACTCATGATAGAGCAGGATTCTGAAACACATGTGTCCACCCCCAATACCCATACTTCAACTGCCTCTCTAAATGTGAGGTCACCTTACTCCTTTTGGGCCCAGAGAGGGAGAAATTATACAAGGTTTTTGATTTTATAGTGTCTATCAGGGCCTAAAACATGACTTCCCCTCAAAGGAATCTACTAGTTCTTCTCCAGTAAATTATATCTGGTTGCTACGGGAAGCAAGCAGCCCTACAACACTTTTACATGTTGCTTGAAAGAAGAGGACCTTTTTATTTCATTTTAAAAATTATTGAGTATTTTAGTCTCTATAGTTAGGACTAAAATATTGGATATTTTAGTCTCCATAGTTGAGCTGCTTCTCTCAGGTTCCTAATGCAAAAAAAAAACAAAAGATGCATATCCAGATTTCAGAAGAGATTTCACCTGTGAAATAAAAAATAGCAAATTTTTAGAAAAAATATGTCTTTGGGGGCACTGCACTTAAGAAACTTAGGGAGATACAAGTGTCACAAAAATATATTGGGGGGGAAAGCTAACATCATATTATTTAGTGTTAAATGTGTGTGCTACTGACCAGAAATGCTATAGGAATTAAAAGAACAGAGGATCATTGATGTGAAAGGCAGATGAAACCAGTTCTTGGAAATGCTTTTAAAGTTTCAATAACTTACAGCTACTGAGCACTTACTATGTTCCAGGAGCTATTCTGAGACAGTTTACATTATTAACTCACTTGATTCTCACAAAACACTTCAAGGAAGCTACTATTGTTTTCTTTATATTTGTGAAGCACAGAAGGGTTAATCTGTCCGAGATTACACCGTAGTAACTGACAGAGCTGGGCTTTATCTCAGGCAGCCTGGATCCAGAGCCTGGTTGCTTAATCAATGCACTCTATTGCCTCTCAGTGTTCTTATACATGTGTTATTAACACATGGCCTGATGCAAGAAGGTCCTCTGGCCCATCCCAGTAGTGACTGTGCCATGTGCCCTGGAGGTGAATCAGTATTCAATTGAGAGGGGAGGGATGGCTTTGCATGCCTACCCTTCTACCACAAACCGTCCCTGGCAGCCACCCTCTCTCTCTCCCACTGGTGACCATCACTGGTGACCTGTGAAAGGGACATACCAACAGCACAGCTGGGGCTGTGGCATTGTGCCGGGGCAGGATCACACAGGGCAATGCTGTAGTAGTACCTGTGGTACCACAGGTGTGGTGGCTCCTGGTCCCAACTCCACCTCACCAGGTGCTGTGTGGTGTTGTGTCAGGTCACCACACCAATCTGAGCTTCAGTTTTGTATGTGATAAAGAGAATGTGTCTGACAAGGTGACCTTTTCCTAGTCTGCTGATCTGTGCAGTTCTAGGGCTGCAGAATGGAAACTAGAGACAGCAGCACAGTCTGAAGTGCAAGACTCTGTCCAGTAAAAAGTCCAATTCCAGCAGCTCTGCCAGCAAGCTGCAGCCTTGACAACTGTACTAACATTTGGCACCAGTGCTGCATGAGGGGTGGGAACATACCAAGCACAGGGTTTACCTGTGACCTGAACACTTGCCTTCTCACATTCACACACCAGAGACCCGCTACAGAAGATTCAAACTGAGCAAATCGCCTAATCCTCCAAATTATTTTTCCTGGCTTGTTAAAGCAGCCAAGGATGGGGTGGAGCATATGAATAAAAAGCCTGCTTCATTTTTCCCATGCAGGAGAACATGGCCAAGCGAGTTGCCATTGTGGGAGCTGGGGTCAGCGGCCTGGCCTCCATCAAGTGCTGTCTGGAAGAAGGACTGGAGCCCACCTGCTTTGAGAGGAGCGACGACCTTGGAGGACTGTGGAGATTCACCGTAAGTGAGGTTTCAACAACTTTGTCTATTGGAGAATGGCTTGGCAGCTGGGAAATTATATCTGTGCTTCTTTCACAAGGGTTGGTGGCCTTGAGGAAGATTAGAAATGTCTGCTAAACAGGTGGCCACGAGGAGCCATTGAAATTGTAAAAGAAACAGGACACGGGTGAGCTTGGGTGGAAGTCAGAACAGACTTGTACACTTTATCTAGAGCCAAGGGGAAGAAGTGTTTCCAAAGATGCCCAAGAAGTGTGGAAGAGAATGGGGTAACTGGGCCAGGCCAGGAAAGCCCAGGAGCAGAGGAGCAGGACAAGGGCATCTGAAGCAAGGCCAGAGACGGCAGTGCTAGGGGCAAGAGCATGAATTTCAGCCTCTGCCTGCAAGACTGAGCAGCTTTTACCTGCTTCTTTTCCCAGCCTGGCTCCATCTGCATTAAAGACTCAGGGCTCCGTGTAGGATGAGCTCCATAATCAAGGTCCTGCTGCCCCGGCAATCCCAGTGCAGGCCAAGAACAAACAGAAGTAAAGAATGTGAGTTTTGAGTCTTTTGTTTAATTCCCTGAGCAGAAGAAAAGTAATATACTCAAGTCTCAGCAGGGTTACTGCCCGGATCGGAGAAAGGAATGAAGGGGTAAGGACCGAGGAAAGAGGACTGTAAAGCCCACCCTTGCCTGGCCTGGGGTCCCATGAGATCACAAGGGCCCTTCTTAAAGCCAGTGAAACCCTGAAGCCGGGCAGGGAAAATGTTCTCTGAACTCCATGGCTCAGTCAGGGAAACATTTGCATCAAATCTTTCCAGAGTTTCTATTTTCCCTCCTTTTGAGCAAAAACATTTCCCATGAGCTTTAAATTTGCTGAGGAGAAAGCTGTCAGAAAGAGTGAAAAGAAGCAAGGTATCAGATAATCTGGCCTCAGATCCCCTGAGGGGCTGAGAGAAAGACACAGCATTTATCTATTACAGAAAGGTAGAATTTGGAACTGAAATAAAGTAATTATTTTCTAGCTCGGTGAGTAAAACTCCAGAGAAGCCAAGGTTACTAGTTTAGCCACAGTCCTCCAGCATAGGCAGCTTGGCATCACATAAAGAACTGCATGTCTTAAAGTGTACCCACCACCAAATGTGATCATCAATGCCTAGAGACCGCCAAAGAGGACCAGGTAAAAGAGCATGCCTCTTCTCAGGAATCAAACCACACATGTTCCAACAGGATGGCAGAAACCTGACACCTAGACCAAAAATCTACCCCCTCCCATGTCCATCGAAGACATGACTAATCAAACATGATGCCTTTCCCCTAGGGAGCCTCAGAATCCTTCTTAACAACATTATTCCAAAGAAGCATACCTAATCAGTCAGGGTCAGGAGTTGGCTTGAAAGATGAAACTGCCTAACTAAATTAGCAGAGTTATTTAACTAAAGTAATCTCAGTCAAAACAAAAACTAAACCTAAAGATCAAAAGCAGTACTTAGCCTCCTGCAACACCAGACATAAATGCTCCTTATATAGGTCACAGGCACCTAATTATTAACACTAAAAATCATTGATCTAAGAATCATGAGAAATGGGTCTAGATCCAGGTGGGCCCATTTCTGGTTGTGTAAATCAGGTAGGTCAAACACCAGTGCACAAAGCACAAAGCACTGTGGGGACACAAAATGACAAGGATTCACCCTGCCCTCAGGAGCTGTTAGGCAGATGGAAGAAGGCTAGGATTTTGCAAGTCAGAAACAGTGCTGTGGGCATTTCATTGAGAGCAGGATGATAGCCACATTTAGGAAGCCAGAGAAGGCTTCACTGAAGAGGTAGTGTGTGATGGACTTTGAAAAATTTCAACAGGTAGACAAGATTGAGCAGAAGACATCAGGGAGGGTAGGGACAGTAAAGAAAAAGTACTGGGCATATTTGGAAAATTAAAATAGCTTTTTGGTGCATAAGGTACACGTAAGAGGAGGAATGGGAGGGAAAAGGGTGGCTGCATGTTTGGGCAAGCAGTTTACACTCAGTTTAAAAAGCAATGGGTAATGAGGATCAAAATTAAGGAGATTTCCAGGTTGTTGTGTTTGTTTTGTTTGCATGATGGGAAGACCCAAAGATTTTTGTGGGCAAATAGAAACTATCTGGATGACTGGAAATAACTGAGCACATAAATCCAAATTGAGACATGATCCTGGCAGGAAAAGAGAGGAGTGGAATTGTAGGCACAGGTGCAAGGGTTAGCCCTGGCAAGGTGGGAAGACAAGAGATACACCCTCCCCAGAGATTGGAGGGGAATGGAAGGTGAACATGGAGGAGAAATTTTGAGGTAGAGGAAGAAGATATAAGAGCACACACACCAGAGGCCTCAATTCTATTGAGAAAATATGGCACCTGCAGAGGGTGAAGAGGGTGTGGGGATAGTAAATGGGGTTGAAGAATTAGAAAAATAGAGGTCAGCCAGGCATGGTGGCTCACGCCTGTAATCCCAGCACTTTGGGAGGCCAAGGTGGACAGATCACCTGAGGTCAGGAGTTCGAGACCAGCCTGGTCAACATGGCAAAACCCCGTTTCTACTAAAAATATGAAAATTATCCAGGCACGGTGGCATGCACCTGTAATTCCAGCTACCCAGGAGAATTGCTGGAACCTGGGGGGCAAAGGCTACAGTGAGCTGAGATTGTGCCACTGCACTCCAGCCTGGGTGACAGAGCAAGACTACATCTCAAAAAAAAAAAAAAAAAAAAAAAGAAGAAGAAGAAGAAGAAATATTCTGGACAATGCAATTGGACATCAAAAAGATGAGTAAGAGGAGTATCAAGCAGTAGCCAAGGTAAAATGGTACCCAACTTACAAGTCATTCCAGCTCTATTACCTCATTTATAAAATGAAAACATGGGACCAGTATGAAACACATACAAAAGCTGAATTAGTAGGGGGCTTAGGAAAATCCACCCTCACCCTCATGCAGCAGCCTTCTCTTGACACTGCAGCCTTTTTAGACACCTCTGTAATACCTTGAGATTCCTCTAAAGCTTGACTGGAAATTCCTAAATTAGGTAGCCTTAAAGGTGCATTCAGCTCTTATATGCAATGAGTCTCCTGAGTCTTTCTAGAGGCATTCCTTTCCCTCCTTCCCCAACACACACAGGCACACACACACACACACACACACACACACACACACAGTTAGAGATGTCTTTGCATTCAAGGTAGGTGGCCCATTTAAAACCTTTAGAATCAAAAACCCTGCCCTGGCAATAGCTATGCTTGCCAGAAAGTGTTCAAAATGGAATTCTTATTGCCTTAGGGTGGAAGGGACCCTAATGCAAAAGTAGAAAGGCAAATTGCAGAGATCCAATAAAACACATGTGGAGAAAGTTTCCATTTCCAGATACAGAGAGGGCCCAGAGAATGGAGACCTTATAAATTACTGCATTTTGGTCAGGCACAGTGGCTCCTGCCTGTAATCCCAGCTCTTAGGGAGGCAGAGGCAGGAGGATAGCTTGAGCTCAGGAGTTCAAGACCTGCCTGGGCAATATAGCAAGACCCCATTCTCCACAAAAAGACAAGAAAAGACAAAAATAAATAAATAAATTACTGCATTTCATTGGATACTCACAATGTCGTGACTCTGGCCTCTCCCAGCTACCACAGTTTTAAGGAAAAGAGAGATCAGGCAGGAGTTACAATGAAAAAGAAAGAACATCATACCCTGGGGAAGGAGAGGGGGTAGAAACCACTAACAAGAAAAATGCTACAGGGATAAAGAACCACTTCTGACCCAAGTAGAGGCCGGGCATGCGCGTGGAACACTTCTCAGACTCTTCAGAGGGAGGGGAGGCTTAGGAAAGTAACACTGTAGGTTGACTATCATCGTTACAAAGTGATACTTGAAACAAAATTTGAGGAATTATCATCAAATATTACTTTCAGATAATTGTAGTGCAGGAAGAGACTTTGAGAAACAGTCTTCAGGTAAAAGCACACAGACATCATCTAGAGGTGACTAACAGTACTGTGGGGTAGAAACACTGAACTTCACCCTTCACCTCCCTGTAACATTTGCTGGGGCCCATTAACCCTCCCTAGAATGATGTCTTCCTCATGTGCATCCAGTTCTTTTCCTCGGCACATGCACGCTTTCGTTTATTCAACAAACATTGATTGAAATCCTACTATGTGCCTTACATACCACATATGTTTACATTCAGTGAGGGCAATGATGAAGTGTAAAAATAATTCACACTCATAAATCACTGAGGAATAGTTCCTCAACTATTTCTTCTTTAGGTTTGGCAAATCTGATTCCTGTGAACTTTCATTAAAATCCTTATTTCTAAAACGTGTATTCATATATCCAATAAACATGTTTTAATGACTATCATCCTAGTAGGGTACCCCTGACAGGCCCCTATCCTCATGGAGCTTACATTCTTGAAGGTGCCTCAAATTTCCTCTGAGGTATCCACAGCTCCCCTGCGATATAGACCCAGGAACTGGACCCTGCCCTCCAGCGAGAGTCTGAATCTCACCAGGGAGAAGGGGCAACAAAGTAAACTGGGTCCCAGCTGTTTTAAGGAAATGAAAAGAAGGAAGAAATTAAAATTCTTGGAGAGCAGGAGATGTGAATATTGTGCATATAGAGAGAAGGTCTCTATTTAGGGGTGAATTTTATCATCACTTTATATCTGTTTTTAAAATGAGAAAGAAAACTGACTTGACAAAATTTTCTTCCCATTGCCTACACTCCTGCCTGAAGGACACAAACTCAAGAAAATAAATTTCCATGGTAGCTGTGAAAGAATAATACAAATAATGATTAATATTATTGACAGCCTAGAGGCATTGTTCCATTAGTACCATTAGCATGATACCATTGCTTCATTGTTCCATTAGCATGATAGCTATCACTCCAATTTATCCTAGGGGATATATAATATTGTTGTTCCAGCATATAGATATAAAAACTGAGAAAAGTTAAGAAAATTCCCAGATCACCCAGCTAAAAACGTAGAGCTTGAGTATAAACCCAGGCAGTCTGATATTGAGGCCTATTCTGTTAAGAACTACATCGCATGCATTTCTGGAGTCTGTTTCACAGCTCAAGAATCAGGCAAATCCTGGGCTGTGTCTCAAGGAGTCCAAGCAAGTATGCCAGTGGTGATGGTGACCTCCCCACTGTACTGCAGGACCAAAATGGACCAGAAGGACAGAAACCCCTCTGCTCGTGCTCTTACTCTCTTCCCTCTTTCCACAGTTCAACGCTCCTCTCCTTTTTTCTCCACTCACCCATGTTTCTCTTCATGAAAACAAAAATCTTCTCCTAAGTGGCCCCATCCATTTTTAGAGGGCATGTGTTTCCACCGTCAGAGTTCAAGGCAACTGCTGGACCCCACAGGTACAATGCTCAGAGTATCTGCAGCACAGGTGGGAGGGTGCGGGCTGGGTATTGAAGTCTGGCAGGGCCTGGAAATCACTGGGGCAGACTGCACAGTGAGGTGAACACTGGAGGTGAGGGCCCAGGTCCTACCAATACCATTCAGAAGGGGCACAGACTCATACTCTCTGTGTATATGCTAAATACTCCAGACCTTTTCTATTTCCAAGAGAAGCAATCAGTGGAAGGAAAGAGAGACAAGAGTAAGTACTGGTCTTAGATTTTATCCTAAGGGCTAGGTTTCTTCTCTAAGCTACAGTTTCTCATATATTAACATCTGTGATACATTATTTCACAACAGGCTTCAGTCGTTTCCTGGAAGCACTTCATCTTTCTGCCTTGACAATTATCTTCCTATGTTTTGAGAAACAGAAAGTTTCTTTTTCCCTCTATTTTTGTCAGTTTATTGGCTTTAAGTTTTCATAAAATAAATGGTTCCCTCGCTTATTCAGTTCCTATGAATCGCTGATATTTAAACATGCCATTATAAAATGCTTTCAAATTTTAATTTATATATATACACACACAAATTTTATATATATTAAATTTATATAGAGAGAAAAAGTATATTTTGGGTATATTGAGTTAAATAAAATATACTCTTAAAATTAATTTCACTTGTTTCTTTTTACTTTTTTAACGTGGCCACTGGTAAATTCAAAAGTGTTTATGTGGCCTCTATACATCCTATTGGGCACCCTAAAGCACTCTCACTCAAAATATGGTCCATAGGCCAGCAGCATCTGCGTAGGAGCTTGTTAGAAATGCACAATCTCGGCCGGGCGCAGTGGCTCACACCTGTAATCACAGCACTTTGGGAGGCCGAGGCGGGCGGATCACAAGATCAGGAGATCGAGACCAGCCTGGCTAACACGGTGAAACCCTGTCTCTAGTAAAAATACAAAAAAAAAATTAGCCAGGCATGTTGGCAGGCACCTGTAGTCCCAGCTACTCGGGAGGCTGAGGCAGCAGAATGGTGTGAACTCAGGAGGTGGAGATTGCAGTGAGCCGAGATCGGGCCACTGCACTCCAGCCTGGGCAACAGAGCAAGACTCCATCTCAAAAAAAAAAAAAGAAAAGAAAAGAAAAGAAAAAAAAGAAACGCACAATCTCAGGCTCAGCCTGACTGACTTACAGAGTCAGCATCCACATGTTAATAAGACTACCCAAGCACATCCTAACAAAATTAAAAGGTGCTGAGCTACAAAGCTGAGCTTCTCAAACAGTGAAGAACAATCAAGATTTTTTCCAATTAATTGTAGACTGTTGTCAAATATAATAAAAAGAATCCTTAGAAAAATGAAAATCACACAAAGAAAAAATACAAAATGTAAATTTTAAATTTATAGAGTCAGAAATTATAAAATTAATTTCAGTAAGTGTCATTAAACAACACAGATATAAGGGAAAACAATTACAAAAAATGAACACATTGCTCTTTGAAACATAGGCAATTGACACAGAGAGTCATCATTACCCTTGTAACTTTTTGCCAAACAAATATTTTGTATGAAATTGCAGTTCTTCATGTTAGACACTGGTAGACACATTTTAAATACACATTTTTATATTACTATTTAAGGTTTTTAATATGACAATTAATCTTGCTTCCTGGTTGTCAATTTACCTAATCTGGTTTGAATGGATGGCAATGCTCTTTGCAGGGGATAATGTGTATCTAAACTATTTCTAAACATTGCTTAACAGCAGTCAAAGTAGAGAAAGGAGGCTCACAGAGCTATGTTGATTGAAATGAGGAAGAGATTTTTAAACCAGTCTCAGCAAGTTCAGGGTATTTTTTAACTGCTATCCAAAATGAAGCTGATAGTGCTACATTTTTTTAATGTATCTTCAGTCTTTTATCCGTAACCAGTTCAAATAACTTATACTATAAGTTTAAATATAAATTATCTTTCAGTGAAAGCAAATGATTCCAGATTTAATGCACTTTTAGGTGACAGTTTTCAAAATAACCTTAAAACACTGCACATGATAATACAGTCCTATGGCATATGACTAGTACACAACTCAAACTCATCATACAAGTTAGACAAAAACAAGACTGATTTATATCCTGGTCAACAAAACAGTGTCCACATGCTTACATATTGAGCAACGTCAAATTATTGCTATAAAAGTTTCTAAATGCTTACTCTCGATTTCTGTATTTATCCTGTAACAGACTGGTAACAAACAATTCATATCAGTATTACTCTGCAGACTATATTTGAATAACACTGCTTTAGATATTCCAGCTGAATAAAATATCAAGATTTAAATAGTCATCTTTCTCAAGCATTTTAGCTGAGTCTGTGTGACGGGTGGGCCACAGATAAGCAGGTTATAATCAACTCTTATCAGTCAATGAGATAAACAACATTAATTTAAACCACAGAGATATGTTTATAATTTTGTTATCTGTGATTGCTGTATATTTCATGCAGATACATGAAAATCTATATGTGATATCAATTTATATCCTTTGCAGAAACAGAGAAAGCCCTCTCTGTATGTGAGATTTATGTTCATGTTTCTACTTGTCTGCATAAATTAAATAATTTTATTTCACAGGAAAATGAACTATACATATGCAAGATGGTAAATAATGTTAAAATACAAGAACCTTCCCACTGAAATCAGAATAATCCTCCTTACTACTGCCCAAAAGACAGAGGCAATATATATTAAAAACATTACTGAAACTGCTTATTATTCAACTTTGCTGTAGTCTTATGAGATATTGATATTTGCTAGTTATTTGAGTAAAAACTGGGGGTGGGAAATTGGTTAGTGCTATGCCACACACACAGTTGTCCAATCTGGAAACCTTTGACTGCTTCCTCTCTCAACCCCTAAATCTAATTGATTTTGCAATCCTATATATTCTACCTTACTGCCATCTCACAAAGCTCACCTTTCTGGGTTCCAGTTGTCATTGCCCCTGCTCATGCCATGCCCTCATTAGCAATTAAGTGGATTTGTGTTTTAGGCTCCGGACTAACGCCCCCTTCCTTCTGTCCTAGTCCTGTCTAATTCACCTTTTGTAGAACCAGAGTTATCTTTCCAAAATGTAGAAGTGATATGAATCACTTCTACATTTAGAACATTCAGTAGATTGGCATAACCTTCCTGTAAAATCCAAATTCCTTAACTTTGGATACAAGATCCTTCATAATCTGAACCATCTTCTCCATAATCATTTCCAGAATACCCCATAAAACCAAATTACCTAGCAGTTGTCCATCATTCAGATAAATACTATTTCCTGATTCTCATGTATTTCTATATTATCCTGTGCTTGGCAGTGATACTGTGCGCATCTGGACAGGTGAGTTCTTCCCAGGCTTATTTGTGAGCATGCAATGAATGTTCATGTGTGTGCACTGTTTGTACAGGAACATGTTGAAGAAGGCAGAGCCAGTCTCTACAAGTCTGTGGTTTCCAACAGCTGCAAGGAGATGTCTTGTTACTCTGACTTTCCATTCCCAGAAGATTATCCAAACTATATCCCAAATTCTCAATTCCTGGAATATCTCAAAATGTATGCAAACCACTTCAACCTTCTGAAACACATTCAATTCAAGGTAAGACAAGAAACATCAGTCAGTAGTCAGAAAGTATTTCTTACATATTTTCTCTTATCTCTCCAGCCTAGCCATGGGCTCTGTAGATGAGATACTAAACTGGCAATATTAATGACACCTGACTGGATTTATTTTCTCCCTATACTCACTCCCCACTTCAAGTAAATCTGGAGGTGGGGGCGGATACTTTGTGTAAAGATTCACAAGTATAAAATTTTAGTTTGCAATACTTATATCCAAGTATCTTAGGGAATCTAAAAAATATCAAGCCACATTTTCAGCTTGGGCCAAATGCCTACCCACATGGACACTGAGAACTACCAGCCCCTTTCCCCAGTCTCCTGTTTGGTTTTGTTTGTTTGTTTGTTTTGAGACAGGGTCTCACTTTGTTGCCCAGGCTGGAATGCAGTGGCGTGATCATGGCTCACTGCAGCCTGGACTTCCTAAGCTCAGGTGATTCTCATACCTCAGCCTCCCAAGCAGCTGGGAACACAGATGCACACTACCACACCCAGCTAGCTTTTTATATTTTGTAGCGATGGGGTCTCACCATGTTGGCCACGCAATCTCAAACACCTGAGCTCAAGCAATCCTCCTGCCTTGGCTTCCCAAAGTGCTGGGATTACAGGCATGAGCCACCACTCCCAGCTCCCACTCTCTTCTTGACTATCCTTTTATAGGAATAAACATGTGCAGTGGCCCATACACAAGAGAACCTTGCTATGTGAAGGAAATCTTTTCTAGATATTCTTGAAAATAGAAAAATCTTTGAATATTGTTATTCTACAATGCCCCATTCCTCTCCCATTTCAGAGGTTAAAGACAGGAGGAAGGTAGTAGGACAGGGACAAATGAATAATATATCCTTTTGTTCTCTTTTTTTCCCCTCTTTTCTCTGTTTCCTCTCCAAGAAACATATGAAAATCTATGTTTCCCTTCTCCTTTCTCCCTCTCCTATCAGAGATGAGGATGATGAGGAATTCACAGAAAATTATACATAGAAAGCAACAGAAATGGAGACATTGACCAAAATAAGTGGAAAATAAAATTTACATTCACATTCCTGACCTTAAAAGCCCTCTGATATGGTTTGGCTGTGTCACCATCCAAATCTCATCTTGAATTTCCACATGTTGGGGGAGGGACCCAGTGGGAGGTAATTTAACCATGGGGGCAGGTCTTTCCCATACTGTTCTCCTGATAGTGAATAAGTCTCATGAGATCCGATGGCTTTAGAAGGCGGAGCTTCCCTGCACAAGCTCTCTCTTTGCCTGCCGCCATGCACGTAAGGCGTGACGTGCTCCTCCTTACCTTCTGCCACGATTGTGAGGCTTCCCCAGCCATGAGGAACTATGAGTTCTCCATTAAACCTCTTTCCTTTATAAATTGCCCAGTCTCTGGTATGTCTTTATCAGCAGCATGAAAACAAATATAGTAAATTGGTACCAGTAGAGTGGGGAGTTGGTGAAAAGATACTAAAAAATGTAGAAGTGACTTTGGAACTGTGTAACTGGCAGAGGTTAGAGCAGTTTGGAGGGCTCTGAAGAAGAAAGGAAAATGTGGGAAACTTTGGAACTTCCTAGAGACTTGTTGAATGGCTTTGACGAAAATGCTGATAGTGATATGAACAATAAGGTCCGGGCTGAGATGGTCTCAGATGGAGAGGAGGAACTTGTTGGGAACTGGAGTAAAGGTGACTCTTGTTATAGTTTTTTGTTTGTTTGCGTATTTGTTTTAAAAAAAAATCTGCAATTATTAGTTTATTAGTATCATCCAGGACTCAGATGTTCAGTATTCCTCCTGAAACTACATAAACAAATGCAAATGGAAAGAATCCAAGTCAAAAATTCTATAACAAAATAGCACGTCCATCACAAAAGCCATGCTAAAATTACAAGAGGAGGATGTGTATTTTTAAGAATAGCTGCCACGTTTAAGAAGAACCATAAATCTTGAAAACTAGCAAAATTTGCGCAAATTGTTCCGCGTGAAATGCCTAAGCAGGATAAACATGAACCTAATGAGATGAATTTGTTTTGTTAAGAAAAATCATATCAAATAAAGTTGGAGGGATAAGTTCATACTGAGGAATGCAGAAGTGTTAAGTGTCTTCTTTCGCTCCTATTTGGATTTGTGATGCGGGCAGAACCATGGGGTGATAGAGAGGAAGTAGGCATGCCTCTGTTTATGTGACATCTCTTGTTTTAAAAGTTGCCAAGTTAGATTGAAAAGATACTTTTAATGAAAGTTCTCATTTCCTGAGCGAGGGTCCATATTTAGGATAAATGAGAGGAGAGGGAGGCAGGGGGGCTATAGCCCAGCGATTTTCGGGATACTCGTGTCAGCTGGAGGGAGTGAGATGGTCGAAGCAGAAAAGTGTGTGCGAGTGAGCCAGTGGTGTGTGAGTGTGTGAAGCTCGATGCTTTTGCGGATACGATTCGGGCAGGGTGGGGCTTGTGGTGTGAAGTGTTGGGCGAGGAGCTGCCGAAGAGGTGAGTGAGAGCTGCCGGGGGGAGGGTTACATGGGCTAGGGATGGAGTTAGAAGGATAGAGTCCTCATGTAGAAGGTGTAGAAGCGGGGGAGTGACTTTTCTAGTTACTCCTTCAGAGGAGGCAGATTTGCGAAGATGTTTGGAGTTGCGTGAGGTGAGAGTTCATGCTGTTGAGTAGATTTGGATTGCTCTTCAGCGTTTGGTTGGAGATATAGTTGGGCGCTATGTTAAGAGGTTTCTTAATCTGATCAAGATTGTTGCGGAGGGTTGTGGGCGATTTGATGCCGATGAAAACGTATCTCAGCTTAACTTGTACCGGGCATATGGATATGCAGGGGTGTGCTGAGAGCAAAAGCTTTTTTATTAGCTAACTGTATGATAGATAGAGACACGTAGTAATAGATTTCATGTTGGATTCAGAAATGGGCAAAAGCAAAGACTAACTTCCCCTCAGAGAAGAGAGAGAGAGTTGTCGAGTAGCGCGTAGTTGCAAAAGGAACAACGAAATACTAATTAAAAGAAAAACATGTATTTACTTAAGGGGGAAAAAAAGGCTTCAGCAATGTAAACAAACAGGCTGAAGCCTTTTTTTTTTTTTTTTTTTTTTTTTTTTTTTGCAAGTTACAGAGTGCGTATTGCAGTTAACAGCAACAACAAGTTATTTCATATAAACTGATCAGAGACAGCTGAAGATGAAAATCTACAACCCCATATATAACTAATTTGTGCTGTGCACCAACAAGAACCTGCTTTAAATTTCCATGCCAATTTACAACCCTCATACTATACCAGGCAAGGTTAGTGGCTATTGAAAATACCACCAGGACAGGGCTATCTAAAGACACATTCGTTAGTGTGTTAACTATACAAACAAAGACACTGTACAGTTTAAAAACAAATCCTACACAGCCTTACATTGCAATTTTTAAAGGAGTGAGTTGTGTAGAGGGGGGTTAAATGCTTTATAGACAAGAAAAAAACTGTGCTAGAACCAACTTATTCATCATCTTCTTCATCTTCATCTTCTTCATCTTCTTCCTCCTCATCATCCTCTTCATCTTCCTTATCTTCCTCCTCTTCCTTCTTTTTCTTGCTTTTTTCAGGCTTGACAAATCCCTTTTTTGCTGCATCAGGCTTTCCTTTAGCTCAATAAGCAGCAATAACCTTTTTGTATTTTTCCTTCAGCCTCACAGCCTTCTTTTCACAAGGCTGCTTGTTATCTGCAGCAGTGTTATTCCACATCCCTCCCAGTTTCTTTGCAACATCACCAATGGGCAGGCCAGGATGTTCTCCTTCAATATTTGGGTGATACTCAGAGCAGAACAGGAAAAAGGCTGAAGGAGGCCTCTCAGGTGCGTTGAGATCTTTGAACTCCTTTCCTGTCGATAGGTTTTCATTTCTCTTTCATAACGGGCCTTGTCCGCCTTTGCCATATCTTCGAATTTTCCTTTCTCCTTAGCAGACATGGTCTTCCACCACTCTGGGCACTTCTTAGAAAGCTCTGAGAAATTGACTGAAGCATCTGGGTGCTTCTTCTTATGCTCCTCCCTACAAGTTTGCACAAAAATTGCACATGATGACATTTTGCCTCTGGGCTTCTTAGGATCTTCTTTGCCCATGTTTAGTTATTTTTCCTTAGCAAGGCACAGAGTTGCCCAGTGCCCATCCAGCTCTCACTTGCCCCAGCACTGTCTCTATGGAGCTCATTGTACTGCCTCTTCTTATGTTCTAGCAATGAGACTGGTGGCATTTTGCTCCTGCCCTAGAGATTTGTGGAACTTTGAACTTGAGAGAGATGATTTAGGGTATCTGGCGGAAGAAATTTCTAAGCAGCAAAACAATCAAGAGGTGACTTGGGTGCTGTTAAAGGCATTCAGTTTTAAAAGGGAATCAGAGATTGAAAGTTCAGAAAACCTGCAGCCTAACAATGCAATTAAAAAAAAAAAAAATCTTATTTTCTGAGAAGAAATCCAAGCCAACTGCAGAAATATGCATAAATAACCAGGAGCCCAATGTTAATCCCCAAAGCAGTGGGGAAAATGTCTCCAGGGCATGTCAGAGGTCTTCACCACAGCCCCTCCCATCACATGCCTGTGGGCCTAGGAGGAAAAAGTGGTTTCATGGACCAGGCCCAGAGTCCCTATGCTGTGTGCAGCCAAGGGACTTGGTGCCTGAATCCCAGCTGCTCCAGCTGTGGCTAAAAGGGGCCAACATAGAGCTCAGGCAGTGACTTCAGAGGGTGCAAGCCCGAAGACCTGGCAGCTTCCACGTTGTGTTGAGCCTGCAAGTGCACAGAAGTCAAGAACTGAGGTTTGGGAACCTCCACCTAGATTTCGGAGGATGTATGGAAATGCCTGGATGTGCAGGCAGAAGTTTGCTACAGGGGCAGGGATCTCATGGAAAACCTCTGCTAGGGCAGTGCAGAAGGGAAATGTGGGGTCAGAGCCCCCACACAGAGTCTCTACTGGGGCACTACCTAGTGGAGCTGTGAGAAGAGGGCCACCGTCCTTCAGACCCGAATGTCAGATCCATGTGCCTGGAAAAGCTGCAGACACGCAATGACAGCCTGTGAAAGCAGCCAGGAGGGAAGCTGTACCCTGCAAAGCCACAGAAGCAGAGCTGCCCAAGACCATGGGAACCCAACTCTTGTGTCAGCGTGACCTGGATGTGAGACATGGAGTCAAAGGAGATCATTTTGGAGCTTTAAGATTTGACTGGCCTGCTGGACTTCAGACTTGCATGGGGCCTGTAGCCAATTTTGTTTTGACCAATTTCTCCCATTAGGAATGGCTGTATTTACCCAATACCTGTACCTCCACTGTATCTAGGAAGTAACTAACCAACTTTTGATTTCACAGGCTCATAGGTGGAAGGGACTTGCCATGTCACAGTTGAGACTTTGGACTGTGGACTTTTGAGTTAATGCTGAAATGAGTTAAGACTTTGAGGGGGACTGTTGGGAAGGCATAATTGCTTTTGAAATGTGAGGACATGAGATTTGGGATGGGCCAGGGGCAGAGTAATATGGCTTGGCTGTATCCCCACCCAAATGTCATCTTGAATTCTCACATGTTGTGAGAGGGGCCCAGAGGGAGGTAACTGAATCATAAGGGTAGGTCTTTCCCATGCTGTTCTCGTGATAGTGAATAAGTCTCACAAGATCTGATGGCTTTATAAGGCAGAGTTTCCCTGCACAAGCTCTCTCTTTGCCTGACATAATCCATGTAAGATGTGACTTGCTCCTCTTTGCTCCTGCTGTAATTGTGAGGCTTCCCTAGTCACACGGAACTGTGAGTTCTCCATTAAACCTTTTTCCTCTGTAAATCGCCCAGTCTCTAATCTGTCTTTATCAGCATTGTGAAAATGGACTAGCACATCCTCCTAAAGAGATTTCCAAAGAGTATTTTATTCCACTTCCTTATTTGGCAATGGACACAGTAAAATAAAGCATTATCATAATGAATATACACAACATATAAAATATTCTTTTAATGCATCAGAATTTCTGAATTTGAAGTACTTCCTTTACTATATGCTGCCCAAGACCTTTTTTATTTTGTTGTTGTTGTTTGAAACAAAGTCTCACTCTGTCACCCAAGCTGGAGTACAGTGGCAGGATCTTGTCTCCCTGCAGCCTCCACCTCCTAGGCTCAAGAAATCCTCCTACCTCAGCCTCCCAAGTATTAACAGCTGGGACTACAGGCACATACTACCATGCCCAGCTAATTTTTTTTTTTAACTTTTAGTAGAGATAAGGTCTCACTATGCTGCCCAGAGTGGTCTTGAACTCCTGAGCTCAGGCTATCCTCCTGCCTTGGCCTCCCAAAGGGTGGGGATTATAGGCATGAGCCACTGTGCCAGGCACAAGGCCTTTTTAGAACAATTTTTAAAAAGCTAGATGTTCACCAAAGTTTTAACAAGTAAACACGAGGCCAGGTGTGGTGGCTCACTCCTATAATCCCAGCACTTTGGGGGGCCAAAGTGGGTGGATCACAAGGTCAGGAGATCAAGACCATCCTGGCTAACACGGTGAAACCCCATCTCTACTAAAAATACACAGAATTAGCCAGATGTGGTAGCACGTGCTTGTAGTCCCAGTTACTCAGGAGGCTGAGGCAGGAGAATCACTGGAACCAGGCAAGCAGAGGTTGCAGTGAGCCGAGATTGCACCACTGCACTCCAGCCTGGGTGACAGAGCAAGACTCCATCTCAAAAAACAAAGTAAACACAAATAGCTATTACTCAAATGTGATCTGTAGTTGATTATGTTTGGTTTTGCTTCTCATTCCTCTCTATATATTCCAAATTTTTAATGACAAACGTTTTTGGGGTGGGGGACAGGGTCTCACTCTGTTGCCCAGGCTGGAGTGCAATGACACTATCATGGCTCACTGAAGCCTTGACTTTCCCAAGCACAGGTGATTCTCCCTTATCAGCCTCCTGAGTAGCTGGGACTACAGGCATGGGCCACCACACCTGGCTAATATTTTTGTATTTTTTTGTAAAGATGGGGTTTTGCCATGTTGCCCAGGCTACACATTTATTATTTTTATGATTAAAAATAAATATATTTTGAAGGATTTTAAACTAACTGAAAATTTAGTTTTAGAAAAGACAGCTGCAATACAAATGCAGAAACACAATAAGCACTTCAAATAGTATAAACCAAATAGTGAACCCATTAAGAGGGACTTAAGAAGCCTATATTATTTAAAACTTTAAAAAGAAAGGAAGATAGGAAGCCTTTTGGTCATTGAATAATTTATCCTTTTAAATTTGACTTGTCTGAGATTTATTGTACATATATTTCCTGAACTAAAGCCCAGTAATCATGTACATGTATGTACTCACTAAGCACAAAAAATAGATTCTTTGAAATGAGGACTGCTCTCAAAAAAATTCAGGCCATAATGTTAGCACTTTTCAATTGCTTTCTAGTTCTGGAAAAACTTCAGCAACATATTCTATAAAACCTCATAAGCTAATATAACCAGGACCAAATTCGTGTTTTCAATTATATCTTACCCATGTATCTGTCAAAGGAATTATTGTTAAAGAGACAGCCCTGTGAGAAATAAGGTTGCATAACAGAAAGAATAATGAAAAAGGCATCAGAAACTTAGGTTCTAATTCTGATTCTATCAGTGAGAATTTGAGCAAATCACTTAAAATTTTTGGATGTCACCACATGTCTTAGATAATCTCTCCAAGCTTAGACTACTTCCATCTAGGGAATCACAATTAGTCTGGTAACCTGATTAGGTTTCTAGGGTTATACTTATTAACTATGTTTATTCTGTGTTCTAGAACTTTTAAAATGTCATTGGTACATCAACTGGCAAGTGCTTAATTGACAACTGCTAATCATATCTGTGATTCCTTTTTCAGACCAAAGTCTGCAGTGTAACAAAATGCTCAGATTTTACTGTCTCTGGGCAATGGGAGGTGGTCACTATGCATGAAGAGAAGCAAGAGTCAGCCATCTTTGATGCTGTCATGGTCTGCACTGGCTTTCTCACTAACCCTTATTTGCCACTGGACTCCTTTCCAGGTACAGCATTTTCTGTAACTAACTTTAAGTTTTCTCATGGGAGCCATTCTGATGCTTGATTGGTCTGGGAATGAATTCCTATGGCTGTTCCATTAAATAGTTAAAGTTGGGAGATAACAGGAGGCTTTTTTTGTTTTGTTTTGTTTTTTTTCTAGCCAGCATTTTCTGGCCAGTTTTTGGTTTTCATTTGTTCCAAATAATCTATGAATATATAAGAGCAAAATGGATAACTTTATAAGCAGTTATATGCTTTACCAATATTCAGTGTCCCTCAAGTGACTGGTAGCACTCAGAAAGTCTTCTAAGACATGGGATGCTTACACAAGTTGTTAACCTCAGCAACAGGTACACATTGCCAAAGTTGAGCTTAGAGACCATAAAAGTCAATCTGTGAATAAAGAAAAAAAGTAATTTTTTCTATTTGTTTCTTTTATGTGAGTGATAGCAATTAGATTAGAGGTTTACGGCACTGGTCAATAGTCAACAGGGAGATTAGTCTTGGAAGACAAGTTAAGACATCTTTGGGTCTCAGTTTCATTATCTGCCTTTTGCAACCATGGTCATGTTAATCTATGCCAAATTTTAACTGGATTTTAACTCAATGGAATAGAAAATGTAACGGTTTGGTTTATTTCATCTGTAACAAGCATTCAAAAAGTTAAAATTTCAAGAAACTTTTCTCCAAATCATCTAATGATTGCCTAGAATGACCCAAGACTCATCTTACCACAATAAATTTATAAACATGCTATGATTCTGGATCTGCCCACCAGAGGTCAGTCAGATCAGGTTAGATTAGGATAAAGCATATCCTGAAAATTGCCAGAGAATAGAATCATTGACTTGGAAAGAAGCAAGTTAAGTCTTCTTCCCAATGCAGGAAATTATTTTTCAGCAATTCTGAGACAGGTTCCATAGCCTCTTCTTGAACCCATCCAAAAATGGACTCTCATCATCACAGAAGACAACCCAATTTTTTGTCATTCTTGCCTGCAGAGCAAGGCTCTGAGCAGCCATCCACTCCAAAATTCCAGAAAGGAGTACCTAGTCACCGCAAGAATCCAGAAAGTTCCATGGCATAGGGAGTAAACTACACTCATTCAGCACTTACAGTATATTGCACTAGGTGCTAAGAATATAGAGGTGAATAAAGCAACATGTAACCTGTATTGGAGGAAAGAATCGAGTTTTATGGAGTCCAGTGGCGAAATCACAGTCTACATATGACCTGTAGTGATTCCAATACCATAAACATACACCTCTCATGGTCCTGGATTTGCCCCCAAAAGTCACACAAGTTTACATCAGATTAAAATAATAAAGCATACCTGAAAGCAATTGAGCCAATATGCTCAGTTTGAGTAGAAGAGATAGGGACCCAGCAGGTATGAATTCTGGCATATACAACCACCTAGCTGTTAGTCCTGAGTCTCCCACTTAACCTTTCTAAGCCTCAAATTCACCCACAAATTGAAGAGCTTGGATTACTTTAACCAACAGTATATATCACAAATCAAGGAAGAAGAGCTCTACAAGACTTGCAGTCTTTCTTAAAACCCATCTTATCAACCACTACCAATTTAAAATCCCTGGCTAAATGATTAAGGAGGCTTTGAGCTCTGGAATTCTGTGATTTTTAGACTTGAGGAGGAGTTCTCCCAACCTCTCTATCTCCTGACTTATAGCAGACTTGCTTAGATGGCACATACTCCTTGCGATGGTTGTTAACCGTCATAAAATTCAAATTCACTAAAGATATTTAAAATATGTATCACAAGCTCTAGAAGCAATTCCAAAGAAGTTGTGCTAAAAGCCTTAGTAAAAATAATAGGTATCACAGTTAGAATAAACGTATGATTTCCCAAGATGACTACTTTTATCATTCACATATATACATTCTGCTATTTACCTTTTTTCTTTTTTATATACAATTTTTTTTCTTAGATAGGATATTCTGCTACTTACTAACACAGCCACATTTACCTAGTGTAAGTTCTTACTCTGTCTTCCTGTGAGATAAGAGAAAGTATTAGTCTGTTAAGAGACAGCCACAGAGTCTCATTTTTGTCCATTTGTGATCCCCCCCAAAAAAGCCCATCCAAAGAGAATCTAAAATAACATGAGACTTAGGGATAATTCTATGTTTCTGCTTAGACTTTTCCAGCTCTTTCTTCTCAACAGTTCTCTGATCCATATTGGGTTCCTGTGCTGAGTAAATATTCGAACTTTGTTACATCCTTGCTGAATTCCAAATGCTCTGTGTTGTGGTTAGGTTTTAATTTGGATTCATGTTAGATTTCTACTAATTCAAGGTGAGCTAAAGAGCCAGCAGGCCTTGTAAGGTCACTCCCCACAAGTATATACATTTTTCCCCTGAGAATCTAGAGGTCTTATTACTTTTTTTAGGAAAAAAGAAGTTATTTATTTAGTACAAATTACTTCTGATTATGTAATGTTGTCTTAAGAGTATTTTCTGCTTAAGTTATTGCTGTTAAAAAAAAAAGAGTATTTTCAAACATTCTCCATTCGTGTGATGTTTCAATAAGATTCAGCATCACTGACTAAGGTATCCTATCAAGTCAGCCCAGTAGATTGAATCCTGGTGTAACTGACATAATTCCTTTTTCTCTGAGCCAACTCTGGCCCACCCAGCAAACTTAGCCTGAGTTACAGTCAGTCACCAAGTAAACTTCCCCAACTAACATGAAACTTTGTGAATAGGGACAATATTTTATTTATCTTATTCCCCCCATACTATCTAGCACAGTACCAGGCACACAGCAGAGGTCAAAAAGTTTTCTGAAAAGAGACACTGACTCACAGTTCCCTTAAGCTTCCTTGTCCTTGCTCCTTGCTTATGAAAAGCTTATATAAATCAAGAATTAATCAATAGAATATTATTATCCTGTTGACTTTTATCAACCTTTAAAACGATATTGACTCCTTATACTTTTGCTTAATATGTCTTTATGCCACAATATTTCTAGTTAATTATCTAGTAAGTAAAACTGGAGGCCTATCTAGTGAGATGGAGTAATAACCCCCATTAAATAATTACCTGCCAATGTCTTGTAAAGTCATGTATTCATATTTCATATTTTCTCAGACTTGAGAATACTAGTAAAAATGACCAAAATCATCTGTCAAAAGAATATTATCAACTGAAAAATATTTATGTTTCATTCACTGATCCTGTAAATTCTCTATGTGACTTCTCTTTTATTTTCTATAGGTATTAATGCCTTTAAAGGCCAGTACTTTCATAGCCGGCAATATAAGCATCCAGATATATTTAAGGACAAGAGAGTCCTTGTGATTGGAATGGGAAATTCTGGCACAGACATTGCTGTGGAGGCCAGCCACCTGGCGGAAAAGGTACCATTCCTGATGTTACTGGGTGAAGAGCTTTATCTTAAGATGCATGCCTCAAGCAAATGGTGTTTGACACTGTGATAAATGTTAAAGGACTAAAATGCCTCACACACACACAACAGATTACTAAAGAATTTAATTTTTACTGAACGTTCACAAATTTTTCTATGAATCACAGTTGTCATCTTTGCTCTAAAACCAACTTCTCTGACTCCTTTTTACTTTTTTTTTTTTTCTCATCATTTTCCCAGCCATCCAACAAGAGCTACAGGACATATTTCTTCCCTACTCAGTCCCATAGGTCAGAACATTCTACCAACTTTTTCCTGCTACTATCTCCCATTTGCCCCTTCCTCTCCTTATTAATTACCAACACCCTCATCGGGTCCATACCACCTCACACTGAAGATATTGCATTGTCCCCCCAATAATAATTGTAGAAATAGTTAATATTTGTTAGGATTATTCTGTGGCCGGCACTGCAGTAAATGTGTTTTTACTGCACTACTTTAACCAATCACCAAAACAAGCCATTGAAGTAGGTACTGTTAGTATCCTTGACTGCACATGAGGAAACCAAGGCTTAAAGAAGTTAAAGAACCTGCCTAAAATCTTATCACCAGCATGTGGCAGAGCCAGTTCTCAAACCCAAGTCTCTTTGACTCAAAGCCTATGTTCCTAACTACCCTATTCTACCTGCTACCTTCAGGCATCTCAAGAGTTTTGCCCTGCATTTCATTTTTGCCTTGTACCATTACCCACAGGTCACTGCCTCCCACCACAAGCCATCTAGACCCCAACTACCAACAAACAAATCCTCAGAAAAGCCTGCTCTTATTATAGCACTCTCATGCCGAAAAACCTCTAATTATTCTCTTTACCTGAAAAAAACTAAATTGCAGATGTAGTGGCTCTGCATCAGAGAGTTTTCTATAATCTGGACCAAATCTGCCATTTTAATTTTAACTTCTGTTTCCTGCATGATGATCAACTGTAGCGCTTTCCAGTTCCTGTCTTTAGTTCCCCTCTCTCTTCTGCAGAGCCCCTTTCTCTTCTATCACAATCTACCTTTACATTCCCAGATATCTCACTCCAACATGAAGTGATCTCTTCCTATTCAGAATTTATGTAATATTGTAATTTCACCCCTCAGTTTTCACTTTTAAATTCTTAATATTGCAAATTACCTTTTATCATATATATCTTCTTTTCAACTATGCTGTAAACTCATTGAGGGCCATTCAGCTGACTAATATATACTAGATGCTGGCATCTCATGTGCCAAACATTGTGCCAGGCTCTGGAGATACACTGGCAAACACAACCAACAAAATCAAGACACCCGCTGTCATGGAGCTTATAGTTGTGGGAAAAACAGTTGCCAAATAAATAAGTGTAAATAAATAGACCAATAATTTCAGAAGTGAAAACAGCTGTCAAGGAAAAAGGTTGGGAGCGTGTAACATTGATATCTCTTTTCTGGACTTTCAAAACAAGGCTCGATGATTGATTCATTCATTGAAAGATTGTATTTTGTTGTTTTTTTTTTTGTTATAGAGACGGGTTTTCGCCATGTTGGCCAGGCTAGTCTTGAACTCCTGACCTCAAGTGATCCACTCACCTTAGCCTCCCAAAGTGCTAGGATTACAGATGTGAGCCATTGTGCCTGGCCCATTGACTGATTGATTGATTGATTTGTAGAAACTCAGCAATTTGGTGGCATTATCCTAAAGGAAGAGAAGGCCCTGAAACAAATATTAACATAGGCCCAGCCACTGTGACCATCACACCTGCATATCATTATTTCTGTTTCTCTAATTGTTCAGAAATGTCTTCAATCAGAAAACATGCTTTGACATACATTTTATCATTTATCTATTAACAAAGAAACGCCCTGTAGCTTAGAAGATCATTCACATCTAGCAAAATGTTGTATCCAATTCTGCATCAAGACACAGAGAGGCAGGTTTAGTGCAAATGCCTCATGTCAGAACCACTGATGTATCTGTAGTTCTTGCCACCGCATTTCCAGTGTTGTCTTTCCAGCTCCATTATGAGGCCAAAGAAAATATATAACACAAACACGGACGCTGGAGCTGTGGCCATCATGCCCCAGTTTAGGGTGGGGAAGAAACACTCTGTTAAATCAGCTGTTTTGTATCAGCAAAGTAACAGATTGTTTAACTATTTTCTTTGTAAACAATTGTACAGGAAACTCCTTATTGTGCAAGTACTAAAACTATTAGCTTCATGAACTCAGTCAACTGGTAAACTCAAACATCCAATGTTATAAAGAACAAACACCAAAAGTAATAGTAGTACAGAATTTGTCAGTTAAGCCAGTGGTTTGCACTGAAACTCTGTAGACAACTCTGATACTGCCATGCCCTGTTCTTACTGCCTACAATTATAGTGAGCACACTAAGTACCAATCACTTGCTCATTGTCTCCTTAGATAGACTGTAGGTCCCTATGGTTTGCTAAAGGCTGACAGATAATAAGTATTCAATAATATATCTTAAGGCATTTTAACACTCTAGATGCTCTGAATTCTAATCTCAAAAGGATTGACTTTAAAATAGAAGTTAGAAGAACCAAGACTATCTTGTCAGGGATGTATTTTCAGAGTGGCAGACTTTTCAGCGCCTTTCCATTCATGGCACTTCTTGAATCTCTGGCAGAACCAGCGAGCCCTTTTCACAGTGTCAAATGAAGGCATGTCTTTGATTGCTTCCAGGTGTTCCTCAGCACCACCGGAGGGGGATGGGTGATCAGCCGAATCTTTGACTCAGGCTACCCTTGGGACATGGTGTTCATGACACGATTTCAGAACATGTTGAGAAATTCTCTCCCAACTCCAATTGTGACTTGGTTGATGGCGCGAAAGATAAACAACTGGCTCAATCACGCAAATTACGGCTTAATACCAGAAGACAGGTAAATATAATGTGACTGCCAAGGGCTTTTAGGAAGGAGGAGCCTCTGCCTTTCCAGCAGTCTGTACAAGCCAGGCAGTACCATAGCAATATGACTGAATGTGCTGGAACACAATACAAAGTTGCCTGATAATAACAGCTAACTGTTCTTAAGTGCTCAGAAAGTGAAATTATGTATTTCACCTTGTCAGCAACACTTTAAGTATTATTATAATAATCCTTTTATTATGGAGAAACTGAAACAGCAAAATTTAGCCATTTACCCAAGCTCACTTAGTAAGTGAACTCTGTGACCTTGCAAGTTACTTGAGCCTCAGCTGTAGCAAAAAGAGAATGATTTGTCTATGACTTTGTTGACAAAAGAAACACACTTGCCTAGTTTCACTGTGTGGGAAAAACCGAATCCCACAGTTGCCCCTCACCATCTCTCTAATGGTAGAGCCTTCCTCCCTTTGTCAAGATTGACCTTGGCCCCAAAAATGGTTCAGCTTATACAAGATCAACTCACAAAGTGTTTGTCTTGTGACTCCAAAGGTATAGCCAGAAAAATATAATTCTGCCCTTGTTCCTTTCAATACATGCATGTTTCCCTTATACAGCTGCTTCCTAGGAAGAGACTAGAGCTTTCAGAAGTTCTCATCTAATCTAGAAGTCCCTGGTTTCCCTTGTAGCCCTTCAGCTCTCAACCCGCTCTAGAATGACAGTGATAGATGAATGCTAAAAATCAGCAGGAGAAACAGAAGTTAGAAAAGGTGCTGGCTTCCTCCTCAGGCTTGCAAACTCTAGTAAATGGCAAGCATATTTTATAGTCCTTCTTGAACATTCATGAATCCCCTTCCACTGAAGTAACATCTCCTAAGACTTGCAGCAATTCTTGTCCAACCAAGGAGAGAGCCCCAGAATGAGAGAGGAAGGTAAAGAGAAGGGAGAGCTGGCTGCATTGTTCACTGACAGGTCTCCTCCCTGTCCATGGTTTTGTTTAGGACTCAGCTGAAAGAGTTTGTACTAAATGATGAGCTCCCAGGCCGCATCATCACTGGGAAAGTGTTCATCAGGCCAAGCATAAAAGAGGTAAAGGAAAACTCTGTCATGTTTAACAACACTTCAAAGGAAGAGCCTATCGATATCATTGTCTTTGCCACTGGATACACATTTGCTTTCCCCTTTCTTGATGAGTCTGTGGTGAAAGTTGAAGATGGCCAGGCCTCACTGTACAAGTATATCTTCCCTGCACATCTGCAAAAGCCAACCCTGGCCATTATTGGCCTCATCAAACCCTTAGGCTCCATGATACCTACAGGAGAAACACAAGCTCGTTGGGCTGTTCGAGTCCTGAAAGGTAAGTGGAAGAAATAGCAGGGCATGTGTTTTTGGTTTGCCATGTGATTCTGGATACTGGAAATGTTGAGACTATTATCCGGCTTCTATTTAAAATAACAGAATCTTTAAAAGCAGGATGCATTATATTGTTTGCTGAATTATACTGTCATAATGATGTGTTCCATTACCAGCATAAATGGTATATCAGGGTCAAAAATATAGGCTGTATCTAAGTCTACTGTTATATTTTTTCTATTTTTAAGAGACAGAGTCTCACTATCTTGTCCAGACTAGTGTGCAGTGGCTATTCATAGGCATGATCATAGATTACTGAACCATCAAAGTCCTGGTCTCAAGCAATCCTCCTGCCTCAGCCTCCTGAGTATCTGAGACTACCGACATGCACACTGCACCCAGCTACCTGTTATTTTGAATAAAACAAAATGACAGATAACAGTTCTGTCAGTTGACTGAATCAACTGACTCAATTAAAATTTTTAAACTCAAGCAACTGAATGACAAAATTCAGCCAAACTAGTTGTGAGATTCTGCTATGTCAAATAACTAGTGAGATGACCAGATGCTTATCTTTTCAGCTGATGGCATTATTACCAGGAGTCCCAACCAGTCAGCTCAGGCTGCTAACATTTTTACCAGAAGGATCAATGAGTAGCTGGTACTGGACATGAAAGGAGAGCCATAGTAAAGCATCTTTATCCATAAGTCAACAACTAGACCTAAACTTAAGTTGCATTTTGGGTTTTTATTTTAATCCTACAGGTGTAAATAAGTTACCACCACCGAGTGTCATGATAGAGGAAATTAATGCAAGGAGAGAAAACAAGCCCAGTTGGTAAGTTAACTACTTATGCACCGTTTTTAAATTATAACTGAAATTGGTTAAAAAAGAAAAAGAAAGAAAGAAAGAAAGAAAGAAAGAAAGAAAGAAAGAAAGAAAGAAAGAAAGAAAGAAAGAAAGAAAGAAAGAAAGAA
>NW_016804151.1:367065-387871 GCF_001698545.2 Rhinopithecus bieti
AAAGAAAGAAAGAAAGAAAGGAAGGAAGGAAGAGAGAGAGAGAAAAAAGTAGAAGAGAGATGAAAGTTACATTGGAGAAAAAAAGAAGCATCTGCGACTTAGAAGAAAAATACTAGGAGAGCCTATTTAAGAAGACAGAAGGGAAGGGGGAATTTAGAATTTTTAATATCCCCAAAGTCATCACTTCAGCCCACAGTTTTCTAGCATCACATAGAGTTTGGATTCCAAGCCAAGTACTACATAATTAACCCTAATCTACCAGGTACATTATTCCATGCCTTATCCATAATCAGCAGGCAAGCAGTTGTACCTATTCACTCTGACACTAGAAGTGTCTGCTCATTCATTCATTCATTGAATAAGTCTTTATCTGCTCTATTGTTGCTTTTGCTTTCCATTTTTAATTGGCTGGAAAAAAGGAAGAAGAAAAATAAAATTTTGTGATATGTGGAAAATCACATGAAATGGAAACCATGTTTGCCGTAAACAAGATTTTATTAGAACACAGCCATGTTTATTAATGTACATATTGTCAATGGCTGTTTTTGTGTTACAGTACCAAAGTTGTTTAGCAGTTGAGATAGAAACTGTAATGTGGCTCTCAAAGCCTGAGGCATTTACTGTCTGGCCTTTTTCAGAATAAAGTTTATTGACCACTTCACTGTGGGAAAGGTTTTCGCTTGTGCTGTGCTCTATAGCTACCACTCAAGGCCGGAGACAATGGAAGGCTGATGGCCAGCAAAGTAGAGTCTTTGCCCTCCCCTCTCACTCTCAATCCAACCAAAACATTTCTGATTGTACCCATTTTGTTTTATCTGTTCATCTGTTTCTATATTTGATATACGTTTTCACTTGAAATTAAGGTTCTAAGGAACTTATTATCACTCTCTTCTTCATATATATTCCCAAACTTCAAGGGTTGATCTATCCTTGTCAGAGTACCAAATTCCAAAACAATAATAGCATTTTAGATGTCTCTTCTTTATCAACCTGGGATGTGATTTGATCTTCATTATGGAACTCCAGTGTAATAGACAACTAATTAGAACTGCTATACAATGAAAATCTTGTCACGCATGTCAGCAAACAATTTTAGGGGCCAGGTGCAGTGGCTCATGCCTGTAATCCCAGCACTTTGGAAGGCTAACACAGGAGGATCATTTGAGCTCAGGACTTTGAGACCAGCCTGGACAACAGAGCAAGCCCCCATCCCTACAAAATAAAAGTTAGTTAGGCACGGTGGCTTATGATTGTAGTCCCAGGAGGCTGAGCCAGGAGGATTGCTTGAGCTGAGGAGTTCAAGGTTGCAGTGAGCTATGGTCATGCCACCGCACTCCAGCTTAGGTGACAGAGCAAGACCTTGTCTCAAAAAAAAAAGAAAGAAAGAAAAAAAAACAAAAGAAAAAGAAAAATTAATCAATTAATTAAAGCCTAATACCAGCATTTCAAGGAATTTTACTCTATGGATTTTTGTGGCTTTTCACATTATACAAATCACTGGATTTGTTATTACTAAATAATGGAATTTTATAAAGATTTAGAAATTTTAAAATGTATTTTCCTCTAGAAATTGCTAATTATTTCACAAAAGAACTAAGATGTATTATGAGCATTCAAAGCACCCATTAAAAGCCATATGTATAAAGTGTCTTTTGAAGGGACTCATCTTGATTTAAGAAACAGAAGGCGACCATTAGATAGCCAGGGAAATAAAGGGGAAAATACAGAAACCATCCCAAATTCTGCAGCAGTATTTGTTTGCTTTGGGCACTTGTACTTGTTCTAAGATTATCATTATTAATTTTTTTGTCTTCACCTTTTCCCCCAATTTTCCTTTTATAAAGGTTTGGCTTGTGCTACTGCAAGGCTTTACAATCAGATTATATCACATACATAGATGAACTCCTGACCTATATCAATGCAAAACCCAAGCTGTTCTCTATGCTCCTAACGGATCCACACCTGGCTCTGACCGTCTTCTTTGGCCCATGCTCACCATACCAGTTCCGCTTGACTGGCCCAGGAAAATGGGAAGGAGCCAGAAATGCCATCATGACCCAGTGGGACCGAACATTCAAGGTCACCAAAGGTCGAGTTGTACAAGAGTCTCCATCTCCCTTTGAAAGTTTTCTTAAACTCTTTAGCTTTCTGGCTTTGCTTGTGGCTATTTTTCTGATTTTCCTATAAGTAAAAGATTTCCTAAATGGCAGATGCACAGAGTAGATTTACAATGCTCCAATTCCTCTCTTACAGCAATATTGCCTTCACAGTTATAAACCATATTCACTAATAAAGGGCACACTCTTGCTTCCCTGGCTGGCCCCAGGGCTACCACTGGTATTCCTGAGCCTCTTCCAGCTCCACTATGTCTAACACTAGAGAATGATAACTAAGATTTCATTTGAAGGTTGTTGGAAAGTTACAGGTTCATTTTAGAAAGAAAGCTGTGCTTGACAGCACTGTGAGCCATCATACCTCTTTCCCATATAAACTATTTTCTTTTTTTTTTTTTTTTTTTTTTTTTTTNAATGAAGCTATTTACTTTTGTCTCATCAGTTCTTCTTTGATCCTGACAGCTGCAGTCAATACAAAAGAAATGCCACAGCCCCAGGAAAAGATTCCAGTGTCCCCACGTGGAGGATGTGCAGGGGACAGCATCATTCTTTGTCTCCCACATCCTTATCTACCTGGTGACAGGACAGTGACTTCTGCCCCCATCTCTCTCACTAATAAGTAACCAGTCAATATGATTAGTATAGCCTCATTCCAAAATAGCTACATGTCTCACTAGGGTTCTTTATTTTTATTATTTTTATTTTTTTTATTTTTGAGAAGGAGTCTCGCTCTGTCACCCGGGCTGGAGTGCAGTGGCCGGATCTCAGCTCACTGCAAGCTCCGCCTCCCGGGTTCACGCCATTCTCCTGCCTCAGCCTCCAGAGTAGCTGGGACTACAGGCGCCAGCCACCTCGCCCGGCTAGTTTTTTTGTATTTTTAGTAGAGACGGGGTTTCACCGTGTTAGCCAGGATGGTCTTGATCTCCTGACCTCGTCATCCGCCCGTCTCGGCCTCCCAAAGTGCTGGGATTACAGGCTTGAGCCACCGCGCCCGGCCAACTATTTTCACAGATCTAAACTAAAACCCCTTACTTCACAAATAATTGGGTTGTGCTGAAATAGTGCTCTTCTTATAATATTGGCTTATTAAAAGTAAAAAATAAACCTAGAAATTGATTGTTTCAAGTGATCTTTTGTTCTCTTATTAAAGGTTCAGAAAACAGAGAAAAAGATGAGGATTCTATGAATAACGCCCACAAAAGGATAGGGGGTTCAATGAGTTACCTTGAGAGTTTCCCAAAGGACTGTACCTGCCTGGGACTGTTCATTCCTCCAGAACACTCTTTATAACAAAGCTGGTACTCCAGCCGGCCTCCCAAAGACCTAAGTCAGATTCCACAGAAAACCACCACCTCCACGGGCTCTTAGAGCCAGCCTCCAGCAGCCGAAGGAAAAATTCCGCCTGGTTAGATCTTATTAGATTACCCTGATGTAAGAGGCAAATTGAGCTGCCTCCTTTGAAAGAGTCAGTGAGAATCAACCAAATTCAACTGGAACTCATTAGATAAAGAGCACAGCCAAAAAGCTTTTAATGGAGAGAAAGCAGGGAGAGGAAAAAAGGGAAAGAAAAAGAGGAACGAAAGCAAACATCAGGTCAAAAGCAGCAGTTTTCAACCAAACTAGACCCAGCCTGTCTCACAGTTACATCTGATGAAGATATGACTCATAACCAGGAAAGGCTTTGCTTCACTTCACCTCATGGCTTATATGGAAAACCCTGTGGGTAAACCTCACCTCACAGAGAGGACCACAGTTTGGATGCAGGAACAAGATTCAAAAACTGTGGAGTCAGGAAAGAGTGAGCTCTATGGGGCCTGTATAGATACAGATCACTTCTCCCCAACTTTGATTGGCTCTGCCAACTCTTCAGTATTTTTCCATTTCTTACTTTTCCTCGTGACCTATTTCACTCTTACCACAGAAACTCATAATGAAGAATTGCCCGCACTGCATACAATCTAGATTACTCCTAGAAATGCTTTTCCCTCCATTGAAACAAAGCTGATATTTTAACTTTCCTCATGAAGCTGACTGGGGTGGGGGGTAGGAGTTTAGTGCCCAAGGTGAAACAGGGAAGGATAAACTCCCCAGGCCACAGTGGCAAATCATGACACAAGCGGCACCTGAACCTGATCATATCTACTGCACTGGGAGACTGAATATACATATGGACAATGCCCAGACCATTTACAGCAATAGATTTCTACCCACAACCCCTGCAGCAATCAGCTCAGAACAGTCAGGACTTGGTTAATGAGTGCCAGCTTCTTTACTTGTTGCCCCTGCTTCCAACTCAGGAGTGACCAAAGAAAGCCAAATAAGCTTCCCAAACCAGTCCCATATGATGTCTTGCTTCTAGTTAACCCACCTCCACCTTCCCCATGCCAACAATCACCAATAAGAGTACCTGAAGCCTTCCCTTCCTTTCACTATAAACACAAACACACACACCCACACACCCACACTCACACACACACACACACACACACACAGACGAAACCTCGCCTGCTGCCTTTGAATCTGTGCCAAACATTAGTGGTGGTGCCAGCAAAAACAAAACACATATTATGTAAAGACTACAGCAGTAATTATAATGCTGCACATTTTATACTACTTTAAAATTAATAAAATGCCAACTGTTACCTCACTGAATCCTCACAATAATTATGTGATTGGGAAGACGACTGTACTACATACACAATTTGACAAGTAAGAAAACTCAGACAAGGAGATGTCAATTGATTTGTCCCAGGTAACAGGTAAAATGTGGCTGAGTCAGAACACGAGACTCCAGAACATACATCATAGGCTCTTTACCATTTAAGCCCACAGTCTCCAATGTCCAAATGACTCCAGAAGCCTTAGTAGTGATATCACAAAAGCCATATTACAAGAATGTTACTCCATGAAAGTATCTGTAAGTCTCTCTCCCTTTCTCACTCTCCCTGTGAGTGTGTGTGGACCTGTCTGCCTGTCAATTGTCAATAGTTCATGCTAGATTTTCATATCTTTCCCTTTATATATACCTTTTGTTTCTGAATCTATGGGTTTGAATCTCCACATGCATCTTTTTCCCTGCGTATTCCTCCTTTTTTTTCCTGACTATGGCTGTGCTTGGCCTACTCTAGGACTATATCATAGAACAGACTCAAAAGAAAGAAAGGTTTCTCATTTCTAGTCTAGAAATTATTCCATCCACACTACTGAAAAAAGTATCATTTTTCTCTGTTCAGAAAATAAAAGAGTGAATTCTCATAAACCTAGCAAAATAAGAAATATGTAAAACATTTTGACATTACTCTGTTTCTTGCACACTATTTAAATCAGAAGAGCTTCTGAGGCATTTCCTGTTTCTTGCACACTATTTAAATCAGAAGAGCTTCTGAGGCATTTCATCACCAAGAGTAATTTTACGTGTTCTGAAATTATTTTTAATGTCTATTAATAGTACCCCCTGCTAGATCAGTCTTAAGTAAAATTACCTATCTTCTCATGTACCAATGCTCTGGGTCTTTCCACGTCCCATCACTTGGAGATGCTTGGAGAACAAGCCCAGTGCTTAGGAGCAAGGGCCCTGCCACTTACTAGCTGTGTGACCTTGAGCAAGTCACTTACTTTTCCTAAGCCACAGTTTTCCCTTCTATAACATAGAAGTTATCTTTTGAACATTTATTTTGCCTCACAAGGGTGTTATGAGGATTAAATAGCATGATCCACATAAAGTACTTAGCATAAATACTGTACAAGGTATGTGTTCAATAAATGATAGCTATTATTACTATGTTACGTAAGCAAGATGTATGTTTTATCACCTGATTTATTTTTTCTAGGCCATAGACCTAGCTCCTCATAGGGCATTGACACCACAGTATGTCACAGGCCTCTCAAATGCAATATGCCCAAAATTAACCTCATTCCCCAACAGTCCTTATTTCCCCAACAGTCCTTACTTAACTACTGATGTCATCATCCTTATCCTCTGTAGGGAGATGAATAATTTCCGTGAATAATTACACATTGACTAAGGACATTAATGAGGTTATCTGATTTTTATTCTATGGTAACTATTTTATAACTCAATAAATTATAGATAACTAATAGCAATGCAAAATAACTCTTGTCTATAGACATGTAGATAATGTCCAGTAGAAGGCTAATTGGCGTCCCTTCCCCACTGTGCGGATAACTAGTTGTGCCTCCATTTGCACATTCATTTCAACATTCCTGATTTATACATGTGTATTTTATCTTTAAATTTCCTTTTGAACTGATTGTAACATCTTACCAATTTCCTTTTTAATAACAAGTGAAATAAAATCTCTAACATGAATCTATCTTATATTTGTATGAATCACCATTCTACTTTCTTTGAAAATTATCTTTTAACACCTCTTCCAAGGAATAGCAATACCACTTACTAATAGTTATGTTTCCACTGAAAGAAATCACCTTTGACCCTCTGACCCTCATGCTTCATATCCAACATTCTATGAGCCTTATCAAGTGTGTCTCTAACACAGAGCAAAGACCACTGTGGTACCGAGTGCACACACATGGGCTGCAGAGTCAGATGGCCCGGGTTGAATCCCACTTTGCTGCACAACCTTGGGCTAGTTATTTAGTGTCTTCTAGCTTCAACTCCTTTATCTGTAAAATATTGAAGTAACACTTTAGCATTGCTATAAGGGAGAATTAATGGAGATAATACATGTAAAGCGTTAAGCCCAGTGCCTGGCATGTGGTCAGTGCTCACCTAAAGGTTAACTATTAATATCTCACAGACTCATCTCTCCCTTATCCTCCCTCCTTCCTCACTGGGTAGTTTAGGCCCATTTAATTTCTTGCCTAGGTTAGTGCTACCTGGCTTCCCTGGTCCTCTTGCCACCATTTAGTCCCTCGACTCCTGTCTCCCTGCTTCCCCCAGAATAATTTGTGGGTGATGCCATTCTCAGAAGCAGTCATAGTAAGAGGAGATAAAAATAAAGAGCTTCCTAGGTTCTCCTGACCTCAGTGTCCCTGTCTCAATCACTGCTTCCCAATTTAGGAAGTTTCACATGGGGGCTGTAAACAACTGAGAAAAACAACACCGTTAGGCTTGTCTTGTCCCTCATGAGACAGAATACATTTTTTAACATGTTCTAACTTGAGAGCACTTTGATTAAAAATGAATGAAGACTGCATTTAATTCTCCCTCTGAAAAAAGAAAACTTGGTTAGACATTTTAAAGTGGACCTAAATATTTTAAGCCAAAAGGAAAAATATGAGATCGGCCTCTATTATTGAGCAAATTTCCCTACAGAGTAAAACTTATACTATTTAATTATGCATTATTTTTAATTTCAGACATTCATTTTTGTGGAAGTATAAGCAGCCTTTATAAAGAGTATGCTTCTTATTAGAGTTATAGCCAGATTAGTAAACAGAGAAGGAGCGAGTGCAATATGAGGTTAGAAATAGGAGCTAATCTTAAATGCCGGCAGCAAAGGAGAATCCATGTTAACAAAATGCTCCTCTGCAAAAGCCATACTATAAAATCAAGACATAAAAGGACTCAAAGGAAGATATTCCAGGCCATTAGGGGAGGAAAGTGGTCATTGTGGAATCAAAATGATACTAAATATATTTGGGGGCGATTTAGCAATATTGTCCATAATTTTAAATACATGTATTCTTTGACACAATTATGTATCTCAGAGTCTATTCTATAGAAATTGTCATGTATACAAAGATATTTATACAAAGATGTTCGTTGTCATATTGTTTGTAGAAACAAAAAAGTGTTGTCAATGGAGAAAAATGATGAGACAAGTCTCATTTCAAGGTTGTGAAATTTATTTAGTTACTAAAGGGTGTTAAATCAGACAAGGTAAGTGCTCTGTTCTTTATAAGACAGCGGTTGCCAGCATATCTAGGACAATAATGGTAATGGTTATTGTACAATAAACATAGGCATTCTTTTGTATACAGGTCTAGTTCTATGTCTTGGGTTTAAGCAGTCCACAACAGCTGTCGTCTGCTTCTAATCCTGTGTTAAAGGTTGATGTTTAATGAACTGGAGGCAAAGGTCTTTGGTGGGAGTTACAGTCCACTCAGGAGGTTTTTTAAGATGTGCCTTTTTAAGATGAGAGATGTGAATCCATGAGTCTATACCCTCTAATTTTGTGGCATATGGATTAGTCAATAATACCTGGTACGGTACCCCTTCCACTGGGGTTGAAGGAAATCCTTTATTAGATGTCCTTTCCAGTAGACAAAATTTCTGAGTTGCAGACTATGACCAGGCACCTTATCTTCAGGAAGCACAGTGTGAGAAGAATTATTTATTAAATCTTGATTTTTTTTTTTTTTTTTTTTTTTGAGACGGAGTCTCACTCTGTCACCCGGGCTGGAGTGCAGTGGCATGATCTCAACACACTGCAACGTCCGCCTCCTGGGTTCAAGGGATCTCAGCACACTGCAACCTCCACCTCCCGGGTTCAAGGCATTCTTCTGCCTCACCCTCCCAAGTAGCTGAAACTACAGGTGCATGCCACCACACCCAGCTAATTTTTGTGTTTTTAGTAGAAACAGTTTTCAGCATATTGACCAGGCTGGTCTCGAACTCCTGGCCTCATGATCCACCTGCCTCGGCCTCCCAAAGTGCTGGGATTACAGGCATGAGCCACGGCGCCTGGTCCAAATCTTAATTTTTTTTAAGATAATAAATGAGTCCCTCACAATATTGCTATATATCTCCCTTGAGAAGAGTTGGATTGGTTATGTTCATTCCCATACACATGGGCCTTCCTGTTATAATTTCATAAGGGGAAAGTTAATGTTTTCCAAAAGGGGTAGATCAGAGTGTAAGCAGCTTTGGGCCAGGGGGGTGAAATGCCTCTGTGAGCTTAGCCAATTGTGTTTTAATTATTCCATTGGTCCTGTCTACCAGGCCTGAGGACTGGGGATGGTAGGCACAATGGAAATGTTGAAATATGGGTCAAATTTCACAAACATTTTGAATAACCTGGCCAGTAAAGTGAGCTCCCCTGTCACTGTGAAGTTCACAGGGGACTCCCTACAGTGGGATAATTTTTTCTAGTAGAATTTTCCAACTGCCATGGCTACTGCTTGCCTGCAGGGAAAAGCTTCAACCCAATGGGCAAACATGCAGACCATTACAAAAACGTATTTCCAACCTTGAGATGATGGCAGTCAGATAAAGTCAAGCTGCCATACCTCAAAAGGTCCAGCCAGAAGTAAAAAATGACCCTGGGCCCCATGGAGGGTCTTTCCTAAGTTATATTTGGGACAAATAGCACATCAAGAGTAAACTTTTTGTGCCACTGTGAAGGATGGTTTCCAGTAATATCGTTTACACCAGGGTATTATTTTATTTAGATTCCAGTGGGTTAGATTATGAACATATTCCATAAGGGACACCTGACATCCCTTTGGAATAATGGGTTTATTATTAGGTCCACATCATATTTCACTTTCAAGAGACAAGTATCCCCCTGCCTATTTCCAAGTAGATTTCTCTTCTGTAGGAGCTATGCTCTGGGTTTCTTTCAACATGTTTTTAAGTATTTAGGGTTTTATGGCCATTTCCCGAATGGGACTGGTGGCTCAGATGCTGCCCTTTCAGCTGTAGCATCAGCCAGTTGGTTACCCTAACTTTCTTTGGTGTCTAATTTTGAATAACCTGGGATTTTTACAGTTGCCAAACATTTTGGTTTTAGAATAGCTTCTAACAGCTCTGATACTTGTTGTCCATTTTTTATGGGTGCCCCAAGGAGGTTAAATATCCTCTCTCTTTCCATAACATAACAAAGTCATGAGCAACCCCAAAAGCAGAGCAGCTGTCAGTGTAAATGGTTGTAGCTTTGTCTTTTTGCCAGTTGACAAGCTCGGGTCAGGGCAATCAATCTGGCCTCTTCAGCTGATCTGGTCTAGGGAAGAGGACTGGCTTTAATTACCTCTAGTAAGGAAACCACAGCATATCCTGCTCTAAAATTTTCATCCTCTCCTCTTAAATAAGATCCATCTGTATACCATTCAGCATTATCCAGTGGCATCTCCTGTAGGTTTGTCCTGGGGGAGAGAAGTCGGTCAGTCATCAGAACGCAGTCATGGGGGGTTTTGTTGGAAGGGTCTGGCAAGAGAGTGGCTGGATTAAGATTATTACAGCAAGAAATTGTAATATTAGGAGATGATAAAAGCAAAATTTCATAAGAGGCTAACCAGTTGACAGACAGATGTTGAGTATGATGAGAGTTTAGAAGGGCCTCAAGAGAATGTGGCACAAAAATAGTAAGAGGGGAACCCATAACTATATCTTCAACAGACTTGTACAGAAGGGTCATGGCTGATATTGCCATCACACAAGGAAGCAGCCCTTGAGCCACAGGGTACAGGTGTTGGCTATAACAGCTTATAGGTCTCTGATGATCACCATGTCTCTGGGTCAGTACCCTGGGTGCAGTACCTCTAGTTTCATGTACGAAAAGGGAGAAAGGCAATTTGGGTGTCTTAAGCTGGGGCATTAGTTAGAATTTCCTTTATTTGTTGTACAGCTGATTGTGCCTCTGGAGTCCACCTGATGGGATCAGGTTGTTTATTTTTTAGGTATGCATACAGAGGTTGAGACATAAGGGAGAAATATGGTATCCAGTTCTACAACAGCCTCCCAGGCCTAAAAATCCTCAAAGTTTTTTCTTAGCGATGGGCATTGGGAAAGCTAAAATTCCTCTCACTCTGTCAGGGTTAATACTCAGTCTTTTGACCAAGATAATATGCCCCAAACACTTAACTTGCAGTAATCATAGCAGAAGTTTGTCTTTGGATATTTTGTGTCCCTTGGTGGCTGTTTGAGTAAATATAAACTATCTTCCTGAAAGGATAGATAATGTGTCTGGACAAAGGAGAAAGTCATCCACATACTGAATGAGTGTTGAGCCCTGGGGAAAAATTAAATCTAAATCAGCTTTTAATATTTGGGAAAAGTAAGTCGGACTTTCTGTATACCCTTTGGGACATTGCAGTCCAATATATTGCTGTTCTTTCCAAGCAAAAGCAAACAAATACTGACTGTCTGGATCTCCAGGAATACTAAAGAAGGCACTACAGAGATCCACAACTGAGAAATACCGGCTGGTAGTGGGTTTAGCTGATAGAAGGGTATGCGGGTTTGGACTACTGGGTACCTGGGTATTACAGTATTGTTTATTGCCCTCAAGTCCTGCACAACTCTCTGTTCTCTCCCACTTGGTTTCTTTGCAGGGAACATAGGGCTGTTGCAGGGGCTTGTGCAGGGAATAATGAACCCCCTTTATCAGATAATCTTGTATGATAGGGGCAGTTCCATCTATGGCTTCCTGTCGTAGAAAATATTGTTTAAGGTTGGGTAGGGGTTTCTTTGGGTTCATCTCTACCTTTATTGGAGTGGCTGAGAATATTTTTCTTATATCTGTATTTGACTGAGACCATAAATGGGAGGGGACATCCTTGAGTGAGTGCTCTGCTTCTGGCGTTAAAAGGAAGATTGGGGAAGCTAGAAAGAGTTGTAATGTTTCCTGCTTTTTATTCCAATGTTTTCTCTTCCCCCCAATATTTCCTCCTCTGTCTCCATTTCATTTTCCCAGTCACAAGCTAATGTTTTAACATTACTAGTAGTAAATTGTGGTACATTGTCAGGACATTTTTTAATTTGGTATTTTTGGTACTCTGGCTCCAATTCTAAAAAAAGTTCACCTTTTTATGAAAAAGAGATATGGGCATTATGGATGTTGAGGATATCACAGCCCAAAAGATTGACAGGTGACCCAGGGCATATAAGAAACATATGGGACCTACTGAGCATGTCACACTTAGAGCCTTCAGTGGAGGAGCTGAACCTGATGAACCGGTAAGGTACAGGTTTGGACTTAAAACAAAAGATTGTTTTATTAGACACACCCGCCATGTAAATTCTTTCATTACTCCAACAATGAGGTTCTAATTAAGATGGGAGTTATCAGAAATATAGTCACACCTGTGTCAATTAAGGCAGTTGTAAGCTTACGGTTTATTTTATTAGTCTCTCCCAATTTGTCTGTCAGGGTAGAATATTTGAAGAGGTAAAACCCCTGCATTTCCTTGGAGCATCCCTCATCTTCCAGAGTTGCATTTTCCTGCCTTTTCTTTCAGCCTAAGACAATTCCTCTTAAGGTATCCCAGTCTTTATAGTAGTAACAGACTGGGAGTGAAGAGTTCTCAGACTGAGGAAGCTTAGAATCTTCCTGCGGCCAAGAGGTTTGAGAAGTTCATTGCTTTAGCTGTAAATGCATAACTCAAGCAATCTTCAATCTTGTTTTTCCTTTTTTATCATAGTGTGGGCTAACTGGTCAGCTAGGTTAACTAGTTCATTAGTTCTGGCTATGGCCCAATTTGTCATGTGGTGTTTTACAAGGGTGGCTAAATCATCATCTAGTCCGTGTAATTGAGAAATTTTTTGTCTGGGCGCAGTGGCTCATGCCTGTAATTCCAGCACTTTGGGAGGCCAAGGCAGGCGGATCACGAGGTCAGGAAATCGAGACCATCCTGGCCAACATGGTGAAATCCTGTCTCTACTAAAAGTACAAAAATTAGCCAGGCATGGTGGTACGTGACTGTCATCCCAGCTACTTAGGAGGCTGAGGCAGGAGAATTGCTTGAACCAGGGAGTCAGAGGTTACAGTGAGCCGAGATCGCACCACTGCACTCCAGCCTGGGTGACACAGCGAGACTCCGTCTCAAAAAACAATTAATAAAGAAATTTGCATATAATAATGTATCATTTTTATTGTTTTTAAAGCAATTAGCTGACATATTGCAACACTGTCTTAAAGTTTTATCAGAATGTGTGAAATAATCTAAAACCGATTCATGTGGGTTCTAGCAGCATTATTGGATTTTATTCCAATCCATAACCCTTTGGAACACTGAAGGAATGCTATTTAAAAGAGCAGTGACTCGTTCCTGCATGTTTTTATGCCTGTCTTCTGAATTCGGTGGGGCTGGTTCTTGTGATGCTATTGGGCCTTCAGGGGTCAAATCTGCTATAGGATCTGACCGTTATGTTTTTCCCGTCATTCTTTAGCTTTAGCTTCTGAGATCAACATGCGGACTAGCTGATAAAGGTCTGAATGACCTGGGTCATTGGTTCTGATAATGAGCTCAAATTCTCAGGCAAACCCAACTGGATATTTATGAGGGTCAGGAAATTCTTTTGACCAGGCCTTTGACCAGGGTTGGTAGACAACCAATGGGGTTCCCATACCTGTTATTTGTTGGTCCCAAAATGGGGTTATCATGAGGGAAGTCCCTGCGGAATCCCCTTTTCCACGTCTTCCAAATGAGATGCTGCACTGGGACTGTCAGGTAATCATCAACGGGTGGGGTCTTTGAAATCAGATTCCCAACTACCTTGTGTTAAGTGAGTGTTAAACATGCAGGAGAAGTAAGGGACAGATCTGGTCCGGGAATTTCAGAGAGGTCAGGGTAGAGTGGGAGTGAAGGTGGAGATGAGGGAGGTGCCTTGGAGGAAGCAAGAGACCCTGAGGATTTCTTTAAGGGAGTTAAAAGATTAGAAAATTCTTGGCTAGCATTTCTAACTTGTTTGTTCACCTCCTGTAGGGAGATGAGATGGTCTTTCCCACTTTTGCTACTTTCCAGATACCACTAAAAATGGCTCTCCCATTCTGGTTGTTTAGTTTTTGTCCCTCCGTTTTCCATCTTGGTTTGCAGGTACACTAATTTGAGCATCTCAAAAGATCCCCATTTAAGCCATTTAGAAACTGCTTTAGTTATAGTGGTCCACTTGGTTAAATATTTGCATGATGATTCACCATAAGTATTTTGCTTATACCCAGCCAGAGTTTCTAAAGGGGAAAGTTTATCTTGCGTAGCTGCTGCGGTCTTAGAGGCCTCGTTCTCCACAATTTAGAGTTCCTCTTTGGATTTGACTAAGTCAGGACATGTGGAACACCCAAAATGTGCTGCTTGGAAACCTAGCTTTTCACGCTGAACTGGTTTGGTCCACACACATTGCAGCTACCAGGTGCAACGTGTTGGGGCTCAACGTGCAGGAGGGGTCAGTGCCAACTGAGATTAGAACCTAAGTATGTTCTTCTGAGGGGGAAACTTATTTAGAGCCACTGCACATCTTAGGGAGCATTTCTCCCAGACACCCTCACGTGATTCTCAGTCACCTGAGAATGCCTAGAAAGGCTAAGGGAAGCAAATCCAACAGAGATTTGACCATACACATATACACATACACAAAAACATAAACAAACAAAACAGTTAAGCAAAACTCACAATGATCACACAAATTATACGATTTCTGAGTGTTCTAAGTGTAAGCAAGAAATTAACACCAGCTTGTTGTTAATGCTATTGTTAGTCATTTAAAAGAATTTGCAAGACAGAACCCCAAACCAGTTTCTTACCTAGTGATGGGGGCCCAAGCTGAAGACCACTCTCCATTGATGCAGAAGCAGATGAGCTTGCCTTCCTTGATGGAAACGAGTGGAAAAACTCCCACAAAATACTTTTTTTTTTTTTAACAACATTCAAACTTCAGATCCCCAACTGAAAAACGTTGGTAGATTCCTGGAGGAAAGAAGTCCCAGACTTTGGCAAATCATCCTATGGGTTTGGGCTCTGAGGTGTCCAAGCTAGTACCAAGCACCAAGAGGCAAACTGCAGCAAGCCAGGTATCTTTCACTCAGGATCCCTTTGTGGTTACCACATGTCAATCAAGAAAAATGATGAGACAAGTCTCAATCATTTTATGAGATTTATTTGCCAAAGTTAAGGACTAACCCAGGAGACAGATCTATGCCTTTCTCCAAAGGTGATTTTGAGGGCTCCAAATTTAAAGTGGAAATGGCAGGATATTAAGAAGCACACAGTTTTCAGGTAAGTGCATTTCTTACATAAGATGACATGAAAGGAGCAGAGGAAAAATGCAGGAATCTGCATTTTATATAAGATAACACAGACAACATGGGGTAGCGGAACAATCAGATATGCATTTAGGTATGGTGAGCTGAGGTAACTGCACCTTATAAAGATAAGCTATCAATTTGCACTGCCGTGGTGAAGTTTTAACAATTCACTAGTAATTTCCTTGTGGGCAAAATACAAGCTCCTCATCTTGTAGCCATCTTATTTAGGAACTAAAAGGGGAAGGCAGATTTTCATGACCCAGTTCCCAGCTTGACTTTTCCCTTTGGCTAAATGTGTTCGGGGTCCCCAAATTAATTTCCTTTCTCAGTGTAAATAACAGTGTCTCTCAGTAGTGGTATGGAAATGGCTCCGTTGTCTGAGGATATACCGGTGGTTCTTTGTCTTGCTCCAAGAAAGAATTCAGGACATGGACACACAAAGATTGAGTTTAGAAGTGGAAAGTTCAATAGACAAAGAAGAGAAAGAAAGCTTTCTCATGCTGAGAAAGCAGACTGCCCAAGAGAAGGTCTCCAGGTTTGGGGTGGAACACAATCAATTTTGCACAGAGGCTTGAGGACACAGTGATTGATTTACCTTGGACCCAGAAATTGGTTTGACCAGGTGTGCTATTTAAATAGCCCATGAAAAGACTGGCCCTACCACCCTAATTTTTTATTATGCAAATGTGGCTTCTACCTGGCGGTCACTATGACACCTGCACAGGTGGTGACAAGGAAAAGAGAGCACAAAACGCCATATTGAACATACCTGACTTCCAGGTACAACTGCTGGCATTTACATATAAAAGCTTCTAGCTTGCATATTTATGCTTGCAGCTTGACTTTTCAGGCTGCTTTCTGTTAGGGAAGAAATGGTTTGGGGCTGCTTTTATTGAAGGAAAATTTCACTGAGAACTCTTTTACCCTTTCTAGTTGTCTAAAAATAATTTCTTAATAACTCCTATGTTAGTATGGTTAATTTATAAAACATCATACTTCAAGAAACAGAAATTTCAAAGTTAACCAGCATGACAAGAAACAGTTGGTGGCTCACATAATTGGGAGTCCAGAAATAGGGAGGGCTTCTGGGTTGACTTAATCCAGTAGCTTCAGTGACATTCCCTTAGAATGGGAATTCTCCACATTTCCCTTGGATCTGCCCTTCTCCCTGGGCCAGCTTCATTCTCAGGGTAGTAAGTGGATAGGACCAAAATTTCAGACCACAATCTGCAGAAAAAGAGGATGAAGTAATTCCAGGAACCTTCCAGAAGGAGAATCTGACAGGCAGCTGCTTGTACCCAAAAAGTCTGTTTCTCCCTTCATCCTGGTCACATTGTCACTTCTCTGGCAAGTACATTTCCCAGTTTTCCTTGCAGTTTGTGTGGCCATGAGATGAAGTTCTTGACATAGAATGTGAATAGAGATAATGTGTGCCATTTCTCCCTCATTTACTTAAAAAAGGAAATTTTTTACTCTAAACTTCTCACTTTCTCTTTTCTGCAAGCAGTCATAGTCATGGCAAGGTCAATACAGCCAGTCCAGTCCATCCCTCTAGAACTCAAACACACTATCCAGAGGCCTGGAGATTGCCAAATCTAGTCTACCTTCACTGGCACCTAAACAGGCTGACCCAACCTGCTGATATCACCACAGCAAGCACCCACTCACATGCACTACCAGTAGGCCAAGGGACTGGCCTACACAGCCTGTCACAACCAACACTAAAACTAGCACAGACTGCATGGGCTCCAGAGGGTGGCTCCACCATTGCTACTGCCATTGCTCACATCATACCTGCTGCCTAGGGAGAGGGGAGTTAGACTCTACTAACAACCACACCCTAAGCCACTGAGGAAATCATAGATACTACTGATACTGTTTACAGCTGAAGAAATTATTCAATGTCTACTCTCCTGCATGCACCTAAAATCAAAGTAAAAGCACCCTATGCAACCAAAAATGTATATACATCTTCAGGGAAAATCCTCCCCAGCAAAAGCAACTTAAAGAAATTGGAAGAAGTTATTTTTATACCAGATGCAGAGATATCAATATAAGGGAAGAGAAAATGTGAACAAGGAAACAAGAACAAGGAAATATGACACCCCCAAAGGAACACAATAATTTTCCAGCAACAGATTCCAAGCAAAAAAAAATTCATGAAATCCTGGATAAAGAATTCAAAATACTGAATTTAAAGCAGCTCAGTGTGATACAAGAGAATGCTGCAAATACAGGTTTCTTTGTACTGAAAAAAATACAGAGAAATCAGGAAAACAATTCAAGATATGAAAGAGAAATTTACCAAGAGATAGATATTTTTTAAAGAACAAAAAGAAATTTTAGAAGTAAAAAATTTATTGAATGAATACAAAATACATTTGAAAGCTGAACAGACTAATAATGAGTAGTGAGACTGAATCAGTAATAAAAAGTCTCCCAAAAGAAAACCCAGGGCTGGATAAATTCACAGCTGAATTCTACCAAATATGTAAAGAAGGAGTAATATCAATCCTCCTGAAACTATTGAAAAAATTGAAGAGGAAAGAACTCTCTGTAACTCATTCTATGAGTCTAGCATTTATCCTGATGCCAAAATCAGAGGACAAAACACAAAAAGAAAACTACTAGTAACAGCCCTGGTCCTCAGCAAAATACTAGCAAATTGAAACCAAAAGTGCATCAAAAAATAGCACACCATGACCAAGGGAGATTTATACAGGGATGCAAGAATGGTTCAACATACACAAATCAATAAACATGATACATCACATCCACAAAATGAAGCTGTCTCTGTAAGAACCACTCGGTAAAAAATTAACTACAAAGAAAATAAATCTATAAAGCGGAATGAAGGACCAAACCACATGATCATCTCAATACATAGAGAAAAAGCTTTTGATAAAAGTTAACATCCTTTCATGATAAAAACTAGCAATAAACTCGGAATAGAAGGAACATCCCTCAGTATAATAAAGACCTTGTATGAAAAACCACAGCTGACATCATACTGAATGGGGACAAGCTGAAAACCTTTCCTCTAAGATCTGGAACAAGACAAGGATGCCCATTTTTACCACTCCTATTCAACATAGTACTGGAAGTCCCAGCCAGAGCAATTAGACAAGAGAAAGAAAAAGAAGACATCCAAACTGTAAAAGAGAATGTCAAATTGTCCCTCCTTACTGATGACATGATCTTACATTGAGAAAACCCTAAATATTCCATCAGAAAACTCTTATAACTGGTAAACAAATTAAGTTAAATTGCAGGATAGAAAATCAACATACAAAAATCAGTAACATTTCCATTCACCAATAATGAACCAGCTGTGAAAGAAATCAACAAAGCAATCCCATTTAGAATAGCCAAAAATACATACATACATACATACATACATACATACATACATACATACATAAAACACTTAGGAGTAAATTTAATCAAGAACGTAAAAGATATCCTCAAGAAAAACTACAAAATGCTAATGAAAGAAATTGAAGAGGACACAAATAAATGGAAAGATATCTCACGCTCTTGGGTCAGAAGAAATAATATCATTAAAATGATCATACTGCCCAAAGCAATCTACAGATTCAATGCAAACACTATCAAAAGGACAATGTCATTTTTCACAGATTTCAAAAAAAAATCCTAAAACTTATATGGAACCAAAAAAGAGTCAAAAGAGCCAACGCAGTCCTGTACAAAAAGAACAAAACTGGAGGCATCAGACTACCTGACTTTAAAATATATCACAAGGGCCGGGCACAGTAGCTCATGCCTGTAATCCCAGCACTTTGGGAGGCTGAGATGAGTGGATCACGAGGTCAGGAGATCGAGATCATCCTGGCTAACACAGGTGAAACCCCATCTCTACTAAAAATATAAAAGATTAGCCGGGCATAGTGGTGGGCGCCTGTAGTCCCAACTACTCAGGAGGCTGAGGCAGGAGAATGGCAGGAACCCAGGAGGCAGAGCTTGCAGTGAGCCAAGATCACGCCACTGTGCTTCAGCCTGGGTGACAGAGTTAGACTCTGTCTCAAAAAAAAAAAATGTGCTTCAGCCTGGGTGACAGAGTTAGACTCTGTCTCAAAAAAAAATGTGTGCCCAAAAATATGAAAATATTCATATATATATATATGACTACATTAACCAAAACAGCATAATATTGATATAAAAACAGACAGACATGATCAACGGACTAGAATGGTAAGTCCAGAAATAAATCCGTGTGCTTACAGCCAAATGATTTTCAATAAAAGCACCAAGAACATGCATTGGAGAAAGGACACCCTCTTCAATAAATGGTGCTAGGAAAATTGGATATCCATATGTAGAAGAATGAAACTGGATCCCTATCTCTTCTCATATACAAAAATCAACACAAAGTGAATTAAAGACTTAAACATAAGACTGCATGCAGTGGCTCATGCCTGTAATCTCAGCACTTTGGGAGGCCGAGGCAGGTGGATCATGAGGTCAAGAGATTGAGACCATCCTGGCCAACATGGTGAAACTCTGTCTCTACTAAAAATAGAAAAATTAGCTGGACGTTGTGGCACATGCCTGTAATCCCAAGTACTTGGGAGGCTGAGGCAGGAAAATAACTTGAGGTTGCAGTAAGCTGAGATCATGCCATGAAAAAAAGAAAGAAAGAAAGAGAGGGAGAGAGAGAGAAGGAAGGAAGGAAGGAAGGAAGGAAGGAAGGAAGGAAGGAGGAGAGAAAGAAACAGAGAAAGAAAGAGAGAAAAAGAAAGAGAAAGAAAGAAAGAAAGAAAGAAAGAAAGAAAGAAAGAAAGAAAGAAAGAAAGAAAGAAAGAAAGAAAGAAAGAAAGAAAGAAAGACTTAAAACCCAAAACTATAAAACTACTAGAAAAAAAAAAAAAACAGGTAAAACACTTCAGGACATCAGTCTAGGCAAAGATTTCATGGCTAAAACCCCAAAAGCACAGACAACTGTAATAGAAATAGACAAATGGGACTATATTAAACTAAAAAGCTGCACAGCAAAGGAAACAATCAACAGAGTGAAGAGACAACCTATTGAATGGGAGAAAAGATTTGCAAACCATGTATCTGATGAGATGCTAATATCCAAAAAACAAAAATCGTAACAACAAAAACCACAGGCCAGGCCCAGTGACTCATACCTGTAATGTCAACACTTTGGGAAGCCAAGCAAAAGGATCACTTGAGCTCAGATGCTCAAGACTAGTCTGAGCAACGTAGTGAGACCTCATCTCTGCAAAAAAATTTTAAAAATTAGCTATGCATGGTGGTTTGTGCCTGTGGTTCCAGCCACTTAGGAGGTTGAGGTGGAAGGATCACTTCAGCCCAAGCGGTGAAAGTTGCAGTGAAGCCATGACCTAGCCACTGCACTCCAGCCTGGGCAGTAGAGTGAGACACTGTCGAAGAAAGAAGAAGAAAGAAGAAGAAAGAAGAAGAAAGAAGAAGAAAGAAGAAGAAAGAAGAAGAAAGAAGAAGAAGAAGAGGAAGAAGAGGAAGAAGAAGAAAGAAGAAGAAAGAAGAAAGAAGAAAGAAGAAAGAAGAAAGAAGAAGAAGGGGAAGAAGGGGAAGAAGGGGAAGAAGAAGAAGAAGAAGAGGAGGAAGAAAGAAGAAGAAGAAGAAGAAGAAGAAGAAGAAGAAGAAGAAGAAGAAGAAGAAGAAGAAGAAGAAGAAGAGGGAGGAGGAGGAAGAAGGAAGAAGAAGAAGAAGAAGAAGAAGAAGAAGAAGAAGAAGGAG
>NW_016804151.1:388055-390111 GCF_001698545.2 Rhinopithecus bieti
AGGAGGAGGAGGAGGAGGAGGGGGAGGAGGAGGAGATATTGGTGTTTATTAATGAAAACTGTTCTTTTGTCCTATCTGTGGGCTTGATATTGAGAGGTGAAGCCAGCTGGACTTCCTGGGTCGAGTGGGGACTTGGAGAACTTTTCTTACAGGAGGATTGTAAAATGCACCAGTCAGCACTCTGTAGCTACCAAGAGGTTTGTAAAATACACCAATCAGTGCCCTGTAAAAACACACCAATCAGTGCTCTGTAGCTAGCAAGAGGTTTGTAAAATGCACCAATCAGCACTCTGTAAAATGGACCAATCAGCAGGATTCTAAAAGTAACCAATCACGTGGAGGATTGAGAAAATGGCATTCTGATAGGACAGAAACAGGACATGGGAGGGGACAAATAAGGGAATAAATGTTGGCCGCCCAGTCAGCAGCAGTGACCATCTCGGGTTCCCTTCCATGCTGTGGAAGCTTTGTTCTTTCACTCTTCACAATAAATCTTGCTGCTGCTCACTCTTTGCATCTGTACCATCTTTAAGAGCTGTAACACTCACCGCGAAGGTCCGTAGCTCCATTCTTGAAGTCAGTGAGACCATGAACCCACCAGAAGGAACTAACTCCAGTCACAATATTTTTCATTTTCATTTTAAAACTTTTTTTATTTCTTCTAAAAAAAAAAAAAAAGAGATACATGTGCAGAACGTGCAGGTTTGTTGCATAGGTACACGTGTGCCATGGTGATTTGCTGCACCTATTGACCCGTTCTCCTCTAAGTTCCCTCTCCTCACCTCCCACCCTACAACAGGCCCTAGTGTGTGTCATTCCTCTCTCTGTGTCCATGTGTTCTCATTGTTCAGCTCCCACTTATGAGTGAGAACATGCAGTGTTTGGTTTTCTGTTCCTGTGTTAGTTTGCTGAGGATGATGGCTTCCAGCTTCATCCATGTCCCTGCAAAGGACATGATCTCATTCCTTTTTATGGCTGCAAAATATTCCATGATATTTTTCAAAAGAAAATATTTGCTTCCAACAGAAGATTTTATATTAAAATCTGCATTTGCAGCTTTTACTGAAAAGAGCCTAAGGCCTTGCCATATTGGGCTCATTTTATTAAATAGCAATATTTAGCTAAATTGAATAGACAGAGAAAGTATTTTCCAGTCAGATCATATCTGACCCACTTTCCTCAAGTATGTTACCCTCCTCACTCCTGTAGGCATTTGCATGTGTAGTCACAAGCACATGTGGTTTAGAAATTGTTCAGTGAACCATGTTGGAAAATATCCCTAAGCACAAGTCCTAAATATGGTCTGTTATGTTATCTTCCAAGCACACAGTGGAAGGAAAAAAAGTAAGTTTTCTATTACTGCCACAGCTTCTATAATTACTACCTTTCTTGTGCCCTAGGTTAATATCTAAAATTAGCTTTATGCTTTCTCAAACACATTTCACCAGCTCCCTCTGCTGATCCAACCTGAAGGATAAAACAGCTTAAATTCCTTGTAAGTCCTGAACTTTAAAATCACATTTCTGGGGTTGGAGAACTCCAAGCATGAAAGAACTTGATGAGGTAATGGTCATCTAAATAACTTTCTCCTTTGGACAGCTCCTATGGTAATTCAAGCAAGAGTCAGGGTGTAGAAGTTTGTTTCCAAAAGTAGAACTCCTGTTTCGCTGAGAAAGCTGATTTGGGGTGATTTGGCGCCCTCTACAGACTATAATGGCAAGAGCGACGCTATCATGTGCTTCCCGTAAGTTTTAGGGCTTTGCCAGAACTATGACGTGGAGGAGGGTGGGGTAAAGGGGCAGGAAGGGTTTATGTTCTGCCAATCCAACAGCTGTATTCTAACTCACCATTCGGCCCTCCCTTAAGATCACGGAAGTATTACGCTTGTCTCCTACACAACTTTTTTTCCTTGGTCCGTATACTTTCTGCTGTCACCAGCAAAGCAGAAAAGACAAATGGCTTTTGTTTTAAACTGAGGGTACTTTTACAAAAGTCATCTTTCCGTTTATTTTTCTTTTAGAAAAAAGAATTTGGGTTTTGAGCTTTTTTTAAAAAA
>NW_016804151.1:391779-399269 GCF_001698545.2 Rhinopithecus bieti
AAAAAAAAAAAAAAAGACAAACACTTTCCTTGCCTATTTGACTTTGAGAAATAATTTAAGTCAAAGACTGCTCTATGCTAACCAAGGTAAGTGTCCTGGATTTTTTTTTTTTTTTAATGGGGAAATGATCCAGAAACTGCTTTCACAAAAGATGAGTGTTCTTCTTTGAGTGTGTTCCTTAAGAATGAATGTGATTATCTTCTTTTGGGGTCTCTTGATTAGGGCTAAAGCAAGAGAATTAAGGAGAAAGTCAGGAAGCAAAGGGAAGTTGTAAGGAAACAAAGTTATGTTGTTAGAACCATCTAAAAGGAAGGTGTCAATGAGATAAACAGAATCATGAGTCTTTCAGTGACTCCAGGCTCACCTCTGATTTCATCTTATGAATGAGATGGAAATGCCAGCCATTGGGAAACAAAATACCCCACAGATGGTGTGAAAAAAAATACTGTAACAAAGTAAGAGCATGGTAGGATGATAAGAAACATAAAATGATCAAATTCCAAATTCAAAGAAATCAAAATTGATTACATGATTTGCAAATCACCCAAGTCTTTCCATGTCTCATAAAGGATTCCTGCATTTGCTGATCAGTCAGGTGTGGGTTGGGGTTTTCCGGTTGTACAAAGGTCTAGTTCAATAGGTCAGGGCTCCTGTCTGCCAACGGACTAAATATAAGCAGCCTATGGCCGGCACGGTGGCTCACGCCTGTAATCCCAGCACTTTGGGAAGCCAAGGCGGGCAGATCACTTGAGATCAGGAGTTTGAGACCAGCCTGACCAACATGGTGAAACCCCGTCTCTACTAAAAATACAAAGATTAGTCAGGCATGGTGCTGCATGCCTGTAGTCTCAGCTACTCAGGAGGCTGAGGCAGAAGAATCACTTGAACCTAGGAGGCGGAGGTTGTAGTGAGCCGAAATTGTGCCACGGCAGTCCAGCCTGGAAGACAGAGTGAGACTCCATCTCAAATAAATAAATGTAAGCAACCTTTGAGCGACCAAGTACCTTATGAAGTCCACTTTATAGTTTACAGAGTTTGCACACACATATTCTCCCAATCCTTCAAGCCTGCAGTGTTCTCTCCTACCTTTGAATTCATATCTTTTTTTTTTTTTTCACCAATTACTTGGTTTTGAGACATAAGAACAGTCCTTTCAAGCTAGAAGGAAACAAAGAGAGAGCCACTTGAACCCTCTGTTTTACAAATGTGGAAGCACTGGCTCAGAGAAATCGAGAATTTTGTCCAGGGTTACAAGCTGCTTAGAGGCAGAAGCAGAACTAGAACTCAGATCTCTCAATTTCCACTTCACTCACTACCTTCATCTACTGACTCGAGGCAAAATTTAAAATGGTTGCTCCCATTCAGAAATGTATAGTCTGTAAATATGGATTAATTTTAAAAAGTGCAAATTCCCAAGTTGTTTCTACTGCCTGTAGAGTCTCTAAGTCAGTCCTTAAAGTGCTCTTGCCCAGCACCTTTTTAACCCACAGCCCACTCTGTCACTAACTAGGTCTCTAGGCAGGGATAAACAGGCCAGGAGAGTGCAAGCATTCGTGCCTAGAGCATGCTGCTACCATAGGACTTAGAACAAGGTAGCGTCAGTGTCTCCATATACAACATCTTAAGAGCAGTCACTGTTTTTTTTTTTTAATTCTAAGACTTTACTACTATTTCTTAGTTGCAGCGTCTTCATTATCTTCAGGGCCCTACACTTGGCTTAGTACCTGCACTTAGAGGTACCCAGGGATATTTGTTGAATGAATTAATTTGCTGCCAGTCTATTCATGCCAGTATATTTTTCACTTTGGCAATTTAGTTAGCAGCCATTTCTTTTTATGTTATTATTGCAGAGAGAGAGCACAGCAAAGATCTGCCAGCCCCAGGCCTCTACCTAGTGGCCTGGAAATTCAAGTATTCTTATTGGTGGAGGCCATTTATTTCTGGTTAGAAGCTGTCTAAACCTCCTACTCCTCAACTCAAAGGAAAACACAGGTATGTCTGCCTACTCCTTTCCAAACTTGTTGATACATTTTATCTGTGTGAACTGTCTTTGCCAAGGAGAAGAAAAGGAAGAAAGGAGACAAGTAGGGAGGTAGAGAATGAACACTGAGTAAATATTTTGTGTAAGGCACTTTTTTTGTGTAAGTAATATCATGTTTTTTAAAATGCAAACAATCCTTCAACATAGGTATTTTTCTTATTTTACAAAGAATATATCTAAGGTTGCTCCAGTAGGTTGCCCAGGGTCATATGGCCAGTTGGTAGCAGAGAAAGTTCGAACCCAACTCTGCTGCCTCCAAAATCCATTTTCATTGCATCCCATATAGCTCTCTCAACTAAACGGGATTCCCAAATAAAAGTCTAAGAGGAAAATTATACCTTTTGTAATAGATAATGAAGCCGGGTATGGCAGTCTCAGCCTTGCAAAGGGCAAGGCAGCAAATACAGTCGGAAATTGAAGCCCCTAGGAAATTCTTCTGATCCTCATTGCAAGTTCATGTGTCTGCCTTAGAGTCAGGTAAGTCTGAGGGTTCCTGGAGGACTCAGGAGTCTTTCTGTACTCCCTGCAGTCAGTAAATTCACTTTGACTCTGGGCCTTCTGATCTGATTAAGAAGCAAGCTACAAAGCCATAGAGAAAAACTCCTCCAAGCCCATCCCAAAGGTGCAGCAGCAAACCTGAGCAAAGATGAAGAGGCAGGAGAATCACTTGAACGCAGGAGGCGGAGGTTGCAGTGAGCTGAAATTGCGCCACTGCACTCTAGCCTGGAAGACAGAGTGAGACTCCATCTCGAATAATTAATAAATATAAGCAACCTTTGAGCAACCAAGTACCACATGAAGGTGAGGGGAACCACAGGATACCTCAGGTTCTCAGACCAACAGCATGTTCACATCTTGGTTTCAGATCCTGAAATCCATACTCAGTGCCAACTCCGCCTCTTATTAGCAGTGTAGCCTTAAGTTGTTTCAAATGATTATGCTAATTTCCCATTTACTCGCCCTAATAGCTCAAAAAATATATGCTCTCTTGTTTCCCCAAGGCAAATACCACTGTGATAAGTGACATGAGGCTACAAAAATCACACAGGGGTTATACAGCTAGATCTCTCCTCAAAAAATACTGTATCTTCAAAGGCAAGGTGAAATGAGTTATATATGTTTCATAAAACAACAGAATACTTTGAGGTCTCAGCTATTGTTTGTGTGTCTTCTGAATTGGCCAAGGGAGTTGCAGGGAAAAGCAGCACTTGCAACTAAGTCTACATGAGATATTAAGGGCCTCAGTGTGACATAAACTTGATTTGCTAGAATTAACTCAGCCCATTTGATTGAGGCAAAAGCAATGTGAGATGTGCAGAAGCCTAAATGATAAAATCCAGAAAAACTGGTAAAAACTGGTCCTATATCCCCATGTATGTGTATGTGTACACTTCCTCCAGTTGCCGCTGACAAGCATGAGCATCCCCATTTCTAGCTGACATCGTCTTGGGCTCCAGAATATCCCTTATGACGTTCCTTGGGGACTTTGTTTTCTATTATGGTCAGTCTTGCCTCTTTGCAAGGTTAAGAACCTCCCTGCAACCCATGTAATATCCTTGTTTTATGGCAAGGCATGGCCGTGACCAGCTATTCTTCAAGACTCTAAATGCTTTGAATCAAAACCAACATTTCTACTGACTGAAATTCCTGGGATTCAGAGACACAAAGTGATAGCAAAGAGCCCCTCTAATACTGAGAAATTCTAGCACCCCAATGGGGTCGAGGTACTGTCTACACTCTAAAATACTACAGATTGAGTACTCCTTATCCAAAATACTTGGGACCAGGCCGGGCATGGTGGCTTACCTCTGTAATCCCAGCACTTTGGAAGGCTGAGGCCAGCAGATCACTTGAGGTCAGGAGTTCAAGACCAGCCTGGCCAACATGGTGAAACGCCATGTCTACTAAAAATACAAAAATTAGCTGGGCATGGTGACAGGCACCTATAATCCCAGCTACTCAGGAGGCTGAGGCACAAGAATCACTTGAACCTAGGAGGTGGAGGTTGCAGTGAGCTGAGATTGCACCACTGAACTCCAGCCTGGGTGACAGAGCAAGACTCTGTCTCAAAAAAATAATAACACTTGGGGTGAGAACTGTTTCAGTAGGATGAACATGGTGGCTCACTCCTGTAATACTAGCACTTTGGGAGGCCAAGGCAGGAGGATCACCTGAGCCCAGGAGTTCAAGACCAGCCTGGGCAATATGGTAAGACCCCATTTCTATAAAAAAAAAATTAATTAAAATAAATAAAAAATAAATGCTTCCGATTTCAAGTCTTTTCAGATTTTGGAATATTTTTATTGTACTTACTGGTTGAACATCCCAAATCTAAAATCTGAAATACTCTAGTGAGCATTTCTTTTGAGTTTCATGTCAGTATTCAAAAAGTTTTGGATTTTGGAATATTTCAAATTTTGGATTTGGGGGTTTGGGCTGCTCAACCTGTAACAGCTAAATTTAGTGGAGCATTTACTATGTAGCAGGCACACTTCTAAAACCATTCCAACATTTATCAGTCATTTAATCTTCATAACAACCCTTTAAAGTCATTATTATTATTATTACTATTCAAACAGAAAAGTTCCCTGACCCCTTGCAGAACTTGCTACAGCAGTGTGGCTTGTTTGCATGTTCAAACCCCTTATGGGAAGGGGAACATGCAGATGGGCAGGTGCAGGAGCCAGGGCTAGTGCTTTTGGGCTCCAGCCCCACAGTAGGATCTAGAGGTGTGTTAAAATTAATGCTCTTTTAGCAGTTGCCATTTACAGACAGCTAAGTATGACCAGTTCAGTGGAGATTCAGGTGACACTCTTTTACACCCTACCCTCTTGGTACCCAGGTCCTTGTCCAAAGTCCAGGAAGAATCAGGTCACATGAACTTGAAGGGTGGTGAATGCGGGTATTTTATTGAGTGGTGGAGGTGGCTCTCAGCGGGCTTATTGGGGAAATGGAAAGGGGATGGAGTGGGAAGATGATCTTCCCCTGGAGTTTAGCCATCCTGGGCCAATCTCCTCTCCAACCATCCCCAGTTGAACTCCTCTTGACATTCAAACACTCCTTCTCTTCTCTCCTTCTCTGCCATGCTGCTCTGCTCTGCCAGTGGAGCTCGGGGTTTATATGGGCATGGAATAGGGGCACGGCGGGCCAGACTGGTCTTGGAAAAGGCAACACTGGGGTGCAAAAACAGGAATGCTTGTTCCCATTTAGGGCTATAGGTTTCCAGGCTTGAGAGTGGGGCCTTTGCCAGGGAACTGTTCTCTTCTACTCAGTATTTCCTTGCCTCCTGTTGGTATCACTATTATTACCATTCACATTTTACAGATGAGAAAACTGAGGCATAGACAGGATAGTTAGCCTAAGATCACACAGTTAATAAGTAGTGAAGCCAAGACTTAAACCAAAACAATCTGATTTCAGAACCTGCATTTTTAAGCAGCATGTGATTCTGCCCCCACTCAAAGATGAAAAAAAAATGCATATATATCACTATAAAAGTTGAGTCTTGTGACAAGGGCTCCCTTCCAAACTTGTTAAATAAAGAAGTTCTGCTTGACTTTCCTCTAACAGAGCATACCATGGCCAAGAAAGTTGCAGTGATTGGAGCTGGTGTGAGTGGCATCTCTTCCATCAAATGCTGTGTGGATGAGGACCTGGAGCCCACCTGCTTTGAGAGAAGTGATGACATTGGGGGATTATGGAAGTTTACTGTACGTGGTTCACATCCTCTTATCTCTATCGGTCATGATCTGGCCATTTGCTTTGTCTCTGCTCAGACATGGTGGCTTTAGCCTGTCTTGGTGATCAAGTAAGGGAGCGGCTTCCTACAACAGCACAAACATGTGCATAATGCAGTGTTAAACACTAGGCAGGATGCAGTCTGATTGGTGAGGAATCTTGAGAATGTGCAGACTTGGGTCAGGGACAGTTGGAAGAGAGAGAAAAAAAGAGTTAAGTCTGACAGATAAGCATAGTATTGGACATTTGTGATGATTTTTGGACTGTAGACTTTCTAAGACAAAGCTGCAGAGTGTAACATCAGGCAAACTGAATAGCATTGGTGAACATAAAAAAGATTACACTCTAGGGAGAATGGAAGTTGGCAACAGGGAGTGGAACCACAACCCCCAGACATTGTTCAGGTCTTTAGGAACCGAACTGGCAAGAGTGAGGCAGGGCCCCAGACCTTGGAAGGCATTGGGGGAGGGGGAGGGTTCGCTGTCACATTTTCAGAATAGAAAGAACTCAGGCACTAACCAATCCTTCTTAGAAGTGGAATATTTAGCCTCGGAGGCTACACTTAGGTCACCTATTAGGTGACTTGAGCATCAGACAGTGGGGATGCAGGTGGTTAAATACCACCTGCCTCTGGTCAGGATTGGTGCTGGTTACTGGAAGTAGCAGAGTATCCAGTAGGCACTGAGGGATCTGCCCCAGTGGTGAAGTATAAGAAGGTATCAGAAGGTTTATGCCTGTAATCCCAGCACTTTGGGAGGCTGAGGTGGGAGGATCACTTGAGGCCAGGAGCTCGAGACCAGCATGGGCAGCATAGCGAGACCCTGTCTCTACAAAAAATAAAATTAAAAACAAACAAACAAAAAATAAGATGGAAGCTAGGCAGGCCCAAGTACTAAATGCTATAGGGGAAAAGAATAGTGACATTCATTCAACAGGCATGAATGAGAGAAGCCTTCATAGAAGACATGTTGTTTGCTATTAATAGATCTCTGATGGATGATGAATAAAACAGAATAAGCAACTACATATAAGCAGGAGTAGTCATAACCCTAGGATTATAGTATACTAGGAGAAAGAAAAACTTTGGTATATTGTTAACCTCATCAAGCCACCAAATGTTAATGTGGAAGGAAAATATTGGGTCTGGTTTATGTAGCTTCTGCTATTTGGCCCCACAGTTGGTTTGGTTTACTTCTGCTGTTCTAAAGTAATACAGATTAATTTTAGAAAACAATCTTGAGTTAAACAAATAGGGAAAAAAGGAAAAATATAAATTAAGTAAGTAACAATACTCACAAATTAGTACTATTAAAATTTCAATGTAATTTCTCTCAGTCATAAATATACAGTTGTCTCTTGGTGTCCGTGGGGGTTTAGGTATCCCTTTGGTTTTGCCGTGGATACCAGAATTCACAAATGCTCAAGTTCCTGATAGAAAATGGCATAATATTTGCATGTAGCCTACACACATCCTCCTGAATATTTTAAATGTTCTCTAGGTTACTTATAATGCCTAATACAATATAAATGTTGGCTGGGCACGGTGGCTCAAGCCTGTAATCCCAGCACTTTGGGAGGCCGAGACGGGCAGATCACGAGGTCAGGAGATCGAGACCATCCTGGCTAACACGGTGAAACCCCGTGTCCGCTAAAAATTACAAAAAACTAGCCGTGCGAGGTGGCGGGCGCCTGTAGTCCCAGCTACTCGGGA
>NW_016804151.1:399524-440939 GCF_001698545.2 Rhinopithecus bieti
AAAAAAAAAAAAAAAAAAAAAATACAATATAAATGTTATATAAATAGCTGTGACACTGTAATGTTCATGGAATACTCACAAGGAAAGAAATATGTACATGTTCAATACATATGGAAGCATCCTTTATTTTTCCCAAATATTTTCCATCCTTGGTTGATTGAATCCGTGGATCTAGAACCTACAGATACAGAGAGCCAGCTGTACTATTTTTTTTTCAAAAATGTTATCATAATATTAATTTTCACTCATTCAACAAGTACTTACCATGTCCTTCTGCGAGGACACAATGATGAATAAGATAGACAGGGACTCTGTCCTCCTTGCAGTCTGGTGAGAAACAGAAACAGTAAATAGGGAATTACAACACAGTGTCTTCAGGTTCGTGGTAGAAGTACAGGATGCAGCAGGGCCACATCAGCTACCTTATGCAGCTCTGTTGGGTCATGGATGACTTCTTAGAGAAAGTGACAGCTAAGAAAGAGGCTTAAGGGAGAAACAGAGATTAGCTTCAGCCACAAGAAGTTCATTGGTGTCTTTAATATAGACCTATTTGTTCTGTTGTTTTGTTTTTGAGTGATGGAGATTGAATCAAGACAAGTTGAGGATTTCATGAGAAAACAGAGGCTACAGTAAATGGTTCTTCTATGAAGATTGAGATAGGATGGAGAGAGACAGGGCTGAAGGGGACATAGGTTGAGAGGATGTTTTGTTTGTTTTTAAAATTAGAGTATTTTGTGCTGATGAGAAGGAGCCAATAGAGGGAGGTAGATTGGGAATATACGGAGACAATAATGAGAGAAATTAGTAAGGTATTCCCTGAGGAAAGCCAAAAAGGAAGATGTCCAGGGCACGAGTGTAGAGAGTAGCCATGCCAGTGGAAGAAGGAAAAGATAAACAAGACAGGTAATGAGCCCTGCATTCATGGAATTGTTTAAGGACAATGTTAGTCTTGGAGAGCCCTATTTAATTTGGTTAGCTTCTTTGTGGTTTGAAAAATATATTGAATTTAATTATACAATCCCACCAATGATTTCTGATAATTATAGTATGGAGACCTAATGCTGGGTTTCCTGGAACTCTTTACAATTACAAATAGTGGCTCAGTACAGTGACTCATGCCTGTAATCCAGGCATTTTAGGAGGCCAAGGCGGGTGGATCACTTGAGGCCAGGAGTTAGACACCAGCCTGGCCAACATGGTGAAATCTTGTCTCTACTAAAAATACAAAAATTAGATAGTCATGGTGGTGCACACATGTAATCCCAACTATTTGGGAGGCTGAGGCATGAGAATTGCTTGAACCCAGGAGGCGGAGGTTGCAGTGAGTCAAAATCGCACCACTGCACTCCAGCCTGGGCGATAGAGTGAGACTTCATCTCAATCAATCAATCAATAAAAATAAATAAAATTACAAATGGGACATTAATTGCTATGACCGCCCTCTCAGTGAGGCTAGCATGAGCCACCATGATCTCTGTTCTCTTCCTCCTGTCTCCATTATCCCAACAAGCTAACTATGCCTTCACCACAGGAATCTTCCAAAGATGGGATGACCAGGGTCTATAAGTCATTAGTGACAAATGTCTCTAAGGAAATGTCATGTTACAGTGACTTCCCTTTCCACGAAGATTATCCTAATTTCATGAGCCATGAAAAATTTTGGGACTATCTCCAAGAATTTGCTGAGCACTTTGACCTCCTGAAATACATTCAGTTTAAGGTAAGATACTTTGGGTTATGGAAGATGAATAGAAGGGGGCTGGCCTATTCAGCAATCTAATGAAAATTGGATGTTTAAAGTAAACTTTTTATTGATTTTATCTCTAAATAAATAGGAAGAAAATAAGGACTCCTCTCTTCTGCTGCTACTCAAGTTTTACTCAAATAAATCATTAAAATACTGAACTGGGGACAGGTGCAGTGGCTCACACCTGTAATCGTAACACTTTGGGAGGCCAAGGCGGGCAGATCGCCTGTGTCAGGAGTTCGAGACAAGTCTGGCCAACATGGTGAAACTCCGTCTCTGCTAAAAGTACAAAAATTAGCTGGGTGTGGTGGTGTGCACCTGTGATCCCAGCTTCTCAGGAGGCTGAAGCATGAGAATTGCTTGAACCTGGGAGGCAGAGGTTGCAGTGAGCCAAGATCATGCCACTGCACTCTAGCCGGGGCCACAGAGTGAGACTCCATCTCAAAAATGAAATAAAATAAAATAAAATACTGAATTTGCTGATTCATCCTCTAAATGCCAAACTCTCATTCAGGATGAAATTTTGACTTTTTTTAAGAGAGAAAAAAAGAATTTTGTTCATGAAGCCCATTGGGAAAAAAAAAAAAAATCTAGACATCTGAACCACAGAAATTATAATTAGACAAAACTAATTTTCCTAAATTTCCCAAAGCACTGGGCATTGTAACTCATCTCTTTCTCACCAGGAATAAAACATGACTGTTTCTTCCTTCCTCTGAAAGATTCAAATGTCTCAAGTCAAAGTCTATATTGCCACCTTTGTGAGTTTGCATAAGTTACTTAACTTCTCAAGAAGATGATAAATCAATATTAATAGACCTCCTGTCATGGGACTTGGCCTACTGAAAGTAACAGACATGGTTACCACACCAGTCATTGCATGAGGTCCAAGGGTGTTGGTGAGAAGTGAGTGTTTGTCTTTCACTTTTAGACTACTGTGTGCAGCATAACAAAGCGTCCAGATTTCTCCGAAACTGGTCAGTGGGATGTGGTCACAGAGACAGAGGGCAAGCAAAATAGAGCTGTCTTTGATGCTGTTATGGTGTGCACTGGACATTTCCTGAATCCCCATTTACCTTTGGAAGCCTTTCCTGGTGAGTCATTTCTACCTGAGACCATGCCTATGCTTCTGGGTTCTTCTAGAAGTAAACTTATTGATTTGCAGTTGGAAATACCTCCCCATGATTACAGATAGCTTTATATTCACTCTGAAAAGTGATATGTGCAAAATTACTTTAAAAGGTGTATAAGGCACTATGTAGGTGGTGTCAGGTCTTATTTATTAATATAAATGTTATTAGTATTGTTTGAGCTTTCTAATGTGTGTCTAATTCAAATTCAGTGATCACATAAGGCTCAAAACAACCAGGTCTGTCATGAAAAAGAAGGAGCTTTGATTTTAGGGATTAAATTACAGGTAATTTGAATCAGGACTGGCCTGTAATAGAACTTACAGGAAATGAGAGCATATATTTTTTTTAAAGAAACAAACCAGAAATTAAACATGTAAAGCAATATATTCAACTTTCTGTAGAGTTGGAGGCTCTTGGACAAATAAAAATTTAAAAAGGAAAAAAAAAAGCAATATATTCACCCTTCAAAACAGTCAACACAATAATCGTACAATTCTTCGTCCGAGCATAGTGGTTCATGCCTGTAATCCCAGCACTTTGGGAGGCCGAGGCAGGGAGATCACTTGAGGCCAGGAGTTGGAGACCAGCCTGGGCATCATGCTGAAACCCTGACTTTACTAAAAATACAAAAATTATCTGGGCATGGTGGCTCACACCAGTAATCCCAGCTACTCAGGAGGCTGAGGCATGAGAATTACGTGAACCTGGGGGGGGGTGGCGGTTGCAGTGAGCAAAGATCATGCCACTGCACTTCAGGCTGGGCCAGAGTGAGACTCTGTCCCAAAAGTAAATGAACAAATAAATAAATAATCATACAACTCTTAAACCAGGGCTATCCACAAAAAGGAGTTTTAGAACCTTCCATTTGGAAATGCTTTTCACTGTGACAGCATCTTCTTTTTAATAGACTCATGACTGTCAAATTGCCATCATTTGAGGTCAAAACTAATTATTTGAAAAGTCAAAAGCTATTCAAATTCAGCTGAGGGAAATAAAATTAATCAATTGAGGATTACTAAAATGTGATAAAGCTACTCTTTGTTACATATTAGTGGCCCTAACGGCAATTGAATAAGTGAGTTTTTGAAATTTCTTCAAGGAATTAAAAGAACTTTTAAGGAAGGAAAACTGTGAAGAATAAAATAGGCAAACCTTGGCAAAATGAATGAAAATACATCTTATAAATGTAATCACAAATTGAAAAAATATCCTATTCAAAAAGGAATCAAGTGAAAATTCAATATATTATTTTGCAAGGAAACACTACTATAAATGGTGGTTGGCTTCAGGCTTGCTACTGATCTGGGGACTAACCACACAACTGTGCAGTACTAAAGGAATATAAAAACACCTCTTTGGTGTTTTATATCTTTCATATTGCCTAACACATTTTCTATGGGAAAATGTGCTATAAGTGCCTAACTATTGACATGGACACTTTCGGAATTTATTCTTTTCAGTTTTGGGATTGTTTACCCTGTATTCCACGCTAAATTCAGTTCCACACAGACTATCTTTTTTTTTTTTTTTTTTGAGATAGGGTCTCATCTCGGCTCACGCAGCCTCAACCTCCTGGGCTGAAGCAATCTTCCTGCCTCAGCTTCCAGAAGAGTTGGAACTACAGGCGTATGCCACCACACCCGGCTCATTTTTGTATTTTTTGCAGAGACGGGGTCTTGCCATGTTGCCCAGGCTGGTTTCAAACTCCTAGACTCAAGGGATCCACCTGCTTTTGGCCTTCCAAATACTGAGATTACAGGACTATAACTTTTTAAGATTCCATTTCTGCTTTTAACTAACCACCACAGTCTCTTTCACAAATAGCTTTAGGACCCCTGTTGAAATGAATGTTTTCCTTGGGGACATTAACTCTTCTCTGCATTGAAAGTATCAGGACTATTTCTACGCTATTGAAAAAAATCCATAGAAATCGCAAGCTTTGTCTATAACATGTCACCACAACTATTTGAAAGTTGACATTGCAACACATACATACCCTTTTTAAAAATCTATATTGTCAACCTAATGGAAGAAGCTGAGGCACATGTGATTTTGAAGAGTTTACTTGAGTCAAAATAAAATTTTAAAGAGTTTCCTTGAGGATCGCTGCTTGGGAAACATTTCCAAGTTGCCTTGGGAAGTGCTCTGTTCAGCCTTTGTTACAAGCAGGTTTCTAAAGGGAACAGGGAACTAGGAGTGCGCAAATACAAAGTTGTTTGACAGGAATTCTCATCAATTTACAGAAATAGCATTGATTAGTCATTGGCTGTACATTTTTGAACTATAGGCTATGAGTTATGACATCCAGCATATAGCATTGTCAGGTTAATTTATGGCTACTTAATGTCAGTAAGTCTAGAGCCCAAATAGCAAGTGTCTTCAAGAGATGATTACTTAACTCAAGATGGGGAGTGACATGTGATTGCTGTCAAATTTCAATGGCTCTCTGGCCTGATAACTTAAAGGGGACTTGCATTCCTCAGATAAAGTTTCTTTTATTTCCAATATAAACTGACTTTTGCTGTTTTCCTGAAGTAGTAGTTTTAATTTATCAAATATATTTCTTTTTCATTTTTTGGCACTGCATTGACATAATCATTGACTCAGAACTACCTACACATTCTCTATTTTTTCTTCTTCAGTATGTAATTACAGAGAATCTGTCATTTGCAAGTCGTTGTGTTAGGCAATATGAAAGATATAAAATCCATGAGCAAAGTTGAGCCCTCTAGTAAATTCCCTCCAGCAAAACCTCATAAGTGGCTGAATGTCCCACTCTCCAATGCATTTGATGCATATTCTGTTCCCACTTCTTGGAAAATTCTTCATGCTCCCCTTTTCCAATTTCTAATCATTCTTTAACAAATTCTCACTTTAAGAAAATCTCCTTCAAATGCCTTCACTGGCTCAGTCCAGGCTGGACGTCCTACTGGAGCGATCATAATGCCTTCTCTTCTGGGAGGCAGTATAGCATCATGCCTGACAGCTGAGCTCCAGAGTCAGCCATCTTGAGTTCCCATACAGGCTTTGCTATTTACTGTATGGTCTTGGGCAAGTTGCTCAACCTCCCTGTTTTGTGCGGTTGGTTGGCTGGTTGGTTTTTGGTTTTGGGTTTTTTTTTTTTTGCACTGCAATCTCAGCAGTGCAAAACAAAAACAAACAGGGCGTTAAGCCATTTGCTCAGGGATTTTTTTTTTTGTCTCAATCTCAGCTTTGACAAAATTGAATAATACTATGGGATTGCTGTGAGGTTTAAATTTGTTAATACAGACCAGGTGTGGTGGCTCATGCCTGTAATCCCAGCACTTTGGGAGGCCGAGGCAGGCAGATCTTTTAAATCAGCCAAAGAGATAATCACCAAAAATGAATCAAAAGAAGAAATATTTGTAGTCTTCCTTACATATGTAACTATGATTATAGCTGTGCTTCTATGGACAGAGTATTAGGAGCTTCATGAAAGATCAATCAGAAACAAGTATAAATAACATGAGAATAAAACACAAATAAGCGGCCAGGCGCGGTGGCTCAAGCCTGTAATCCCAGCACTTTGGGAGGCCGAGACGGGCGGATCACGAGGTCAGGAGTTCGAGACCATCCGGGCTAACACGGTGAAATCCCGTCTCTACTAAAAAATACAAAAAACTAGCCGGGCGAGGTGGCAGGCGCCTGTAGTCCCAGCTACTCGGGAGGCTGAGGCAGGAGAATGGCGTGAACCCGGGAGGCGGAGCTTGCAGTGAGCTGAGATCCGGCCACTGCACTCCAGCCTGGGTGACAGAGCGAGACTCCGTCTCAAAAAAAAAAAAAAAAAAACACAAATAAGCATACTGCACAATAACACATCAATGATAAAGCATAAAGTAAAATCAGCATAAAATATAAGTAACATGAACTTAAATCACAAGAGTAATTACTTCATTTACAAAAGAGCTTACCACGGAATCTCCCCTGTGGAGAATTTTAATTGAATCAAAATTTATTATGTAAACATATTATATACACAAGTCACATTCTGATAGAATGTATCTATTGGGCAAAGTAACATTCATCAACAACTTACTGTTTTTGTTTGTTTGTTCAAGATCTTTATTCAGTATCCAAAAGAAGACGTCAGGTAGGTATTTAGATACAAGTGTAGTGGTCCTGGGAGAAGCCACAGTTGGATATAATACTTATTGTAGATGAACTAGAAACAATCTACTTTTTGCCCAGGATGTTCAGCATAGTATATGTTTCTTATTATCTGTGAGTTTGATTTCCTGAAGCAACTGCTTTAAAAGGGCACACTCATATGGAATTCAAGATCTCCTATGTTTATAACAAGGCAGTTTGTACTAAATCCACATCTAGGCTCACAGCGTCCCAGGGGAGAGGGAGGTTATATGCTTTTTCTACTTCCTGCCACTAGCAGCATAAGCAAAGGGCTGCCATAGTTGTGGGACTTAGCTTTTTCCACAGACCATATCCCTGCATAGTGAGAAATTATAGCTTTAGATATTTCAGACTTTCTGATCCTTCACTCCTCTCAGGAATTCATAAGTTTAAAGGTCAGATCCTGCATAGTCAAGAGTACAAGATCCCAGAAGGCTTTCAGGGCAAGCGCATCTTGGTGATCGGTCTTGGGAACACTGGAGGAGACATTGCTGTGGAACTCAGTCGAACAGCAGCTCAGGTATATCATCTCTGAATTAATGTCCCTAATCCCATCATTAGTGATGGTGGCTAGAAAGAGGTATTCAAAACTATGAAGTACATTGGCCAGTTGCTAAATTATGCAGACATAAGAGTAAGTGGAAAAAAAAGAAAAAAACACTGAAAATCTTTAAAGCCACCCATGGCCCTTTCTGAACTATTTAAAAAGCCATGCTTTACAGAACTGAACCATCTCCAAGAAGGGTCTAGGAGAATTGTGTGGATGCCAGACCTCTAAGCATTTTTCAGAAGTGCTTCTTCAGAAACAAGACCATATAGGCAAATTACTTCACCCAGGTCAATTATCTTTTTTTTTTTACACTGTCCCTTTGTCATTCTGGCAAAATACCTATGTAAGAATAGAAAGGTCATTTTCTTGAATGTTTCTAAGTTCTCTACTAAAAGTCATATTTGTACCTTGTTTCGAGATAAAAGCAACTCTTGCACAACAAAAATACATAATGATTTTAGAAAGTCTAAGACGAGATTCACAAATTAGAAATCTATTGCACTTTAGCATAAATTAAAGGACAATGATTCGATCTGGAAAGAATAGATTTTTATTTAAAAATAAGTTAAAGTTGCTTTTCCAAACCTCCACTTTAAATTCTATGTTGCTTACATGTAAAAAATTGCCAGAACAATTACCTGTGTCTACAAATATTATACTTCTACATTTATAATTCTATATACATGGCAAAATATTTAAGAGATATACAGATCTAGTGAAGTGATTTTGAGAACAATGACAGCAATAGGAACAGATAATTGTATGCAGACCTATGTACAAATTCACCAATCCTCTATTGTTATAAGACCAAACTGGAATAAGATCATCTGAAACACAGTGATGCAAAAGACTACAAAATGATGAACATTTATTTATCCTTCTTGCCTGACTTTTTAGGTACTTCTCAGTACTAGAACTGGTACCTGGGTTCTCGGGCGCTCTGCAGATTGGGGCTATCCTTTTAATATGATGGCTATAAGAAGATACTATAGTTTTATTGCACAAGTTCTGCCTTCACGTTTTCTGAACTGGATTCAAGAGAGGAAGTTGAATAAGAGATTTAATCATGAGGATTATGGATTAAGTATTACCAAAGGGTACTTACATTTTTTATTTAGTAGAAAAATTATGAAATCAATATTTCTCATTATATTTTATTCAGAATGCAAAATGTTCAATAATTGTAATATTGCCTTTGTTTATTCTACTCTAAATCTATTTCCCTAAGACATTATCCAACAGGTACCGTAGCAGTTCTTAAAATATGTGTATTCTCTCTCTGGTAGCAGAAGTAGTGATTCATGAGGCTGGAAGAAAATAAAAGATGAAAACTTTCATTTCCCGCTGTTACAAGTATCACATATTTTTGTCATTGTTATTGTTGTTGGGGGTTTTTTGTGTTGTTGTTGTTGTTGTTATTGTTGCTGTTGAGACAGGGTTTTACTCCCGTCACCCAGGCTGGAGTTCAATGGTCCGATTTCTATTCACTGCAATCTCTGCCTCCTGGGCTCAAGCTATTCTTCTGCCTTAGCTTCCCAAATAGCTAGGACTACAGGCACAGGCCACCTCGCCCAGCTAATTTTTGTATTTTTAGTAGAAATGGGGTTTCGCCTTGTTGGCCAGGCTGGTTTTGAACTCCTGGTCTCAAGTGATCTACCTGCTTCAGTCTCCCAAAGTGCTGGAATTCTAGGAATGAGCCACCCCACTCAGCCAAAATGATATATTTTAATATACATCTGGATAGAGTTGCACAGTGGCAAGTAAAAGAAAGTCTTTGAAAAGCATGTAAAGTCATTAAATATGATTTTATTATACACTTGACCCAAATATTTTCTTTGGTAAGATACCTTTTGTTTTTTGCTTTGTTTCTTTTTTGCCTGTGTTTTACCCTTGAAATGTCTTTCAACTTATGAGGAAAACTACTGGCAAAGGATGATTTGATATGTACATTTTATAAAGATATTATGTTTGATGTGATTAGGTAGAACGATGGTCACACTGAAAATATTTATCAGTATAATTTTTTTTTAATGGAGTCTCACTCTATTGCCCAAGCTGGAGTGCAGTGGTGTGATCTTGGCTCACTGCAACCTCTGCCCTCCCCAGGTTCAAGTGATTCTCCTCCCTCAGCCTCCCAGATACCTGGGACTACAGGTGCAGGACACCATGCCCAGCTAAATTTTGTATTAAATTTTTATTTAAAGAGTTCCTTGCTAATTTCCTCTCTGAATAATGTCATTCCTTGGAGACCTAAGTAATGTGAGACCCAAAATTGATCATCAAATGGATTGTTGTACACTGTACGCTGACACTCTGAGAAAAGCATTGCTCCAGAAATTAGTTCTAAGAGATAGAGAGTTTTAAACCCCAAGCAAGAAAGAGTAGGTTTAGTCATTTTCCACATGCCTTCTACTGAGAGCAGAAACACAAACCATGTTCTAAACATACTAAGTCAAGTAGATGACTTTGAATTAGACATTGGTTAATTATCTTCCTTAACTTGGCAGGTAATTTCCCTGAATTGACTAAATAAGTCATTTGCTGAAGTTTCTCATAAAAATAACTACAGTGAATAATTTTCTCCTGTGTGTCAAAGGAAAACAGCAAAATTCATCGTGAATGATGAGCTGCCAAACTGTATCCTCTGTGGGGCAATCACTATGAAAACCAGCGTGATGGAATTTACAGAAACCTCTGCTGTCTTTGAAGATGGGACAGTGGAAGAAAACATTGATGTGGTGATCTTCACTACAGGATATACGTTTTCTTTTCCTTTTTTTGAAGAACCTCTTAAAAGCCTCTGTACAAAGAAGATATTTCTATACAAGCACGTCTTTCCCTTAAACCTGGAGAGAGCAACATTAGCCATCATCGGCCTTCTCAGCCTTAAAGGATCCATCTTATCAGGCACAGAGCTCCAAGCACGATGGGCCACAAGAGTATTCAAAGGTACCGTGACTCTACTGAAAGCCCTCTCTTTGGATCTTACAATTGGTGCCCTGCCATTTAGTTAAAATCAAACAGATGTGAACTAAAGTAACAAAATATTTTTTAAATTAATGTACAATTAATTGTATATGTTTGTAATATGATGGGTGTGCTGTGTCACTTAATGGGAAAAGATATTTTGGCTCTGTGGGTGAGTGAGATAAATTTGGACACAGAATATAATCAAATTTCTCAGATTAGCCGAAATTATTGAAGGCTCATGATCCTATTCTAGCCTAGTCTAATCTATTTACTCCCTAAATCTTTCTTTAGTACTAAAAGTATGATTTTTTTTTTTTTTTTTTTTTTGAGACGGAATCTTGCTCTGTCCGCCCCGGCCTGGGTGCAGTGGCCGGATCTCAGCTCACTGCCAAAGCTCCGCCTCCCGGGTTTACACCATTCTCCTGCCTCAGCCCTCCCAAGTACTGGGAACTACAGGCGCCAGCCACCTCGCCCGGCTAGTTTTTTGTTTTTTTAGTAGAGACGGGGGTTTCACGTGTAGCCAGGATGGGTCATCGAAACTCCTGACCTCGTGATCCGCCCGTCTCCGCCCTCCCAAAAGTGCTGGGATTACAGGCTTGAGCCACCGCGCCCGGCCTAAAAGTATAATTTTATATTGCTTCCAAAGAAAGATATTGGAATAGTATACACTATGAATGAAGTTGAAATTAGAGGCCTATAAAAAAATATTTTAGACACTGGAAACTACTTTCTGTCAATTATGCGATAAGAGCATAGATGCTGGAGTCAGAGCTACCCAGGTCAAATCCCAACTTTGAAATTATTTAGCTTTGCAAGAACCTTTCTAAATCTCAGCCCCTTCATCTGTAAAATTGGGATAGTAAATCCTCTATCACAAGAATTTTGTAAAATGGATAATGTCTGCAAAGCAATTAGCACTGTACTTGACATATAACTAATGCTTATTAAGTGACAGGGTTTCTCTGACCACTGCTATTGCTATCATACCTCTCTGAAGTAGGGCAAATTTTAGATTAGCAAGCATTTTAGTTTTAAAGAACTGCAGTTTTCTTATTTTCAAATATAAACAGCCATAGCAATTGGGCCAATCAGCTATGCTGTAGAAGAATTCTGTTCTTAATGAATAAAAACAATCACCAATAATTTATAAATAGCACACAATATGGTATGCTAATATGTCATGGTATTAAGTAGTGTTGACTTATATCAAATATTATATTCTAGAAATATAATAGATATCAGTCACACTTAAAACCGTACATTCTCCTAAGTTGGCAAAAAAAGGAAATGTTATTTGAATGGGGGGAGGGGAAAGAAGGCAGTTAGAAAATCTCATTTTATTTACATTATAGAAAAAAATTCTACAACCCTCCAGTAAATTACCACAAATTTCTGTTTTTTAAGGCCAATTAAAGTGTTTTCACAGCATTATCTAATTACATTAAAACCACAGAAGACTTCATTAACTACCTGGTTTTTAAAAGTATTTTATGGTGAGCTCCCAAATGGTTATTAGAATGATAAAGCTAACAAAAGAAAACTCGTTTAGCTCACACCATAGGAGTAATGGCATGCTTCTCCTGAGAACTTCCAAAAAGCAATCTAGGAACAACCAATTAAATCTTACTAGTGTTTTAGAGGATAAGGCGACCCTAGTGGAAGGCAGTCCACAGAGCTTAGTTGGACCTATCTCATGTGGAAAGTAAACCCACACCCTGGCCCAGCACTTGGCACCTGACAAAGGCAGGACTGGCCAGAATGGGATGGCGAACAGGGTAGACTAACAAGGGTCACAAGTGGCCTGAGGTGGATAGGGACAGTGAAGGGGCAGGGGGTGGGGACAGAGTTTACATTATAAGAGGGAGTATGGATGTTCTAGGAACCCAGAAGACAAACTGGGATTTTAGTCTCTAGGGAAGTTGGACAACTGCAGAGAATTATCAGGGTGCAAGCTGTTAAGGAAGAATAAGGTTTAGAATTCAGAAAAACAAGAAGAGCACAGTCCAAGTGCTAAGACTGCCTAGACGGGAGATTGGGAATGAGCAGGTCCTCACAACAAAAGCAGACAGAGCCTGGGTGAGACTGACTGAGAAACTGCCAGGCCCCTTCCACACTTGAGGCTCCTTGTGTAACAAAAATAAAAATGTTCTAAGACAGGGTTATAAAGTGAGTTGTTTTTTAGAGACCGGTCCTCGCTCCATTACCCAGGCTGGAGTGCAATGGCGTGATCATGGCTCACTGCAGCCTCCATCTCCTGGGCTCAAGGGATTCTCCCACCTCAGCCTCCTGAGTAGCTGGAACTATAACCACACGCCACCACACCTGGCTAAATTTTTATTTTTTTGTAGAAAGAGTGTCTTGCTATGTTGCCAGGCTGGTCTTGAACTCTTGGACTCAAGCAGTCCTCCTACCTTGGTCTCCCAAAATGCTGGGATTACAGGCATGAGCCACTGTGACCAGCCTAAAATGGGGTCATTTTAAGTGTTTACATCGAACCAACTAATAGCTTTAACACAAACACACCACACACACACACACACACACACACACACACACACACGTACAATGTGGAGGGTATACATACAATATAATATAAATTATATTATTTATACAGTGAAAGCAGATGAAGAGAGACAGTGCAGGCCAACTGGCACAGGTGCAGGGGTCTGGTGAGTGTGGTGCAGGCTGACAGTTGGGTCACAGAAGCATCTTTCTTCACAATTCTGGCAGTGGAGTACCCTGGTTAAGTGAGCTGGAAGGGGAATTTTACCTCCAAAAAATTATTTTCTGTGCTGCAATTCCATTCTGAGCTTTGACTATCATGTGTTCTGAAGTTAGAGCAGTGGGAGGCTAGAAATGAGTGGGAGGAGAAACTCAATAAAGGAAAAGCCACATGTGACTTCAGTGTTGTTTGTGATTTTTCCCACAGGACTCTGTAAGATACCTCCATCCCAGAAATTGATGATGGAGGCTACTGAAAAGGAACAGCTCATTAAAAGGTATGAAATGTAGCTTGCTCTAGGGAAAACTTATAGTGTATTCTGTTACAAAAAAAAAAAAAGTATTCAGAGTATAAAAGCCATTCCTAGAGAAGCAGTACAGCAGGTTGGAAATAACTCCGCCTTAGGAATCAGAAGGATACGTTTTTAGTCCTAACTCTACCACCAATCAGACATGTGGCCTTAGACAAGTCAGTTGGGGACACCAGGTCTTTTCAGTGGAACACACAGCCTGGCCCCCTACCGGTGGCAATCCTGTCTTCGCTTAGCCCAGGAAATCTATTCTGTCTTCACTTTCTTCCTACCTCTCAGGCTGCTCTTTCTCTGTATTTGCTGGTATCGCCTCTTCCTCACTCCTAAAATTTAGTGAGCTCCAAACTTAGTCCTCAGGCGTCTTCTCATTCCTATTTACACCCACTCCCAGGTGGCCTCATCCAGGCATGAGGCTTTAAATACCATCATATACTCAGGGCTCCCAAACTGTGTCTCTAATTCAAATCTTTCTCCAGAACTCCAGACTCCTAATCCCACTCCCTCTAGATAGCTCCACTTAGATATTTAATAGGTGTCTCAAATTTAATATGTCTAAAAATTAACTCTTGACCCCTCCACCCCCATCTGTGCTGTAAATGGGCTGATCAGAAACTTTTCCCCATCCCAGTTCATAGCTACTCATTCCAGTTGGTCCAAACCAAGTTCAGTCAAAAACCTTGGAATACTCCTTTTCTCTTCTTTTTTTCTCACACCCCATATCAGCAAATATTGTCAGCTCCTACCTGCCAAATAAATCCAGAATTCAGACACTTCTCACTACCCCTACTGCTACCACCCCAGACCAGACCACCAACATCTCTCATCAGGACACCTGCTGCCACCTCTTACCTGGTCTCCCTCCTTCCACTCTGTTCTACAATCTAGGCTTGTCACAGCATCAAGAGTGAGCCATGTCACATTGCCCTTCTACTCAAAAGCCTGTGGTTGCTTCCTTTTCACTCCCAGGAGCCTCCCTGCAGCCTCTGAGGCCCACAGCACACCCAAATATTGATATACCCTCACTGCCCACTGCTCTCCATTTCATCCGTGCTGCTTCAGACGTTCCAACCTCCTACCTGTTCCTCAAACATGCCAAGCATAACCCCCTCAGAACCTTTACACTCACTCTTCTGTCGGCCTGGAATGTTCCTACGCTCACTCTTCTGTCGGCCTGGAATGTTCCACCAGACGCCCAAAAGGCTCACTCTGTTCAAATGTCACCTCATAAGAGAGAGGCCTTCTCTGACAACACTAAATGTGACAGCAACCCACCCTGTCTCACCATTGCCTTTCCCCTTACCCTCCTTTCTATTTCTCAGAATGCCCGTTATTACCACCTGATATATTACGTATCTACTTAGTTGGGGTTTTTTAATAATTTGTTCATTTCCCCCATTAGAATGCAGGCTTTTTGACAGCAAGGACTTTGTTTTGTTCACTGTTGGATCTCCAGCACCTACAATGGTGCCTGGAAGGTGATAGACACTTAATGTTCATTTATTTATTTATTCACTGAATGAGTGAATGATTGACATCATAAAAGTTTACTGACAGAAATAAGTAAACTTCCTGAAAAGTAAAACATCATGGAAGTTTACTGCCAAGAATAAGTAAATAAGTAAGTTTACTGACAGAAATAGGTATGAATAATGCCTTCATGTTAATATATAATATGCTCATGTCTGTGGAAAGTTCAGTCCTTGTATACCAAGTATGGCCCTCTCAACTCACAATTCACACCGGTAAAAAATTTAGGTACATATGATGCTTTCTGGTCATATTCATTCATTCAACAGCTATTCTGTTTGGACTGATCAGACATTGTCCTCACATCAAATCCAAGAACTGAAAAATTATTTAAAGCTTCTCTTCCAAGTGCCTCCTTTTATCATCTCTAGTAAAATTAATTAGCTTCACAGATACCCTCTGTAGATAAATTCCTTTAATTTCTTTCTTCCTAACATACAAAAACATTCCCAAACGTGGTTTGATTTCCCCCAAAAAATGTAACAAAATGATGGGAGGAGGGGTGGGTCTGATAACTTGAGAAATGCAGGGCAGGAGTGATTAATGAAAGGTCCTCCATCTTTTTTCCTCTCAGGGGTGTGATTAAAGACACCAGCAAAGACAAATTGGACTACATTGCCTACATGGATGATATCGCTGCCTGCATAGGCACAAAGCCCAGCATCCCACTTCTGTTCCTCAAGGATCCCAGACTAGCTTGGGAGGTTTTCTTTGGACCATGTACTCCTTACCAGTACCGCCTTGTGGGCCCTGGAAAATGGGATGGAGCCAGAAATGCCATCCTGACCCAGTGGGACAGAACATTGAAACCTTTAAAAACTCGAATTGTCCCTGATTCCTCCAAGCCTGCGTCCATGTCACATTATTTAAAAGCCTGGGGGGCACCTGTCCTACTTGCCTCTCTTCTACTTATCTGTAAATCTTCACTTTTCTTGAAGTTGGTGAGAGATAAACTACAGGACAGAATGTCCCCTTACCTAGTAAGTCTTTGGCGAGGATGAACCTGATTGTTACCAGGGTTGCACCAAGTCATGCTAATTCTATCTCCAAGTATCTTGTGCATTCCTCCTCTGCTCTCCATCATAACTGCTATAAGCCAAATTTAGGCCCAGTCATCTCTTATCTGAATTATTGTATTGTCTTCTTTGTTTTCAGTACCCTCTTTCTTGCCACTCTTTCCAATGCATTTTCTACCCTGCTACCTCAGTGATTATTCTAAATTAAATATCTATAATATGATTTAGCTGTGTCCCCACCCAAATCTCATCTTGAATTGTAGCTCCAATAATTCCCACATGCCGTAGGAGGGAGGTAATTGAATCATGGGGGCAGGTCTTCCCCCATACTCTTCTCATGGTAGTGAATAAGTCTCATGATATCTGATGGTTTTATAAATGAGAGTTCCCCTGCACAAGCTCTCTCGTGTCTGCCTCCATGTAAGATGTGTCTTTGCTCCTTCTTCACCTTCCACCATGATTGTGAGGCCTCCCCAGCCATGAGGAACTGTGAGTCTGTTAAAACTCCCTTCCTTGGGAACATCACACACCGACCTGATATAAATGAATTGATGGGTGCTGACGAGTTGATGGGTGCAGCACACCAACATGGCACAAGTATACATATGTAACAAACCTACATGTTATATGCACATGTACCCTAGAACTTAAAGTATAATTAAAAAAAAAAAAAAGAATTTAAATCTATCTAAAAAAAAAAACTCCCTTCCTTTATAAATTACCCAATCTTGGGTATGTCTTTATTAGCAGCAATAGAACAGACTAATACAATATGGTTTATTACTCTAAAGTAAATAAATGGTTTATAAATATGCAGGAACGTCTGATTCCCATGAAGGTCTCAGTAGAAACAAAATGGCACTCAAATTAAGTTGAGAAAATTTTTTTCTCTTAGAGACAGAGTCTCGCTCCATCACCCAAAATGGAACACAGTGATGCAATCATAGATCACTGCAGCCTCGAACTCCTGGGCTCAAGCTATCCTCCCACCTCAGCCTTCTGAGTAGCTGGGACCATGCCTGGCTAATTTTTTTTAAAGGTTTTTGTAGAGACAATGTGTTACTATTTTTTTCTCTTTCTTTCTCTTTCTTTCTTTCTCTCTCTCTCTCTCTCTCTCTCTTTCTTTCTTTCTTTCTTTCCTTCTTTCGAAAAAATAGGGCCAGGATTTTGCTATGTTGCCCAGGCTGCTTTACAGGCATGAGTTATCATGTCCAGCCTCACTATTTTTTCAGATCTGAGATCTTGAACTCTTGGGTTCAAACAACCCTCCCTCCTCCACCTCCCAGGTTGCTGGGATTACAGACATATGCCACCATGCATACCTGGAAATGTTAATACAGAGATTATTTTAAAAGATATGGGCAGAGTATAGGATGATCATAGAGATAATGAAACACTCCCAGACTTATAACAATCGGGTACCTTTACTATCCATAGACCTAATGAGGCAAGAGAAGAAAGCAATTACTAAAGAGAAAAAGCAAGAACTATGTGGAGGGCCACCTAACAAGAGCAATGACCTTCAGCTGAATGACAGGTGCACAATGACTACAAAAGTAGAGATCCAGGGGAATAAAGTATCTAATCTTACTCTCTTTCCACTCTCTAATCCCTTGCTAATGCTCCCCAATGGCCAAACCCAAACGAAAGTCAGAAGGCAAGATTGCCAACAGATTTTATCCACAGACATCAGGCTCCTAGGGCACAGAGCAGAGCAAAGATGATGGAGAGTATATATGGTGAGGCACACAAAAGGGATCCAGTTTAATCTTGTCACCCTCCCGTATAAAATCATTCATTTTCTATCTTGATTAGAGATAATAGTCCTTGGCTGAGCACGGTGGCTCACACCTGTAATCCCAACACTTTGGGAAGCTGAGGTGGGCAGATCACTTGAAGTCAGGAATTCAAGACCAGCCTGGCCAACTGGTGAAACCTCATCTCTACTGAAAATACAAAAATCAACCGGGCGTGGTGGGGTGCAACTGTAATCTCAGCTACTCGGGAGGCTGAGGCAGGAGAATCACTTAAATCCAGGAGACAGAGGTTGCAGTGAGCTGAGATCACACCACTGCACTCCAGCCTGGATGACAGAACAAGACTCTGTCTCAAAAAAAAAAGAAAGAAAGAAAGAAAGAAGACATAGTAGTCCAAATTCCTTAGCCTAACACAGAAGGCCCTTCATGATCTGAGTCCCTTTTCCCGGGTCAGCAGAATGCCTTTATTTCAAACCCTCCCATCCAGCACTACAAAACTATGGACTCTCGTAACTCCTCCCTTGGCATCAGTTCTTGCCTGTCAGGCACACAAATCTATACCGTGCCTGACTGGTGAGATCCTATTTATCTTTCAAGAGAGCTCAGTGCTCTCATTCTGTGCAGCCTTCCCTAAATCCCCAATGCAGAAATAATCACCCCTGTGCAGCAGCTGCACCTTTCTTTTTGTCTGTCACCTAACAAATGGTGAGTTCCTAAAAGGAATCATATCGTGTTCATCTGAAACACTGCCTGATACGAAGCATTGCTAAAGAACTATTTGATGGGCCGGGCGCAGTGCCTCAAGCCTGTAATCCCAGCACTTTGGGAGGCCGAGACGGGCGGATCACGAGGTCAGGAGATCGAGACCATCCTGGCTAATACGGTGAAACCCCGTCTCTACTAAAAAATACAAAAGCTAGCCGGGTGAGGTGGCGGGCGCCTGTAGTCCCAGCTACTCGGGAAGCTGAGGCAGGAGAATGGTGTAAACCCGGGAGGCGGAGCTTGCAGTGAGCTGAGATCCAGCCACTGCACTCCAGCCCGGGTGACAGAGCGAGACTCCGTCTCAAAAAAAAAAAAAAAAAAAAAACTATTTGATGAATTGACAGTGGCCTTGCCGGCTGGCACTCTTTGTTTGCCCTCTTCTACCTACATTCTTGTCTTATGCCAACATAAATTTCCTCAGCCTTGCAAACAAACAAGAACAGTCCGCCAACAGCTAATGTTATAAGTAAAAGACAATCCATGTGGCAATTAGAATAGAACTATACAGTCTAATACTTGCACAGGAGCCAAGTACACTGGTTAAGAGCACTAACTTGAGAATGAGAACTCAACTTGTTAGCTATGAAGTCTTGGCCATGTGACTTAGCCTCTCATAATAGTGCCTACCTTACTGTGAACATTAATGAGAAAATGCAGGGTGTTTGGTCCAAGGTAAGTTAACTATTAATAGCTGCAGAATCAGAGGACAGTTTCTATTCTCTGAATTAAAGAAAGGACTTGAAACTACTGCCAAATCCCATTCCCTGTTGTGTAATCTGGAGGCATGGCCTTTGCTCTCCCTGGATTCTCTGGCAGTATTTTCCAGTTAGCAATCGTTTTTGTTATTGTTGCTGCTGATGATGATAAATGGACATGTTTAATGATATATTGGTCTTCACAGAGATGACTACAGAGACTTTTAATCTATAATCCAGTAGGACACAACCATGCATCACAGACTAATTAGCCAGATGTAAAATAAACTAGCTTCTTACCACAAGTACCCTATAAACACTGCAACTATTCTCTCCAAAATGACCCTAATCTTATATGAAAACATCTGCTGTGGGGGAACCGGAAACCTAGCTATGTGACCAAAACTAAAAATTAAAGGAAAAATTGCAATTCACTGGTGAAAGCTGGGGAAAGCAGAGGAAATTCAGTGCCCTTCACTGTGCTGCTTTGATGTTACTTGTGTTCTTTTTGTCCCTTTTCTTCAGCCCATCCATTTTAGTTCTCAGTAGGTTTGAATAAGCCATCCGGAACTTATTCACTTCTTTGGAGCTCACCATAATGCTAATCTTCTTTTTCCCATCAGTAGTTCTTAACAGACACCTGTCTGAATACTGAAAGCCCACAACAGAAACTTTCTTTAGAATGGGTTTGTTTTAACCTCAGTTCTCAAGGAACAAATGATACCAGGAAAAGTCCACTGTAAGTGAACCCATTTTAAATGAGAATAAAAACATCATAGTAAATAGTATGGAAAAAAATTAGGTTTGGTCAAAACTTCAACTTGAGAAATAAAACCAGAAATTATAAAATAAGTTTGCTTTACTGTTTATTTAACTGAGTTACATTATAATTGGAACTATGTACCAATGGCAACTGCCTAATTGTCTGACAATTTATATTACAGCAAGATAAAACATTCTCCACTTTATACAACATTCTTTACTTCCCATTTGACTTTCAAAGCAAGATTATAAGATTGCCCTTTTTGAAAAAGTATTCACAGTTTTCATTGATTTTTGCCAAGTAACTCAAATTTTCATTCTTTTATATTTACATCATTCTCTTTTGAATTTCCCGTCTTGTCATTATGCTTGCCAATTCTCTCCATGTTGTTCTTATATTTCTTACATGATTTAACTCGGCAAGATCTAGACTTGCCAATGGCTTAACAGTTCTCCAGTATTACTTCATCAACATCAACATTCTTTTTAGTTGCAGGTGATATTGTTTGGCTGTGTCCCCACCCAAGTCTCATCTTGAATTGTAACTCCCAAAATTCCCACATTTGTGGGAGGAACCTGGTGGGAGGTGATTGAATTATGGAGGTGGAGCTTTCCTGTGCTGTTCTCATGATGGTGAATGAGTTTCACGAGATCTGATGGTTTTAAAAACAAGGGTTTCCCTGCACAAGCTTTCTCTTTGCCCCCTGCCATCCATGTAAGATGTGACTTGCTTCTCCTTGCATTCAGCCATGATTGTGAGGCCTCCCCTGCCATGTGAGACTATAAGTCCATTAAACCTCTTTCTTTTATAAATTGCACAGTCTCAGGTATGTCTTTACCAACAATGTGAAAGTGGACTAATACAGCAGAATATGTAACTTCTCTTTGCCATTGATTTGAATTGTATGCTCTGCATTGTCAGACAATTATAAGAGACTGACCACAAACACATTTATGAAATACATTTATGGGAATGATATCCAGAGTAGACTGTACTGCCAAACAGAACTGTTGGATATGTGTTTGAGGAAAAGTAAACTTTTTTTTTTTTTTCTTTTTTGAAGACAGGGTCTCACTCTGTCACCCAGGCTAGAGTGCAGTGGCATGATCACCACTCACTGCAGCCTTGATCTCTCGGGCTCAAGCTGGGACTATAGGCATGCACCACCATGCCCAGCTAATTTTTTCATTTTTTGTAGAAACAAGGTTTCACCATATTTCCCAGGCTGGTCTCAAACTCCTGAGGTCAAGTCATCTACCTGCCTCAGTCTCCCAAAGTGCTAGGATTACAGGCATGAGAAACTGTAACTTTTAAGTGGTCAGTTAATTTGTTCACTCGACAAAACTTATTGAGCACCTAATATGTTCCAAGCACTATTCTAGACCATGAGGAAATAGAAGCAAATAGAAAGAGATAAAATTCTTGACTTCATGGAATTTATAATCCAGTGTGAGAGGCAGAAAATGAACAATAAAATGTTTTATAGTGATCAGTCTTAAGAAGAAAAAGTAAGTTTAAGAGACAAAGGGTAGTGGGAGTTAGATAGGATGCTCAGATAAGATTTCTCTGAAGAAATGACTCTTGAAATGTCCTTATTGGAACTTGCATCATAAAGTGAGGATGTGACCCACATGAATATTTCACAGAAGGGTATTGTTTCTGAAAGACGAATCAGTAAGTAGGCTTGAGTCAGGGATGTTAGAACAGTGCTTTCCAATCTTGTTCACATTATGACACGTAGAAGATTATGGTAATGGGCCAGGCACAGTGACTTATGTCTGTAATCCCAACACTTTGGGAGGCCAAGGTCGGGGGATCACTTGAGCTCAGGCGTTCAAGACCAATAGGCAACATTGCAAAATTCCATGTCACAAAAAAAGAAGATTATGATAATGAAAGAAGACATATGAATAGCCAATGAGCATATGAAAAAATGCTCAACATCACTGATCCTTGGAGAAAGGCAAATTATAACTACAGTGAGATATCATCTTATACCAGCCAGAACAGCTATTATTAAAAAGTCAAAAAATAACAGACGGTGAGAACATGGAGAAAAGGGTAAATTAGTAGTACAACCTCTATGTAAAACAGTAGAGGCTGGGCGTGGTGGCTCATGCCTGTAATCCCAGCACTTTGGGAGGCCAAGGTGGGCAGATCACCTGAGGTCGGGAGTTCAAGACCAACCTGACCAACATAGAGAAGCCCTGTCTCTACTAAAAATACAAAATTAGCCAGGTGTGGTGGCTCATGCTTGTAATCCCAGCTACTTGGGAGGCTGAGGCAGGAGAATCACTTAAACCCAGGAGGCAGAGGTTGCAATGAACTGAGATCATGCCATTGCACTCTAGCCTGGGCAACAAGAGCAAAACTCCATTTNTATTATATCAATGATTTCTGCACTTGTATGTTTGTTGCAGCACTATTCACCAACCTAAGTGTCCATAAATGGATAACTGGATAAAGAAAATGTGGTACATATGTATATGTGGGTATGTATGTGTGTATGTGTCTATATGTGCGTGTGTGTCTATATATGTGTGTGTGTGTGTAGATACACATATCATGGAATACTACTCAGTCATAAAAAAATAAAATCGTGTCTTTTGAAGCAACATGAATGGAACTGGAAGCCATTATCTTTTTTTTCCACATGTTCTAATGAAGGCCATTGTCTTAAGTGAAACAACTCAGAAACAGAAAGTCAAATACTGCATATTCTCGCTTATAAGTGGAACTAAATAATGTGTGCATATGTGTATTAGTACATTCTCACCCTGCCATAAAGAACTGCCTGAGACTGGGTAATTTGTAAAGGAAAGAGGTTTAATTGACTCACAGTTCCACATGGCTGGGGAAGCCTCAGGAAACTTAAAATCATGGCAACAAACACATCCTTCTTCACATGGTGGCAGGAGAGAGAAGAATGAGAGCTGAGCAAAGGGGAAAGCTCTTTATAAAACCATCAGATCTTGTGAGAACTTACTCACTGCTACGAGAATAGCATGGGCGCAACTGCTCCCACGATTCAATTACCTCCCACTGAGTCCCTTCCACTACATGTGGGGATTTGGGGAACTACAATTCAAGATGAGATTTGGGTGGGTACACAACCAAACCATATCAACATGGATATAAAATGTGGAATGAAAGACACTGGAGACTTAGAAGGGTGAGGAGTGTAGAAGGGAGGGAGGGTGATGAGAAATTACTTAATATGTACAATGTACCTCATTTGAGTGATGTCTACACTGAAAGTCCAAGACTTCACCACTAACAATATATGCATGCAACAAAATTGCACTTGTATGCCTTAAATTTATACAAATAAAAAAAGAAAAATGACAGTGCTTGTATTTCACACTGGGATAAGCTAGAAGGGATGTGGTTATCTGTGTGAGCACAGGAAAAACTGATCTTTTTATATATTAAAATAAAATTATTTAAGCAAAATATAAATATAAAATTTTAGGAAGAATATTAAATACAGAATTTATAATATACTTCCAAATAAATATTCACAGTTTTTAATTAAAACGAGCTAACTTCTGGAAACAAAACTTTTTCTATCATATTTTACACTTGAAATTATATACTTAATGCTTAAGATTTTTTTAATGATGAGCACTTCACATTCGGCAAGTTGGCATGAAAATAATATAAAACCATTTCATAGTCATTCAAAAAAAATCATAGAGCACTTGAAATATTTAAATCCCAAGTGTGTTTTTTTCCTTTTCTCCTATTGAAAAATGTAACATTTAAAGTTTTTTGTGTTATAAGAATTGATTCAAACCCAATCAAACGATTTTAAAACAAGTAATTTAGAATAAGACAAAGTTTAGCCATGAACATTGGCTCGCACCTGTAATCCCAATGCTTTGGGAGGTTAAAGTGGGAAGATTGCTTGAGGCCAGGAGTTCAAGACCAGTTTGGTCAACATAGCAAAACTAACTCTACAAAAAAATTTGAAAATTAGCCAGGTGTGGTGGCATCTGCCTGTAGTCCCAGGTACTCAGGAGGCTGAGGCAGGAGGATCCCTTGAGTTCAGGAGTTCAAGGTCAGGGACAGTGAGCTATCATTGCATGATTCCACATTTTATATCCATTGCACTCCAGCTTGGGAAACAGAGTGAGATTCTGTCTCAAAAACTAAAAATGAAAATAAATAAGACAAAGTTCTAATTAGCAAAAGGAGCTAACTTAGAGCATTCACCCTGCAGGTAGCTTGGATACACTAAAAGTGCATTTTAGCCACAGATACACAGAATTAACTACTATATGTGAAGATAGAAATTCCAAGCCACTGTTTTTACAGGACCAACAGGTTCATATAACTGCTGTGCAGTAACAGACTAGTACACCAAGACAGCAAGGTTTGCAATAAAGTGTTTAATGATCACAGGTGACTCAGTGAGGAGAAAGGAGGGAGCCTCAAATCCATCTCCCCAAGGAGTTCTGGGATAGGGATTTTAAGGGAATTGTGGAGGGCAAAGGGCCCTTAGGGTCATTGATTGGTTAGGAAAGGAGGGTGAAATCATCAGGATGTAGAAACTGCATTCTTTGGTGAGTCAGCTCTTCTTGGAGTCCTTTAGACAAGCTAACATCAATAGTTTTTGTTTGTCTTGTTTTGTTTATTTTATATTAAGCTTTTTGTAGAAACAGAATCTCACTATGTTGTCCAGGCTGGTCTCGAACTCCTGGGCTCAAGTGATCCTCCCACTTCTGCCTCCCAAAGTGCTGGATAAAGAAAATGTAGAAGCCAGGCACCATGGCTCATGCCAGTCATCTCAGCACTTTGGGAGGCTGAGGCAGGAGGATTGTTTGAGCTCAAGAGTTCAAGACCAGCCTGGGTAACATGGCAAGACTCCATCTCTACAAAAAATACAAAAATTGGCCAGGCATGTTGGTGGATGCCTGTGGTACCAGCTACTTGGGGGGCTGAGGTGGGAGGACTGTTTGAGCCCAGGGGATTGAGGCTGCAGTGAGTCATGATTGTACCACTGTACTGTAGCCTAGGTGACAGTGCAAGACCCTGTCCCTCACGCCCTCAAAAAAAATGCCATATATGTAATATATATATATATATTACACGCACACACTCTCCCTCACACACCATGGACTACTACTGACAACTGCCAACATTAGGCTGGCCATGGTGGGATTACAGGTATGAGCCACCATGCCCAGCCTAATGTCAGTATTTTATCAGCATGCAGGACACAAAAGAACATCTCAAATGGAAAACTTAACATTTCAGAGTGCTCAAGTTGTTAACTATAGAGCAGTTAAGGAGAACTATCATCTTGTGACAGGTCTACGTGATTCTGAGGCAATAGACAATTATGAGGAAGTAGGTAAGAGATCAAGCTGACCTAATGATTAACGCTAAATGTGCTGCAAGCTTGGTTTATTTTGCTTCTTCCTGATTAATTTTACAAAATTTACAGGGACAGTTTTACAGACTGAAGTTGTACCTACCAGTAAGCCCTACCTACTCCCTGCCACCTCCAACACCCTAACCACCATCACCACAAGGCACCTATCATAGCAGCTTCACCAACAAGTCCACAACCTCTGTCCACAGTGGGGAATGGCATGCTCTGTAAGACCTGCTAAAGTAGATGCCTAGATGGTTCAGTACCTTTCTGACAAAGCTCAAAGCAACCCAGGGAAATATCAAATGCAGGACTCACACACACACCATGCTGTCACCAAAAGAGGACAATGTAGAACCTGCTGTCCGAAATGCTGTTCTAGGTCCCAGATTCCTGCCCAGGCACTCTGCCCATGGTCTTGCCTTACCAGTCTGAGGGCTGAGGGGATCAATTTCTCAAGCACAGTGCCAACCCAAATGTCCATCAATGACAGATTGGATTTAGAAAATGTGGCACATATACACCATGGAATACTATGCAGTATTTACTCATCCATAAAAAAGAATGAGTTCATGTCCTTTGTAGAGACATGGATGCAGCTGGAAACCCTCATTCTCAGCAAACTATCACCAAGTACAGAAAACCAAACACTGCACGTTCTCACTCACAGGGGGGAATTGAACAATGAGAACACTTGGACACAGGAAGGGGAACATCACACATCGGGGCCTGTTGTGGGATGCGGGTAGCGGGGAGGGATAGCATTAGGAGATATACCTAATGTAAATGACGAGTTAATGGGTGCAGCACACCAACATGGCACATGTATACATATGTAACAAACTTGCACGTTGTGCACATGTATCCTAGAACTTAAAGTACAATAAAAATAAAATAAAATAAAAATAAAGAAAATAAATAAAAATAGAAAAGCACTCGTTAGTGAATATTTTTGTATTATGACGAATTCCCTTTCCTACACAGTATTATAACTTTAGAGATTCAGATAATAAATCCCCAGATAAAGAAGTCTCTTTGTGATTATTTTCTACATCTCTTTTAGGTTATGCACTCTTCAAAGGCAGGAGTAGAAAGCAACCTGACTAAAGCCAGCTCAATAAAGCAGTTCATTGAATTAAGTTTCTCCCAAGTCAACAAGGCTTCTAAAACTTTTCCAGCTGGGTGTAGTGGCTCATGCCTGTAATCCTAGCTACTGGGGAGACTGAGGTGGGAGGATCACTTGAGTCCAGGAGTTCCTTGGCTGCAATGTGCAATGATGGCATCACCACACCCCAACCTGGCAGAGATGGGGCAAGGCTCGTTTCAAAAAAAAAAAAAAANGTCCCTCACGCCCTCAAAAAAAATGCCATATATGTAATATATATATATATATTACACGCACACACTCTCCCTCACACACCATGGACTACTACTGACAACTGCCAACATTAGGCTGGCCATGGTGGGATTACAGGTATGAGCCACCATGCCCAGCCTAATGTCAGTATTTTTATCAGCATGCAGGACACAAAAGAACATCTCAAATGGAAAACTTAACATTTCAGAGTGCTCAAGTTGTTAACTATAGAGCAGTTAAGGAGAACTATCATCTTGTGACAGGTCTACGTGATTCTGAGGCAATAGACAATTATGAGGAAGTAGGTAAGAGATCAAGCTGACCTAATGATTAACGCTAAATGTGCTGCAAGCTTGGTTTATTTTTGCTTCTTCCTGATTAATTTTACAAAATTTACAGGGACAGTTTTACAGACTGAAGTTGTACCTACCAGTAAGCCCTACCTACTCCCTGCCACCTCCAACACCCTAACCACCATCACCACAAGGCACCTATCATAGCAGCTTCACCAACAAGTCCACAACCTCTGTCCACAGTGGGGAATGGCATGCTCTGTAAGACCTGCTAAAGTAGATGCCTAGATGGTTCAGTACCTTTCTGACAAAGCTCAAAGCAACCCAGGGAAATATCAAATGCAGGACTCACACACACACCATGCTGTCACCAAAAGAGGACAATGTAGAACCTGCTGTCCGAAATGCTGTTCTAGGTCCCAGATTCCTGCCCAGGCACTCTGCCCATGGTCTTGCCTTACCAGTCTGAGGGCTGAGGGGATCAATTTCTCAAGCACAGTGCCAACCCAAATGTCCATCAATGACAGATTGGATTTAGAAAATGTGGCACATATACACCATGGAATACTATGCAGTATTTACTCATCCATAAAAAAGAATGAGTTCATGTCCTTTGTAGAGACATGGATGCAGCTGGAAACCCTCATTCTCAGCAAACTATCACCAAGTACAGAAAACCAAACACTGCACGTTCTCACTCACAGGGGGGAATTGAACAATGAGAACACTTGGACACAGGAAGGGGAACATCACACATCGGGGCCTGTTGTGGGATGCGGGTAGCGGGGAGGGATAGCATTAGGAGATATACCTAATGTAAATGACGAGTTAATGGGTGCAGCACACCAACATGGCACATGTATACATATGTAACAAACTTGCACGTTGTGCACATGTATCCTAGAACTTAAAGTACAATAAAAATAAATAAAATAAAATAATAAATAAAATAGAAAAGCACTCGTTAGTGAATATTTTGTATTATGACGAATTCCCTTTCCTACACAGTATTATAACTTTAGAGATTCAGATAATAAATCCCCAGATAAAGAAGTCTCTTTGTGATTATTTTCTACATCTCTTTTAGGTTATGCACTCTTCAAAGGCAGGAGTAGAAAGCAACCTGACTAAAGCCAGCTCAATAAAGCAGTTCATTGAATTAAGTTTCTCCCAAGTCAACAAGGCTTCTAAAACTTTTCCAGCTGGGTGTAGTGGCTCATGCCTGTAATCCTAGCTACTGGGGAGACTGAGGTGGGAGGATCACTTGAGTCCAGGAGTTCCTTGGCTGCAATGTGCAATGATGGCATCACCACACCCCAACCTGGCAGAGATGGGGCAAGGCTCGTTTCAAAAAAAAAAAAAAAAAAAATCCTCCAGATCAATTGTCAGTAGATTCTGGGAACAGTCTAATGCCTGCTGCTATGGAAGAGGTCTTTGGGGCCTTCAGCATTTCCAATGACTGTACCTCCGGAAACAAATAGTGAGTCATCAGTTCTCCTAAATCAGCAGGAAAGAACAGAAATCGACAATCTATGTTTATTGAAGGTAACATCCTTACATTCCAAAACTTCTAACCTATTGGGTAGAGAATAAGATGAAGCTGTTACTTTTCCAAACAGGGTCCAAAGTAGTTGATCCTCCCACTTCCCACTCCCCTACACACTCAATATTGTCTGTAGAGAGTTGGAGTGGTCCACATGGTCTCTGCAACTCTCTGTGAAATGTACCTTTCTCTCTCTGCATCCTGTATGCTCCCAGACACACTTCTTCCCCACTCCTCATGCATCCTTCGCAAGAAAGGAACCCAATTAACGTAGTCCTGAGCCTCTCTCCATCCCTTTACTTACACTGCTTCTGTGTCGAGACATGTGCAGTGATTTGTCTGACTGGTAAATTTGGGGAGAATAACGCTCCCCACCAACTCTACGCTCTTTCTAGTGGAGGGAGCCCGCCCACACAGAGCACACTCTCAGTTCTGCTCCAGGCACAGGATGAGGAATTTCCTAATTCTGAGGCTTAGTAGGTCATACATTCCAGCTTCATCTTTATCAGTAATGAAATGAATATTTTTGACTCAGTCTTTACTGTCTGTTTTATCTTATAAATTATCTAGAATCCATGCAAGGAAGATAGGTGTTATTCAGGGAGCAAGGACTCTCAGAGACTCCACTATATACTATTAATATGACAATTGTACCTCTAATTCCCACTGCCTAGCTTTTCCATTGAAATCATAATTCTTTACAAGTACATCATCAACATGCCCCATAAAAACTCCCTTACTATTGCATTCCTTCCCTTTTATTTGTTGGCTTGCTACTTTATCAGCTTCCTGCCTCAAAGTGCTATCAACATCCATTAGTAAACAACTTCACTCATTCTCCCTATACTGACTCTATGTTGGAAACAGAGATCAGTTGGCAGTAAAGGTTGACAGAAGACTATGGTTCTACCCTAATCCAAGCTCCTCTCATGCAGATGACTGTAAACAGGTCTTCCCACTTCTAGTCTTACCATCATATCAAATTACATCCATACTTAAAACCTTCCCATTGCACTTCCAATAAAATCCAAGTTCGTTATCAAGTCCTACAAAGTTCTGCTTCATTTGGCCCTATCTCATTCCAGTCTCCTCTTCAATTTCTACTCTTCTTCACCTATATTAGCTATCCTTTAATTCATTTTACATGTCATAGGTCCCTTTTCATCCTTCAGGGCTCAGTTTAAAAGTCTCCTCCTTAGAGGGGTCTTCTTTGATGATCTATTTTAAACAGGAACTTTCCCCATCCCTTTCCCCTACCTTTGTTTGTGAACAATCATTGCACGCATGCATTGGTTTCCTTCATAGTACTTGGCATTATTTCGAATTATCTGTGTGTTTCTTTATTATTTACTCTATCCTCCAATTTAACAGTCAGCACTATGAGTATAAGAACTTGTCTTGTCTTATTTATTTACTAAAGGAAGAAGCAGATAAACAAATGAATGAATAATGCATGCTTTTTTTTTTTTTTTTTTTTTGACACAGTTTCACTCTGTTGTCCAGGCTGGAGTGCAGTGGTGTGATCTCGACTCACTGCAACCTTCACCTCCCGGTTTCAAGTGCTTCTTGTGCCTAGCCTCCTGAGTAGCTGAGATCACAGGCATGCACCCCCAGCCCTGGCTAATTTTTTTTTATTTTTAGTAGAGATGGGGTTTCGCTGTGTTGGCCAGGTTGGTCTCAAACTCCGGACCTCAAGGTGATCCGCCTGCCTCAGCCTCCCAAAGTGCTGGTACCACAAGCATGAGGTCACCATGCCTGGCCTGAATAATATATGCTTTTTAAAGCAAAGATGTGACTTAGAGGTTCTACATAACTCCTGCAATTAAGATTTTTACTGTGATTCAGAATTCTTAAAATATGTATGTGTTCTAAAGAAGCACTCTAAAATGTTTTTCCTGGAGTAGCATGGTGTCATTCTACATTTTCCTCTTTATTTGGCCTCCTGGTGCTCTGACAAGTTACTAGTATATAACTGACCCTCTAATGAGTATAGATCCTTTTGTGGAGTCCATAGTGGTTATAAAATGGTCCCAAAGTATGCTGGTCACTGCCTTAGCTTAGTGGAATCCTTTGTGGAACACTGCTCTGCATAGATAACAGAGATATCAGTAATCGATTGGCCAAAGGCATGAATTCCACCAAACCATGTTTAAAGTGTAAGGCTGGGGTAGAGAAAACTGTTTTCTTTGCAAATAGAGAAACTATGTACAAAAATACTAGTGAATGATAAATCTCTTATGTGAATTACTCGAGATACATATCACTTTTTTCTAATATCACCAGTATTTAAATCTAAGACAAGTTTCTATATCTTTGTTTCTGTATCACTCTGCCTAAAGTCTTTGTATTCCTCTAAAGTAATCTGCCTCTCACCATAAAGTGTTTCCTTTTCTTTTTTTGAGTCACAGTCTCACTGTGTCACCCAGACTGGAGTGTAGTGGTGCGATCTCGTCTCACCCCGACCTCCCACCTCCCTGGATCAAGCAATCCGCCCACCTAAGCCTCCCAAAGTGTTGGGATGACAGGCATGAGTCACCACGCCCGGCCCATAAAGTGTTTCGCAACTGTACACTATTATATTCAAATAATTATGTATTGAAATCATTTAAATTATTATATTCAAATAATTTATACTTCTAAATATATCTTGTTTGGCTGATCTTAGGAGTCTGTAACTGTCATTTTCACTCCTTTATTCCATCCTGGCCCATCCAGGTTTTCTAATCTATTTATTTCCAGCTGCAACTGGGTAGTCTTCCTCAGGATTAGAATATCTTTCCCCATTGATTGAGTGTAGTTCATCAAAACTATGAAGTTAGTGAAGAAAACTTCTTAAACTCTTCTTATGGCCAAACTGTCCACAGAAATATGTCACACTTTACTATTAGCACTTATGCTATTACTGTCTGTCCCTGCATAACCAGGGATGAGACAGGCTTCCTTGCTTTGTTCTCTTAACTGAGTTTTCTCTCCAATTGCTCTGTGTGTGTGTGTGTGTGTGTGTGTGTGTGTGTGTGACACCCTTCCACATTTTCTGTCTTAACTAAATCAGTAATAGCTGATACTAAATAGTTGCAATTTTCTCTCTCAGTTTTAGGGCCTCATTTTCAATGCATACAACTCTCACTTACCTATAGCAAGTTCTGTGACCATCTGATAAATGTGCTTCATGAATTTCCATATGCTTATCAATCTCTTTAGAGAGTGTGGTCCCAAGTTATTTGTTCTAAGAAAATTCCTATGGCTGGCTGGTCATGGTGGCTCACGGCTGTAATCCCATCACTTTGGGAGGCCAACATGGACAGATCACTTGAGATCAGGAGTTCAAGACCAGCCTGGCCAACATGGCAAAACCCTGTCTCTACTAAAAATAAAAAAAATTGCCAGGCATGGTGACACACACCTGGAGTCCCAGCCACTGAGGAGGCTGAGGCAGAAGAATCACTTGAACCTGGGAGACAGACGTTGCAGTGAGCTCAGAATGTACCACTGTACCCCAGCCTAGGCAAAACTTCCCATCTCAAAAAAAAAAAAAAAAAGAAAGAAAGAAAATTCCTGTGCTTGCTTTAACACCCTATGCTGCCTCTCGCCACTGACCGGGGATCACTGAGGAGAAAGAAAAACCTGAGCTCATGCTCACTGATATGCTCACTGAGCATTTTGAATCCCTGATTCCCTCTAAAATCCTTCCTTGATGAATCATGTATGCCTGGGTCAGACAGGCCTCTCCCCATCTCCCCATCCTTGCTTTTCCCAGCTTGTAAGTAGATTCACTACTCTACCACTCCTCCTCCTACAGGCTTCCTCTCCCCCTCCACTTTCTGAGTCAATGCTAACAGGTGGAAAGCACACAGCAGTGTAACTTCAAATATGGCCCATGAACTACCTTCATCAAAACCACCTGGGTGGGTAGTTTCAAATGCAGAGTCCTGAACTTCTGGCCTGTCCATCCTGAAAACTGTATATTTTAACAGATTTTCCAAATGATACATAGAGTTCTTATCATGTGCCAGACATTGTTCTAAGCACTTTATGTATAACTAATTTAATACAACAACCTATGAGGTAAGGATGATTATTATACTCATTTTACAGATGAGGAAAATAAGGTATATAATTTTCCCAAGGTCATAGCTACTATAGGATGGAACCAGGATTAAAACTGAGGCAGGTCTTCATTCTGGAGTCCCCGCACTTAACCACATATTACACTGCTTCACCCACCTAAAGTTAGAGAATCACAGACATTACAGATTAGAATGGAGGTTAGCTGCACACACTTCTCAAGAAAAACAACAAAGAACCTGAAAATCAGGTCATGAATGTAATTCTGAAGATTTTTTTTTTTAGAGAAAAGGTCACACAGTCCTTCTAAGGATTGTTTTATTTTTTAGGAGACGTTACCATTTTCGAACTTTTCTATTTACTATTAACTAGGGACTTTAACTTTTGTGAAGTTATATCGACTTGTAGATTTATGTCCGATAAAGATGCAAATGGACCAGGTGCTGTGGCTCATGTCTGTAATCCTAACACTTTAGGAGGCCAAGGCAAGAGGATTGCTGGAGCCCAGGAGTTTGAGACCAGCCTGGGCAATATAGTGAGACTCCATCTCTACAGAAAATTTAAAAATTGATAGAGTGTGGTGGTGCATGTCTGCTGTCCCAGCTACCGGGGGGCTAAAATGGAGGATCACTTGAGCCCTGGAAGCTGAGGCTGCAGTGAGCTGTAATCATGACACTGCACTCTGGTCTAGGCAGCAGAGCTATACCCTGTCTCAACAACAACAACGAAAAAGATGCAAATGAAATCTCTCCAGTAAAAGACATCATTCCAAAAGTTAGAGTTTACTGCCAGGTAAGACATTAATCAGCTTTGTTTCTAACTTAGAAAATTTATTCTAACATTTGTTTATTTAATTCTCTGTAAATACCCTTAAAATTAGCTTTACCATAGTACATTTCCTCTGACTAATAAAATTATTAAATCTTTGACATGTGTTCATTCTATGTTTGCAAAAAAAAGTTTATTTTAGCTTCTGAAAATTACACTTTTACACTTCAGACATAGGTAAATCATTTACAAGAATTCTTCTGACATAGTATTTTTCACAGTCAATTAAGTCTGGGGAGAACTGCTTGCTTGGTGCCAACTACTGCTCTAAAGTAACTGGCAGCATGATGCCAACGAACGGGCATGAATTGAAGCTAAATGGGTCTATTTTCTTTTTTCTTTTTTTTTTTTTAGAGAGGGTCATGCTCTGTCTCCCTGACTGGAGTGCAGTGGTGCAATCATAGCACACTGCACACACTGCAGCCTCTGACTACTGGGCTCAAGGGATCCTCCCACCTCCACCTCTGAGTAGCTGGGATTATAGGTGCAAGCCATCACGCCCAGCTGTCCTCCAAAGTCTATGTGGTACTTCCTTAAATTTTTAGCCGGTACTCAGCCCTCCCCTGAACACTGATGCAGAAAGTTGCTCAAATCAGTCCCACGTGAAAGTAGAACATTTTGTGATGGGCTGGAGGACCACAGCACAGGGGCAAATTTCCTGATAGAAGTCACTGGCCTACTTGAGTCCCAAGGACTAAAAGGTCACTCAATTTCTTCAAGACTGATTTCCATCAGTGAATTGAGTGTTCCAGTGCCAGCCACTGCCTCAGTTGAAGGTAAGCTTACCACCTATGTACTATGACTCAAATATCAGCCTCTGTAATTAAGAGTTCTCCAGGGTCTCCCTTGTTTTTTGCTTTTTGATCTTTTTTCTTTTTGATACAGGGTCTCCATATGTTGCCCAGGCTGGTCTCAGACTCCTGGGCCCAAGCCATCCTCTCTCCTCTGCCTTTCTGAGTGCTAGGATTACAGGCGTGAGCCACCACACCTGGCAGAGTCTGCTTTGAACTTCAGTCCACACACCAATTTTGTTCTCTTCTGCATACGTTTCCTACCACTACTCATACTTAATGCCTTCTCTTTAAGTTACAGGTTAAGATCAACATTTACTCAGTTTGACTCTTCCAGAGAAATAATTTTCATTTTTAACTACAAATATTTACCCATGGTCAGAATTAGAATGTCCCCATCTAAAGGTATATTTTTTTCTGATAGAAGATTTTAAAATATGAAACTGATTTAAATGTAAGACGGTATTATCACTATTAATTAAGAACCTGGGTCAGGCGAGGTGACTCACACCTGTAATCTCAGCACTCTGGGAGCCTGAGGCAGGAGGATCACAAGGTCAGGAGTTCAAGACAAGCCTGGTCAAGATGGTGAAACACTCTCTCTACTAAAAATACAAAAATTAGCCGGGCCTGGTGGCAGGCACCTGTAATTCCAGCTACTCAGGAGGCTGAGGCAGAGAATTGCTTGAAGCCAGGGGGCAGAAGTTGCAGTGACCTGAGATCAAGCCACTGTACTCCAGCCTGGGCGACAGAGCGAGACTCCATCTCAAAAACCTAATTTATATGAGAGGTCAGTTAGGTATGCATTCAAGTCACCTAAGTAAGCAGGCAAAGATAAGTCTTCGTATTCTTGAGACTTTTCAAATGTCTCATCTGACGCTGCAGAATTCTTTCTGGCATTTTTGCAATTTCAACCATTTAGCATGAGTGTTAGCGAAGTTCGACCAGCAGGCCATATGCTGCCAACCAAAGCTTACAATGCAGCTTAGAATTTAAGTTCAGGAATCCTTTAATCCTAATAATGGAGAGACTGAGATTCACTTAGATAAACTCATCCTAGACCTAGTTTGACCCTTGACAATCAATGATTTCTGATCAGGTCTCGCAGACAGGGAAGGACCAATCAAGTACAGCAGGCTGACCTGCCATGTGTACAGTTTATGGCAAGGAGTAATTGGAAAATCCAGCCTGAGCCTGGACTTGGGCCTTTATAAGGGGTCATGGTTCAAGCTGAAGCTGACAGTTTCTCTCAGATCAGCAGCTATGAGTCTTGCCCCTCCCTGGTGAGAATGAAACACAGAAACCCCATCCGAAGGTCACCAACATCAAAGACCAAGGGGAGATAAATCCACAAAGCGAGGAAAAACCAGCACAAAATGGCCGAAAATTCCAAAAAACCAGAATGCCTCTTCTCCTCCAAAAGATTAAAACTCCTCACCAGCAAGGAAACAAAACTGGACAGAGAATGAGTTTGATGAATTGACAGAAGTAGACTTCAGAAGGTGGATAACAACAAACTCCTCCAAGCTAAAGGAGCATGTTTTAACCTAATGCAAGGAAGCTAAGAACCTTGAAAAAATGTTAGAGGTATTGCTAACTAGAATAACCAGTTGAGAAAAGAACATAGATGACCTGAAGGAGCTGAAAACACAGCACGAGAACTTCGTGAAGCATACACAAGTATCAACAGCTGAATCAATCAAGCGGAAGAAAGAATATCAGAGACTGAAGATCAACTTAATGAAATAAAGCATGAAGACAAAATTAGAGAAAAGAGAATGAAAAGGAATGAACAACGCCTCCAAGAAACATGGGACTACGTGAAAAGAACAAACCTACATTTGATTGGTGTACCTGAAAGTAACAGGGAGAATAGAATCAAGTTGGGAAACACTCTTCAGGTTATTATCCAGGAGAACTTCCCCAACCTAGCAAGACAGGCCAACATTCAAATTCAGAAAATACAGAGAACACCACAAAGATACTCTTCAAGAAGAGCAACCCCAAAACACATAATCCTCAGATTCACCAAGGTTGAAATGAAGGAAAAAATATTAAGGGTAGCCAGAGAAAAAGATTGGGTTACCCACAAAGGGAACCCCATCAGACTAAAAGTGGATCTCTCTGTAGAAACCCCACAAGCCAGAAGAGAGTGGGGGCCAATATTCAACATTCTTAAAGAAAAGAATTTTCAACCCAGAATTTCATATCCAGCCAAACTAAACTTCATAAGCAAAGGAGAAATAAAATCCTTTACAGACAAGCAAATGCTGAGAGATATTGTCACTACCAGGTCTGCCTTACATGAGCTCCTGAAGGAAGCACTAAACATGGAAAGGAACAACCAGTACCAGCCACTGCAAAAACATACCAAATTGTAAAGACTATTGACACTATGAAGAAACCACATCAACTAACAGGAAAAATAACCAGCTAGCATCATAATGACTGGATCGAATTCACACATAACAATATTAACCTTAAATGTAAATGGGTTAAATGCCCCCAGCTAAAAGAAACAGACTGGCAAATTGGATAAAGAGTCAAGACCCATCAGTGTGCTGTATTCAGGAGACCCATCTCACATTCAAAGACACACATAGGCTCAAAATAAAGGGATGGATGAATATTTACCAAGCAAATGGAACGCAAAAAAAGTAGGGGTTGCAATCCTAATCTCTGATAAAACAGACTTTAAATCAACAAAGCTCAAAAAAGACAAAGAAGGGCATTAGATAATGGTAAAGAGATCAATGCAACAAGAAGAGCTAACTATCCTAAATATGTATTCATCTAATACAGGAGCACCTAGATGCATAAAGCAAGTTCTTAGAGACCTACAAAAACACATAGACTTTCACACAATAGTAGTAGGAGATTTTAACACCCCACTGTCAACATTAGACAGATCGAGACAGAAAATTAACAAGGATATTCAGGACTTGAACTCAACTCTGGACCAAGCAGGCCTAATAGACATCTACAGAACTCTCCACCCCAAATCAACAAGATATACATTCTTCTCAGCACCACATTGCACTTATTCTAAAATTGACCACATAATTGAAGTAAAACACTCCTCAGCAAATGCAAAAGAATGGAAATCATAACAGTCTCTCAGACCACAGTGCAATCAAATTAGAGCTCAGGATTAAGAAACTCATTCAAAACCACACAACTACATGAAAACTGAACAACCTCCTCCTGAATGACTACTGGGTAAATAACAAAATCAAGGCAGAGATAAATAAGTTATTTGAAACCAATGAGAACAAAGACACAACATACCAGAATCTCTGGGACACAGCTAAAGCAGTGTTTAGAGGAAAATGTATAGCACTAAACGCCCACAGAACAAAGTAGGAAAGATCTAAACTCAACATCCTAACATCACACTTAGAAGAACTAGAGAAGCAAGAGCAAACAAATTCAAAAGCTAGCAAAAGACAATAAATAACTAAGATCACAGCAGAATTGAAAGAGATAAAGACACGACAAACTTTTCAAAAAAATCAATGAATTCAGGAGCTGGTTTTTTGAAAAGATTAACAAAATAGGTAGACTGCTAGCCAGACTAATAAAAGAGAAAAGAGAGAAGAATCAAATAGACACAATAAAAAAGTATAAAGGGGATATCACTACTGATTTCACAGAAATGCAAACTATCATCAGAGAACACTATAAACATTTCTATGCAAATAAACTAGAAAATCTGGAAGAAATGGATAAATTCCTGGGCACATACACCCTCCCAAGACTAAACCAGGAAGAAGACGAATCCCTGAAAAGACAAGTAACAAGTTCTGAAATTGAGGCAGTAATTAATAGCCTACCAACTAAAAAAGCCCAGGACTAGATGAATTCACAGCTGAATTCCACCAGAGGTATAAAGAGGACATGGCACCAGGCCTTCTGAAAATATTCCAAACAACAGAAAAAGAGGAACTCCTCCCTAACTCATTTTATGGGGCCACCATCATCCTGATACCAAAACCTGGCAGAGATACAACAAAAAAAGAAAGTTTCAGGTCAATATACCTGATGAACACCTATGTGAAAATCCTCAGTAAAATACTGGGAAAACGAATCCAGCAGCACATCAAAAAGCTTATCCACCACAATCAAGTCAGCTTCATCCCTGGGATGCAAGGCTGGTTCAGCATTCGCAAATCAATAAACATAATCCATCACATAAACAGAACCAATGACAAAAACCACATGATCATCTCAATAGATGCAGAAAATGCCTTCAATAAAATTCAACACTCCTTCATGCTAAAAACTCAACAAACTAGAAATTGATGCAACATATCTTATAATAGTAAGAGCTGTTTATGACAAACCCACGGCCAGTATCATACTGAATGGGCAAAAGCTGGAAGTCTTCTCAGTGAAAACCAGCACAAGACAAGGATGCACTCTCTCACCACTCCTATTCAACATAGTATTGGAAGTTCTGGCCAGGGCAATCAGGCAAGAGAAAGAAATAAAGGGTATTTAAATAGGAAGAAAGGAAGTCAAATTGTCTCTGTTTGCAGATGATATAATTATATATTTAGAAAACCGCATCGTCTCAGCCTGAAATCTCCTTAAGCTGATAAGAAACTTCAGCAAAGTTTCAGGACACAAAATCAATGTGCAAAACTCACAAGCATTCCTATACACCGATAATAGACAAACAAGAGAGTCAAATCATGAGTGAACTCCCATTCACAATTGCTACAAATCCTACAAAATACCTAGGAATATAACTTACAAGGGATGTGAAGGACCTTTTCAAGGAGAACTACAAACCACTGCTCAAGGAAATAAGAGAGGACACAAACAAATGGAAAAACATTCCATGCTCATGGACATGAAGAATCAATATTGTGAAAATGGCCATACTGCCCAAAGTAATTTATAGATTCAATTCTATCCCCATCAAGCTACCATTGACTTTCTTCACAGAATTAGAAAAAACTACTTTAAAGTTCATATGGAACCAAAAAAGAGCCCATATAGTGAAGACAATCCTAAGCAAAAAAGAACAACTCTAAAGGCATTTTGCTACCTGTGTTTAAATCTATTACAAGGCTAGAGTAACCAAAACAGCATGGTACTGGTACCAAAACAACATATAGACCAATGGAACAGAACAGAGGCCTCAGAAATAACACCACATATCTACAACCATCTGATCTTTGACAAACCTGACAAAAACAAGCAATGGGGAAAGGATTCCTTATTTAACAAATGGTGTTGGGAAAACTGGCTAGCCATATGCAGAAAACTGAAACAGGACCCCTTCCTTACACCTTATACAAAAATTAACTGAAGGTGGATTAAAGACTTAAATGTAAGACCTAAAACCATTAAAACCCTAGAAGAAGCCAGGGGTGGTGGCTCATACCTGTAATCCCAGCACTTTGGGAGGCTGAGGCGGGCAGATCACGAGGTCAGGAGATCGAGACCATCCTGGCTAACAATGCAAAACCCCGTCTCACTAAAAATACAAAAACTTGGCTGGGCATGGTGGCAGGCACCTGTAGTCCCAGCTTCTTGGGAGGCTGAGGCAGGAGAATGGCCTGAACCCAGGAGGCGGAGCTTTCAGTGAGCCGAGATGGTGCCAAAGACTTCATGACTAAAACACCTAAAGCAATGGCAACAGAAGCCAAAATTGACAAATGGGACCTAATTAAGCTAAAGAGCTTCTGCACAGCAAAAGAAATATCATGAGAGTGAACAGGCAACCTACAGAATGGGAGAAAATTTTTCCAATCTATCCATCTGACAAAGGGCTAATGTCCAGAATCTACAAAGAACTTAAACAAATTTACAAGAAAAAAACAACCCCATCGAAAAGTGGGCAAAGGATATGGACAGATACTTCTCAAAAGAAGGCATTTATGCAGCCAACAAACATATTTTTAAAAAGCCCATCATCACTGGTCATTAGAGAAATGCAAATCAAAACCACAATGAGATACCATCTCACACCAGTTAGAATGGCAATCATTTAAAAGTCAGGAAACAACAGATGCTGGAGAGGATGTGGAGAAATAGGAACACTTTTACACTGTTGGTGGGAGTGTAAATTAGTTCAACCATTGTGGAAGACAGTGTGGTGATTCCTCAAGGATCTAGAACTAGAAATACCATTTGACCCAGCCATCCCATTACTGGATATATACCCAAAGGATTATAAATCATTCTGCTATAAAGACACATGCACATATATGTTTATTGACACACTGTTCAAAATAACAAAGATTTGGAACCAACCCAAATGTCCATCAATGATAGACTGGATTAAGAAAATGTGGCACATATACACCATGGAATAACATGCAGCCATAAAAAAGGATGAGTTCATGTCCTTTGTAGGGACATGGATGAAGTTGGAAACCATCATTCTCAGGGGACTAACACAGGAACAGAAAACCAAACACCACATGTTCTCATTCATAAGAGAGAGTTGAACAATGAGAACACATGGACACAAGGAGGGGAACATCACACACTGGGGCCTGTCATGGGACAGGGGGCTGGGGAGAGATTGCATTAGGAGAAATACCTAATGTAGATGATGGGTTGATGGGTGCAGCAAACCACCATAGCACATGTATACCTATGTAACAAACCTGCATGTTCTGCATATGTATCTCAGAACTTAAAGTATAATAAATAAAAAACATATATATACATACGTGTGTGTATATATATACACACATATATAAGTAATATATATTATTAAAGGCGTTTTATCTTCTGTAAATTATCGTAGAATTCATATATTTAAACATAAAATTATAATTCAAATGAAATAATGCAATATTAAGAAGCATTTTGAGGCAAACCATGTTTCACAGGATTGTTCAAGGAAATTTAAAATAAACCAGTTATAATAGTCTTTTGCACAATATTAAAATGTGTTCAAAGCTCAGCATTATAGTTAGATACTTCTGTTATGCAATTTCTGGAAATTTATCTCCTCAAAAAGAAGCCCTTCAAGTGAAGGGGGAAATCTCTTTTTTTTTCTTTTTTTTCTTTTTTTCCTTTTTGAGACAGAGTCGCTCTC